>NC_137800.1:82803387-83386918 GCF_963383645.1 Muscardinus avellanarius | reverse complement strand
GAGGAGGAAGAGGAGGAGGAGGAGGAGAGGAGGAGGAGGAGGAGAGGAGGAAGAGGAGGAGGAGAGGAGGAGGAGGAGGAGAGGAAGAGGATGAGGAAGAGGAGGAGAGGAAGAGGAGGAGGAAGAAGAGGAGAGGAAGAGGAGAGGAGGAAGAGGAGGAGGAGGAGAGGAGGAAGAGGAGGAGGAGGAGAGGAGGAAGAGGAGGAGGAGGAGGAGAGGAGGAGGAGGAGGAGAGGAGGAAGAGGAGGAGGAGAGGAGGAGGAGGAGGAGAGGAAGAGGATGAGGAAGAGGAGGAGAGGAAGAGGAGGAGGAAGAAGAGGAGAGGAAGAGGAGAGGAGGAAGAGGAGGAGGAGGAGAGGAGGAAGAGGAGGAGGAGGAGGAGGAGGAGGAGGAGGAGCAACAACATTATGGGGAGTCTGGATGTTCAGAATCTTTCAAGGGATGGAATTTTGGTTCTTTAAGTGGGAAACTATTCTAAGTCTAAAAAATATTTGCTTACATGTTTATAGCTTCTTGCTTACTTTGGCAGAAGACTGTCTATCTTGAGGGAACTGAAGACAGTGACCGCGATGCCCCTTCACTGCCTAAGCTATTTCCTCCTGTTACTACACTTTCACTTCCTTTGCCTAAGGGTGGAAGGCAGCCCCAAGGATAACAACGCTTGTTCTAAAGCATTTCTGACCCAGTGCTCTATTCCTTAGCCAGAGACATTCAACGATTCGATGACCTGGCCTTCATTCTGGAAACCTGTAATAAAAGGAAGAGCTGAGTTTTGCTCAGGGAGTTTGGCGCCCTCGCCTTCTCCCTCTCCCCTCTTCGAGACCAGGAATAAAGTCTCAAGAGCATTTTATTTTTCAACACCATGCCCTGCTGGTCCAGAGCCCTGAGCAGGGCTAAAGTTCCCACACAGGGGAGGGGTCCGCAGAGGGGAGCCAATATTGATGCTGAGCATAGAGCCTCTATATGAAAGAAGCCCCTTTGTATAAACATTAACCAGTGAAGAAGGTCCCTATTTCTCATCTCATGTTTCTTGACTTTGTTATTTGGCATCTACAGCCTTTAATTTCCCGAAGTCATGAGACGTTGTTCTGCGTGGTGGTGCCCTGGTCTATACACAGCCACGAGTCTAAGGTTGGTGCACAGAGATATTTGATTCCTAACATCTTGTCTCTACTTCTCCACATTTAATTGCCCTTGTTCAGGTCTAATGAACAACATGAAAACACCTTCCTTTGTGGGGAGGGAGCATATGTATTTTGTTTATTTTGTTTTTCTTAGCTTTTACTTCCTGGAAGACCTGTTTTTCTCACTGTCCACCCAATGCCTAACTCTTCAGTATGGCATATAAGTGAAATAATAAGACCCTAAAATTCTTAATCTTAAAAATGTCTATTTGCTCAGCAAAAATATTTTCAGATCTATCCTTTTTAGGTCCAGGTCAAGAGAAAAGTTATTTATGGACCGGTGGATAAGGTCTGATAATCAGTTTAACAATACTGTTTGTAAAGTCAAGTGCAGCAGTACCTGCCTGTAATCCCAGTATTTAGGAAGCTGAGATAGAAGGATAGCAGGTTTGAAGAGCACGTGTAGTAAGTGAGACCCTGTTTAAAAGTAAAAAATTAAAATAAGACTAGGGGTATAGCTCAGAGATTGAACAACCCTGGGTTTCTTCTCCAGTACCAGAAAAAGTAATCAAAGTATTCAGAAGTAGAATTTATTTTTTATTTATTTATTTATTTTTTTTTTTGGTGGTACTGGGGTTCCTGGAAGCCCTTCTACCTCCAGGCTACACTCCCAGACCTATTTTTACATTTTTATTTGGAAACAGGGTCTCCTAAGCCAGCACGCGCCGCTGGCTTCAAACCTGTGCGATCCTCCTGTCTCCGCCTCCCAAGCGCGGGGATTACAAGCGTGCGCCACCATGCCTGGCCCAGAAGTAGAATTTAAATTTGGACTTTTACACTCTGTGAAAGGACTTTAAGTCATGGGCACGTGTCTTTTGCTTTGCCCCACAAGACTCTTTTCTTCCTATCCTACATCTCTGTCTCATCTAACTACCTCTAGGGGGAAAAAAGTAGACAACAAAGGGACTAGGGTCTCAGGAGACACACACACACACACACACACACACACACACACACTTCAGACCTTCTGGAAGAGGACATGGAGTGCTCACTTCAGCCGCTCATATACTAAAAGAAGACATGGAACTGGTCTGTAGAAACAGAGTTCCAGGTCCCAGGGATGCAGTTGCCTGAGGTGGCAGCGATCATGCAGAAATGGCCATTGCATAGGGACTGCATGAGGGAGGATGTAGCTAGAGATGGTCCCTGCGGGCTGCTGCGCCCCAGCACAGGTCCTCAGTGGAGGAGCAGAACCTGGAAGGGCACTACGTCCTCCCCTACTACTCCTGTGTCTCAGCAGAGCCCTCTATTGACAGACCCTGCAGGGCACCAGGTAGTGATGCAGAACCCAACTGCAGGATCAGACACATCAACAGAGCCGGATTTACAACCAAGAGACAAGGAATGAATAACAGGTACAATGGCACTTAGACCTCTCACTTTGACCTGTGGTTAAATCCAGAGGACAGCCGGCGTGGTGGCGCATGCTTGTAATCCCCGCGCTTGGGAGGCAGAGACAGGAGGATCGCGCAGGTTCGAAGCCAGCGGCACGCGCTGGCTTAGGAGACCCTGTTTCCAAATAAAAATGTAAAAATAGGTCTGGGAGTGTAGCCCGGAGGTAGAAGGGCTTCCAGGAACCCCAGTACCACCAAACAATAAATAAAAAATAAAAATAAATCCAGAGGACAACCAGTGCATCTCTTTTGCTGATCCTTTCTTAAACACCACAATCACAGGTTAAAAAATAAATGCATGCTTGGTCACAAGCAGCTAGGCACAGCCAAGTCCTGCTGGACTCTTGTCCTGGGAGGAGAATTAGTTGATGTCACTGGCCACTCGATTGTGATGTTGCCCATGCTATGGACTATGTATAAGAAGCCACCATTTGGCAGGGTCAATGGAAACATGGGAATTGATAGTTTAGATGAATATAAAACATGGATAGGGAACTAGAGGTTATAGCGTATAGTAGGAAAAGAGCCCACACTCTGCTACAGAGTCATTCATTGTAGAGTAAAAAACCTGTAGCCATTTAACTTATTATTTAATTATGTTTTTCAAAAATTTGCAGTAAATCTCTTCGGCAAGCAGTAAACTCAAAAATTAAGTGCTAGATTTTCATAACTCAATAAATCAAATGTTTAATGTACACAGAATATTATTTTTTACTTTCCATTGGTTTCATGGTATTTTCTCTGACTTTGTGAAAACCAGAAGACACTAAAATACAAGGACATAACAATATTTTTCTTAAAAGATAGTAGCTTCAGCCAGGAGTGGGGGGAAAAAAAGTTAATAGCTTCAGCCAGGGGTGGTGGTGCAAGCCTGTAATCTCAGTACTTGGGAGGCTGAGACAGGAAGACTGACAAATTCAAAGCCAGCACTGACAACTTAGCGAGGCTCTAAGCAACTTAGCAGGGCCCTGTTTCAAAATAAAAAGTAAAATAGAGCTGGAGGTGTAACTCTGAGGTAAAATGCCCCTGGGTTTAATCCCCAATAGCACCAAAAAAGTAGCTTCTTGTTTTGATTTGGTGTTGGTACTGGAGATCGATTTAATGTTTTATGTAGCTAAGAACATATGTGACCACTGAGCAACAATCCCAGCCCCAACTTAATAGTTAGTCTAAGAAAATTTTATCCAAAGATAATTCTAACTCAAGCAGAAGAAAAAAAATATATTCATATTGGAGTTTTAAAAATTCTTATCAAATTTAATTTGATTAAATTACTCTTAATTTTTGTTGTTTTCAGAAGTGTTCGCTCCCTAAGCAGAAGAAAAAGTTTACATTTTGTTCAAGTCATTTCTGTCAGATTCAAATGAAATTCAAATTAAAGAGCTAGTTTAAGTGGTTCATCTACTTCACGAATAGAAAGTTAAGATTTCTGAATCTTTTATCTCTCCCAGAGGTAAAGCATATGATATTTCATCAATAAATGCTGTTATAAATTTAGTTAAAATATTTAGCAGGGAAGATTTTGGAAGGGACAATATGAATCAAATTTTGATGGAATGTGATTATGGAGTCAGTTACGATGTGCATACAATTCAGATTGCCTTCATAAAGCTATCACTGTCTTCCAACCCAAATAAAATCTGTAGTTCTCAAAATTTACATTCTTTACATAATCACAACTAAAAAATATTTGTGATAAGGCTGCTGAGGAGTTAAAAATATTTATGTCTTCATGCAGTGTATGCTTTTGCTTTCTGTTGTCCGTCAGCACTTGGAATGTAGCAAGAAGGTCTGGAGACCAAGACTCCAACACCTGAGCAATTGGGGGACGTATATTCAAACCCTAGCAAGACCCTGCCCTTAAATATAGTCACAATAAAGATTAAAGCTTCAACATAGGAGTTGGAATGGAGTGGGGACATGATTCAGCCCACAGTAATTATTCTGCTTACATTTTTAATATTTACTCATTTAACTCAATTTGTATTTTAAAAAATGGATATGTATTTAATCTCTTGAAAAAATGTATTTTTGTGGTACTGGGGATTGAACCCAGGGGCATTCTACATCAAGCTACACTCCCAGCCCTATTTTATTTTTATTTATGAAACGAAATCTCACTAGGTTAATGAGAGTCTTGCTACTTACACTGAGGGTGTCCTTGAACCCTTGATCCTCCTGCCTCAGCCTCCCAAGTACTGGGATTACAGATGTGCATCACCACACCTGGCCAAAAATGTATTTTTAAAGAACATTTGGCCAGAATTATTTTAATTCATTTATTATTTTTATTATTATCTTAATTTAATTATTTTAATAACATTCAAACTGTTGATAAATAGAATATTTTTTGCTTCTCTTTTCTTTTTATTTTGTACTAGGAATTGAATTTAGGGACATTCTGTCTCTGAGCCACATTCAATCCTTTTTGTTGTTATGATTATTATTGTTGTTGTTATATGAAACAGGGTCTCACTCAGTTGTGAGGCTGGCTTCAGACCTACAATCCTCCTGTCTCAACCTCCCAAGTACTGAAATTATAGGCATGTGCCACCGTGTCTGGCTCCGATTTATTACATGTATTTATGGTGTGCAATATGACATCTTAATGTATATGTACAGAAGTTTCAGTCCATGGTGGATTGGCCTATTGCTTTGGGCCTGTGGCAAAGCAGTACATCATAACGGGAATATGTGGCAGAGGAAGCTGTTCCCTCATGGGGGCTGTCAAGCAAAAAGAGATAGTTAAGATTGGAATGGCTGGTGCCACATTCGGTATCCACGTGGGAATCTGAACCCAGCTTCCACCTGACTGCAAGGCTTGCCCCACTTTCCCCAGGGCAAACACTATCAGGGAGGGAGCAAACGGAAGCCACGCCCAGGGCAGGTGAGGCACAGCCAGGTTAATCACTATCCACGACAGCTTCCCGAAGTCCAAGTACTTCACCGCAGAAGTGCGCAGAGGAAGTCGGGTATCTCATGCCCTGGCCATCTTGACAAATGGATTCTGGTCTCAGGCAAAAATAAAGCCACTCTCACACAGTCAACAGGGAGAGGTGATTTGACATGAGAAAATAATCAAAACACAAGAAAATCCCATTTCAATGGATAAAATCAGTGATATCAAAGCAACACATCCCAAGTAATTTCTGCAGCCAGGTGGTGAAACAATAGCAGTTTAAAAACACAGAGAAGCCGGGCATGGTGGTGCAGGCTTGTAATCCCAGTACTTGGGAGGCTGACACTGGAGGATGGCAGGTTCACAGCCAGCCTCAGCTACTTAGCGAGGCCCTCTGCAACTTAGTGAGACCCTGTTTCCAAATAAAGAATAAAAAATAGGGTTGGAGGTATAGCTCAGTGGTAGAAGGCTCCTGGGTTCTACCCCCAGTACAAAAAAAAAAAAAAAAGGCACAGAGAAATGCAATATCAAGAAAGAGAAAATTGAGCTGGGCATGGTGGTCCACCCTTGTAATCCCAGTACTTGGGAGGCTGAGACAGAAGGATCGCAGGTTCACGGCCAGCCTCAGCTACTTAGTGAGACCCTGTTTCAAAATAAGGGATAAAAAATAGGGCTGGGCATGTAGCTCAAAGGTAGAATGGCCCTGGGTCCAATTATCATCATGAAAGAAAAGAAAGAAAAAGAAAGAGAAAGAAAAAAAGAGAAAGAAAGAAAGAAAGAAGGAAGGAGAAAGAAAGAAAGAAAGAAAGAAAGAAAGAAAGAAAGAAAGAAAGAAAGAAAGAAAGAAAGAAAGAAAGAAAGAAAAAATTGTACACAGACCAGGGAGGACTGCAGACTCCAGGGAGCTGGGAGATCCTGTCTGCAGCCTTTCTGGAGTCCTGGTCAGAAAGAAGGTCCCTGACCGTGCGTCACTCCACGGCGAGACCTCCAAGAGACGCCTCGGTCCTTCTCCCTCTCACGGCGATGGCTGCCTGACTTTGTGTGGACACCCTAAGCTAAGCCTTTTGGCAGTCAGCCCACAGTGGCCAGCCTTGGGCCAGAGGCCAAATGTCCTATTGAGCCCATTTTTACTGATGTCTTGGCCTAGGAAAGTCTGGTAAGCAGGTTGACATTTTAAGTACACAATGGTTAAAAAAAAAAAAAGTAATATATCAACATAGCTACAATAGATCAATCAGTATGTCAGGTTAGCAAATAACACAAGGACCTTCTGTTCTTGGGAAACAAGTTAAGAAAAACAAGATAAGAAAAACAGTGGCCCTGGCCACCACCTGCGTGAGCACAGCCAGCCCCCGGCCGAGATCTGAGGGCCGTCCAGCCCCCTCCGTGCTGGTACTGATGGCTGAGTTACTTCCACAAAGAGGAAGCTTAAATAAGAAGACCTGAGCTGGCCATGGCGGTGCATGCCTGTCATCCCAGTACTTGGGAGGCTGAGAACGGAGGATGGCAGGTTTGAGGTCAGCCTCCGCAACTTCACGAGGCTCTCCGCTACTTAGTGAGACCCTGTTTTCAAATAAATAAAATAGGGCTAGAGGGATAGCCTGGAGGTAGAAGGTCCCTGGGATTCCATCCCCAGTACCATAAATAAACAAGTAAGTAAAAAAGAACTGGAGGGGAGGGTGTAAGAATGGGAGCGATGAGAGAAAGAGAAAACCTTTGCACGTCAGTATTGTCAGTATTTAGTGACTTGCAGGGGAAGAACAGACCTCCCTGCCCCGCCCTCCACGATTCCACAGTCCCTAAGTACACCAGAGAACCTGATCTTATTGGTTTTATTTGTTTATTTATTTATTTATTTATTTATTTATTTATTTATTTATTTATTTATTTTGGTGGTACTGGGGTTCCTGGAAACCCTTCTACCTCCGGGCTACACTCCCAGACCTATTTTATACTTTTTTATTTGGAAACAGGGTCTCTTAAGCCAGCGCGGCTGGCTTCGCACCTGCGCGATCCTCCTGTCTCCACCTCCCGAGCGCGGGGATTACAAGCGTGCCCACCACGCCCAGCTTCCTGTACGGTTTTAAATTCGTATTTTTCTGATCATACTAGAATACAGACTAATTGCTATGTCACTCCGCTTCGGGTCCCTGGGACAAGATGCCTGATGGGAACGATCAAATGGGGGAGGAAGGTTGACTCTGGCTCCTGGTGGCAGAGGGTGCGGTCTGTGGTCACGTGGTTTCTGGGTCTGTGGGGAGGCAGCGCAGGGAGGCAGGGAGTGTTGGTAGAGCAAAGCTGCTCACCTCGTGGTGATCAGAAAATGAAGAAAGAGAAAGGAAGGGGCCAAGGATCAGATAGAGCTTTCAAGGACATGCCCCAGTGACTTCCAACCAAGCCCCACCTCCTAAAATTTCCACCCAGTCCTGATAGCCCATTAGGTCCTGAATCCATCAATGGCCTACGAATCCATTGGTGAAGTTCCTCATGGGTTACAGTCTTCACAAACCAAACACCTTCATGATCCCAAAGCCCCGCCTCTGAATACCCATGCACTGGGGACCAAGTCTTCATCCAGTAAGTGAGCTTTGGGGGTACAAGCATCTGATTTTTTTCAGATGCAAAAAATCAGAACAATTCTAGAAAGTTAAAAAAAAAAAAAGATTTTTCTTTTTAATTCTACCTCCGAGCTACACCCCCAGCCCTATTTTTTATTCTTTATTTTGAAACAGGGTCTCATTGAGTTGCAAAGGGCCTCACTCTGTAGCTGAGGCTGGCTGTGAACCTTGATCCTCCTGTCTCAGGTAAACTAAACAAACCCTCCATCACCCCCAGCGTCCTCTGGTATCGTTTTATAAAACATGAAGAAATGTTGGCTCAGGTGATTGTATCTTTTTCTGAAATATAAACAAATACTGAGTGAGAACTCTCCAAAGGCAATTAGACGGGCATCTAAAGCGGTGCAGGTCATAACTCACCAAAGAGCCTCGGAGTGGGATGTGCAGACAGGGCCACAGACGTTTATCTTCATAACTTAGTGCTTATGGTCCAGGGAAAGGGAAGACGTGTGCCTTCAGCCCTGGGTGGTTGGAAGCTGTTTCACTTACCCCTGGCACCCTCGCACCCATTCCTGTCCCTAAGCAGACCTCTGCACGGCATGTTCAGTGGACATCCCTGCTGTTAACAGAGGCTCGCTCTGCAGTGGAATTATTACAAAAATGGGAACTTCTGACTCCGCCACAGTAGGAAAAAAAACAAGCCAACTTTGTTGAGCGCACACAGGCCAGGCTTTCAATGGGGCTTGAGCCAAAGAGGGTAATTGAGGCGACGGATGATGGGAAACAGCCCCGTTCAAGGGACCAGGCTACTCCCCAAACCAAGGGAGATGTAAGCCTTTTTATTTGATTTGCTAGAGTCTGGTCATTTTCCACTAGCCAGAGGCAGGTTTCAGAACTGTATCTTCTTGTGTGTGAGGCCCGGGCTACCAAGTGGACAAGGTCAACTTGTCCCAGAACTGCTGGGTTATTGAGGCAGTTGGCTCGATCGTCCTCTGCAGAAGTCCTGGCCCTGCGGCTAGGTGTGGGCCTGCAGCCAGAGCTGGAGGGCTACAGGAGCTTGGGCTTTGGTAGCTGCTGGAAAAGCATATGAGTCGGTGCAAGAAAACACATACCATGTCCCCAGGCAGTCAGCCTGTCTGCACATAGGACGTGGTGGAATCCGACTCAAAAGTTGAGGCAGCAAAGGGGACAGATAGAATAAGATAGAGATACCATGCTTTTTCACTGCGCTCCAGATAGCTATCAGACATCTGTGGGGCCACACGAAGGGCCAGTATTTTCAGCAAAAGCAGCCTTCGAGCCAGGCATGGTAGCACACACCTATAATCCCAGGACTTGGGACTCTGAGACAGGAGGTTTGAGGCCAGCCTCAGCAATTTAATGAGACCCTCAGAAACTTACTAAGACCTTGTTTCAAATTTTTTTTAAATTATTTTTTAAACAGTCGGTGGTTTAGCTTGGACATAAAATGCCCCCGTGTTCAATAACTGGTACCAAAACTAAAATGGAGGCAAGTCTCTAAAAAGTAACTTCGGCATCTAATATCATAACCCACATGTTAAAGGTGTTACCTGGGGTGAAGCTGCTGAGAGACTAATAACGTATCATCTGGCCTTGCGACCTTCAGAACGAGTGATCTTTAAGTAGACTAAGAACGGGGGAAGCGGAGGGTTTGTTTAGGTGTTCCTCCGGTTACAATTTCATCTTGCGCAAACATCCTGCTTCTGTGGTTTGATCAGTCTCATGACGGGTCTGTTGAACACAAGTGCAGAGAATACACCTGAGACAAAGGCTCACAGCTGACTGTGCCCAGGGGTCTGTCTCACTGTCCTGTCTCAGGATCGTCATGTACATTGGAGTCCTTGTCCCAAGTCCTTGTCTTAATTCTCTGTGTGTGTGTGTGTGTGTGTGTGTGTGTGTGTGTGTGTGTGTGTGTTTTACTGGGGATTTAACCCAGGGGCATTCTACCTCCAAGCTACACCTCTAGCCCATTGTTTTTACCTATTTTTGTTTTTATTTTTTTTAAACAGGATCTCACTAGGTGGCTGAGAATCTTCAGTAAGTTGCTGAGGCTGGTTTTGAACCTGGGAATCTTCCTGCCTCAGCCTCTCAAGTACTGAGATTACAGGCATGTGCTACCACACCCGGCTCTAATTCTTTAAAACGTGCCCAGAGTGTTCTGCAGCGGAGGGAGAAGGATGCAGGGTTTGGGTGTGGTTTGTTCCCCAAAGGTTCTTGTGCTGGAGGCTTGGCCCCCACTGTGGTGGTGCTGAGGTGCTGGGACCTTTAAGAGGTGAGTCCCAGTGGGAGGCCAATGCTGTGAGGACACCGCCCTTGGAGAGGATGAATGCAGGTCTCCTGGGACTGGACTGGTTCCTGTGAGAACGGGTCATAAGGGAACCTGGACCCTTCCTGCGCTCTTACACATTCTCCCACCACTGTGAAGTCATCCACCACGGGTCCCTCACCAGAGCCAAGCAGATGCTGCAGAACTGTGAACTAGACAAACCTCTTTTTAAAATAAAACACCCAACCTCGGGTATTTTGTTGCAGCAACTGAAAATGGGAGTGAATGCCCAAAACCAATGAGTCTCCCTCTATCCTTTCCTCTTCTCACTTAATTCCCATTTCCTCATGCTCCACGATTCCATTCCATCACCATAGCTTGAATCCCTTGGGGAAAGTGGCCCAGCTACAGAACCAGCATGCATGAAGCATCAGTGAATTCAGAGGGGCCCCAGGCCCCTGATGACTGTGAAGACGGTGGAGGTCCTCTCGCCAGGCCGGGGAAACAGCACGACTCTCCCACGGAAACCCAGCCCCTCAGATTCTTCCCATGTCCCTGGATGCTGCTGTCACCTGACTCACAAGTAACACAGGGGAGCTGCAGACAATCCTTGAGGAAACATAAAAACAGGCCCGTGAGTGTGACTTCACCCCGCTGTGCTAACCTGTGCTACTGAGAATGGCTACGCAGGCCTCCGTCCCTGGGGGCAATCCGATGAGCATGATTTACACAGACCCAAGACACACCAGCCCCCAGGGGTGCAGAGGTCAGTGTGGGGAAGCGGGCTGATTTCTCACCGGTTCCCACCACCCCCAGGCAAACTTTCATATCTCCCCCAAAAGTCTGGTAGTTGAGCTCCGTGTGGAGGGTTTCTGAGGCCTGTGGCCTCCTCGTAGGTCTCCGGTGTACTTCACCCCTACCGCGTGTCTTCTTGTGTCTGGGGGAGGCCGTGGGGCTGCTGCTAAGGAGCTGTCTGCCCTCAGGGACCAGCGCAGCCACAGACGCCCAGAGTGGCCATCTCCATCCTTGAAAAAATACCTCTCATGCAAACGTGCAGAGCTGTGAACTTGGGATTGTACAATTTTATTTCCAAAAGTGTCACGCGGCACTGATAAGGTCACTTGGGCGCCAGGCACAGCATGGGGGTGGGGGGCGTCAGGGGTGAAAGCCGGGGGGTGCTGCCCGCGGCGATGGCCCTTTCCTCACGGAGAGGACACGCGGCCGCAAAACAGAATGTTGTCATCCTTGTCCTGGATAAAGAAAAGGAAGGGGTGGTCAGCGATGAACTTCGGGGTGATTCTCATACACCGCATCATCATGATGGCGGCCGTGGCAGCCGCGGCCTCCGTGCCCTCCTCGTTGACCTCCACGAAGGCCTTGTGCAACACCTTGGAAAGAAACAGGCCTCTCTTGGGCGACATTCCAGAAAAGTCTGCCTGGCCCATATCGAAGGCGTCGGTCATGCCCAGACTGCAAAGGACATCTTTCATGTCGTAACTTTCCTCCAGTTTGAACCGAGGGAGGTAAACCTCCACCTCCTCTTCGTCCATCATGTCCAGCTTTGTCCACTCTTTGAACTTCTCATAAGTAATTTCCTTTTCCACCTGGAAGAGAGTTGAAGATTTTAAGATCTGGGCAATGGGGCTGCTCTACGCCGGTGGGATAGCCTGGAAGTGGTACTGGTGATAAACGAGGTACCCGGGAGGAGCTCAGCGGTAGGACGCCTGCCTCCCGTGTTTGAGGCTTTGGGTCCATGCCCAGCACCACAACTTTTGTTTTTGTTTTGGTACTGGGGTGGAATCCAGAGGCATCCTCTCCCTGAACTACACCCCCAGCCCTTCTTATTTTTTATTTAGAAACAAGGTCTTGCTAAGTTGCTGAGTGTCTCGCTAAATGGTTGGGGCTGGCCTCGAACCTGCAATCCTCCTGTTTCAACCTCCCCAGAACTGAAATTACAGCCCTGCATTACCACACCCAGCACCACAATTTTTTTTTCTTAATGCATGAACTTGGGAGAGCTGCTATGGCAGAAACCCAAATGCCACCCACCCGCCATCATGGCGCCGTGACGGCTTCGGGTTCCTTACCGTTTGCAAGTCAACGTGACTGTCTGGAAGCATGATGATCATGTTCAGCTCCTCGCCCACATAGGGAAGCACCAGAATCTTGGTGAATATGTCTCCTATATAGGTCATCTTAAAAGTAGACTTCTTAAACATCATTTGCACGGGTTTCTCTTCAGTCTGTGAAGGAAATGCATAAACGTTGAGTTGAAACAAGACCCAGTCGCCACGCTGGACAAACTCAGCAGGGTACATGCTCTTAGTTCCTAGGGCGCTTTCTGGACTGGGCTTCCAGAACACCCCTCCTCAACTTCTGCTTAAGGTTTAGACCGTAAGTGACCTCCAAAGGTCCACATGCTAAATCAAGGCTTGGAGCACTCCGTCCAAGGTGGTGGGATCTTTAGGGCAAGGCCTACTGGGAGAAAGTCAGGTCACTAGGACTATGCTCTTATAGGTGACTGTGAGACCGCTCTCTCTCTGCCTCTGTCTGTCTGTCTGTGCAATGAGGTGAACAGTTGTTTCCACCGTGCACTCCCCCCACCAAAGCTCTCCGGCATCCCCACTGAAGACTGAGAGAAACGGACTGGAACCTCTACAACCACGAGTCAAAACAAAGCCTTTTCTCTTTATAAGTTGGTTATCTCAGTCTTTGTTATAGAGGCAGAACACTGACTAATACATTCTCCAAACAGAGGGGGCGCCCAGGGCTCAAGTTCATCTGGTCTCATAATCCCCAAATTTACATTTCTAGCTTGGACCTTGCCCCTCTACTCCAGACTCATGTTATTTTACTGCCTACTTAACACCTGTGCTTGGACATAAAAGGAAACCTCCAGGTCCCACATGATGCTGGACTCCTTCCCTTCTTTTCCGAGTCTCCTCCACTTCCACTTTGCCCACCCCGGCTGATGGAGATGCCATCTATCCAGCTGTCAAAAACCATGGCACCGTGGACTTGTGTCTTGCACCCACACCTTGTATCTGACATTTTAGTAGGTGCCATCTTTGCAGTATGACCCAAATTGAATCTACTATTTTTCCCTCCACTGTCATCAGCCTACCCCTGAAAAGTCAAGCTGACCTCCTGTGACTGTTCTCCAGCGGCAGCCAGAGGGATCCCAGTTAAATATAAGTCATATCACATCCCTCTGCCTGGACACTATTCTGTGGCGCCCCTTCTGCTAGGAGCCACAGCTTAAGACCTCAAGACAATAGAGAATCATGAGGATAACTCATCCCCCACTCCTTCTCTGGTCTCTCACCTCCTACCACTCTTCCTTGGCTGGTCTGCTACAATTCACAGGGACTCTCCATGTTGTCTCCAGGGCTCAGGATTATTCTTTCTCTGCACAATAAGCTCATCCCCAGAAACTAGAGAGGGCATCCTTTGCTTCTCTCTGGTCTCAGCTCAAATACGGCTTTCACAGTGAGTGCTTCCTTGATCACTCTCATCTACAATTATACCCCCAAACACAGCCTCCTACCCCCTTCCTCTGTATGTCTCTGAAACATTTACCACTAGCTAATGTACTAGTATCGGGAAGAAGTTTTAAAATGTATTAATGTACCAGGATTGGGAAAGATTTCCAATTTTGAAAATATATCATTTGTCTAAAGAAAGCCAGGACTGGCAGGAAGAAGGGACTTGTAATTTACATTTCTATTTTTTTTTAAAACTTCGAACTATTGAAATGCCAATTCATTTAGGCAAACATCAATACTATGGACCTCTAGTATTGGACTAAAATTTAAAAACTTTTTTTTTAATTTAATTTTATTTTATTGGTGCACTGTATTCATACATCATAGTGGGATACAAACTTTTGTAGACATACATGCACACATCGCCCAGTCAGCCCCCACCCGATCCCCAACCCATTCTTTCCCCATCCCTCCTTCCCATGCTTGGCTTAGTGGTTGACATCTAGTATTATAGCAATTTATCCAAAATTAAAAACGATAATCTCACATAACAGTTTCATTTGTCTGAAACCAAGCTTTTGATGACTTAAAGATAACATTTCAATATTTCTTTTTGCTTTCTTTCTTACCAGAGGATATTTTTTTCTGTTTTTTTAGGTGAAACTATCATATATTTATATATTTATTTTTCAGAAAAAAATCTATCCTAATATGGAATATGGATTCTAGATACCCAAAACGATCTTGAAAAAGAACAAAGCTAGCAGATATATATTTTCTGATTTCAAACCATATAAAGCTACAATAAGAGAAGGAAAGAAAGCGGAGCCAGGGAAGAGGTCTCTTTACATTTCTAAGGAGAGACCAATGGCCTAAGGGATGGGAGGAAATCCCAGATCCTGGAGAAACAATTTAACACATCTTGGGAGGGGAACAAAAGGTGTAAAGGAGATGGAGACAGCACAAAACTGGGCTTGAGATAGGGTAGCATGTCTACAGATCAAAGGACCTGCCTCAGACTTGATCAGGATAAAAACACTCAGTAAACTGGAGGGCTTTGGTATATTCAGTCGAATTCCCCCCTTGTGCCACTCTGGGGCACAGGGCTGTAACTATCTCCTGTATTTCTACCTTTTTAATAAACGTCTTTAAATCTTCAGCAACTGTACAAGCTATGCGTATTTATCTTAGCTTAGGGCAAGAATCCAGATTTTTTTTTTCTGTTTTTGGTCGTTTGGGGTTTGTTGTGGTTTGAGGGAAAGTGTGTCCGGGACCCTAACAGGGGTCCCCAGGAACAGTTTCCCCACAACCATACTCTCCCAATCCGCAACACCTAAGAGCTCCTGTTTTCTTATTTATGCTTCCTATCTCCTTCTCAAGAAAAGGCTTCAGGAGGCAGGCATGCTCGGCCAGTCAGTGCCTGATGCAGAGTGGACACTCAACTAACATCTGCTGAAAAAATTAATAAGCAAACGGATGGGCAGGAATATTGAGGGGCCAAGCAAAATTAATACATCTCCCCCACCCCAAAAAAACTGCATTTGTTGCTAACTCATCCCCAGACAGTGAGAAAGACTGGCGATCACGTCCTAGCCAACAATCCTTGACGGCCAATCACCCTGCGGTTTGAAATCAGCAGCAGCTACTGTGGATTTACTGGACACCATGTAACAGATGCGGCCGGAGGCACTTTGTCATCCCTAGTTCTCTGGCATGGCGTGCATTCGGGCTCGCTCCAACTGGCCCTCAACCAGAGCAGCCTTCCTGGTGGCAAACGACACACTTGTCCATAACTGGCCTGAAAGTCGGTATTTTGAGTTTTGTGGTCCACACACTTTCTGTGGCAACTACTCAAGTCAGCTGTTGTGGCATGCGTAAACAAACAAGTATGAATGTGTTTGGATCAAACTTTATCAGAAAAAAATAGGCGTGGCCGAGGCTGAGACAGGAGGATCGCATGGGTTCGAAGCCAGCCTCAGCTAATTAGGCTCTCAGCAACTTAGTGAGACCTTGTTTCCAAATAAAATATAAAATAGGTCTGGGAGTATAGCTCGGAGGTAGAATGCCTCTGGGTTCCACCCCCAGTATCACCAAAAAAGAAAAAAATAGGCGTGGGCTGGTTTGGGCCCATAGCCTTAGGCTGCTAACCATTTTCACCTGGGGAAATTTCTCCCCTTTCCCCTCCAAAACCAAAAGTCTCCAATCTTCTAATAGAAAAGGAACTGATTTTAGTAATTTAATGACTTGCTAAGTATACAATTATGTAGTTTCGTTTCATTTAGAAACTAGGAATTGCTGGGTTGTGCACACTTGTAATCCCCGCGCTTGGGAGGCAGAGACAGGAAGATCACACAGGTTCGAAGCCAGCCTCAGCTACTGAGTGAGGCTCTCAGCAACTTAGTGAGACCCTGTTTCCAAATAAAATATAAAAAATAGGTCTGGGAGTATAGCCCAGAGGTAGAAAAGTCCTGGGTTCCACCCCTAGTACCACAAAAAAAAAAAAAAAAGAAATAAAAAGAAACAAGAAACAAGAAATTAAGCAGGGTATGGTGACACACGTCTGTAATCACAGTACTTGAAAGACTGGGAAAGTTAAAGGACGGCTTCGCAACTTAGCAAGACCCTCCGCAACTAGTGAGACCATTTCTAAATTTAAAAAAAAAAAAAACCAATACTGGGAAGGGGGGGGGATGCTCAAATATACTATAGCAGACAAAACAGATTAATTATAATTTTTTTTTTTTTGTACTGGAGATTGAACCCAGAGGTATTCTATCTATGAGCTACACTCCAGGCCTTTTTATTTATTTTGCTGTTGCTGTTTTGGTTTTAGTTTTTTGTTTTTTGGGTTTTTGTTTTTGTTTTTGTTTTGGTACACGGGATTGAACCCAGAGGTATTTTACCTCCAAGCTACACACCAGTGCTTCTTATTTTTTATTTTGAAACTGGATAAACTGGATTTTAAACAGGAAAACACTGGGCTGTCACAAATAACATCTTCCAAATAAGAGGAGTTAAAATCAGTCACACCTGTGTCCGTGGCCCTTTGCTTGTTTTTAAACAGAAATCTATACTTCTCTTATCCTTACTCTGAAAACAACACTGAAGATAATTAATTGTTCCTGCGTTTGCTGAGCACCAGCTGAATGCTGGGCAGACAGCTGTCTGCCCTCAGATGGTTTTTCAGCAGGGTTAGAAAAGCTGTCTTGGGGAGACTCAAGCATCCCCAGCAGGGGATGTAGTGACAGCTTAGAGGAGGGGACAGAAACTGGACGGGGCTTCCTGAAGGGACATAGCTATAAAGGAAAGCAAAGTGGGGGTCTTCAGGGGGAGAAGTGGGCGGATCCAGATCCTCAAAGAGCCTCGTGCAACATCTTTGGAGTTTAAACTTGATCTCAAGTTCTGAGAAGCCAAGGAAGGCTTAAAGTAAGCCTGAAAGCTACACCATCAGATTGGCCTCGCAGACAAACACACCAGCAACAGATGTGGCAGGTGACAGGAAAGGGGGTGTACCGGAAGCTCTGGTGGCATAGAAAAGGAGGAGAAGCCAGGTGTGGTGGTGCACACTTGTAATCCCAGCACTGGGAGGCTGAGATGGGAGGACAGCAGTTCGTGGGCAGCCTCAGCTACTTCAGTGAGGCCCTTTGCAATTCAGTGAGACCCTGATTCAAAATAAAGAATAAAAAATAGGGCTGAGGGTGTAGCTCGGAGGTCGAATGCCCCTGGGTTCCATCCCCAGTACTGGGAAAAAAAAATAGGAGAATGGCGACGGGAAGGCTCCAAGGCTTGGTGGGGAGTCCTGCCGGCTGGGCTGCCTCGGCCATAGCTACAGCACAGACTCTGGGAGGCAGCAGTCTCGCGAGATTTCAGACCGACGTGAACGGGGACCACACCTGAGAACCTCCTCTGTGCCTGGGCAGCGCTCACCTTGCTGACTTTAAAGGGCATCTCATGGGTGGACTCTTTGTCGAACTGCTTGTCCCAGTTTCCTTTGAAGTAGATGGCGTTCACGAGAACCAGATTTGTGTTTGTGTTCACTGAACCCGGCTGCAGCAACTCTGTGATTTTATCTGGGAGGAAGAATGAAAGGACCAGTCAGCTCAGGGCTTGTTGGGCGTTCCTTAGTGGTGACACACAGATGGGGCCATCTCCTCGAGTGATCAAGTGTGCAGGGAGAGGGATTCGCCCTACCCCTGGATAAAGCGACGTTAAAAAAGTAACAGCTCCAGCATGGAAAAACAAAACAAAAAGGCCACAAACACTCTTAAAGTTCTGGTAAGAAAAATACCATCATTACGATAAAGCCCATAGATATTCAGGTGTGCAGGATGAGCTCCTAACTCAGGAGACTGAAGGCAGCGATTGGTGCCTATAACTTAAAGGAGTTGAAAGGGCTGTTTCTAAAAAAAATTAGTGGTTACAAATTTAAGTTAAAAAGGAAATATTTGAGTTTTTGTTATCATTTGCTAAAATAAATTTAAATTTAAAAAAAGATTAGAGTTTATAAGATATTCTCTACAAGCATAAATAACAGTCTACATTAAAAACCACAGGTAAGCCAGGCATGGTGGCATCCAACTGAAATCCCAGTACTTGGGAGGCTAAGACAGGAGGTTAGAGGCCAGCCTCAGCAATTTGGCAAGACCTTGTTTCAAAAATAAATAAATAAATAAATAAATAAATAAATAAATAGGGCTGAGAGTGTAGCTCAGAGGTAGAATGTCCCTGGGTTCAACTCCTAGTACAAAAAAAAAAAAATCAAAACAGAAAAACAAAAACAAACAAAAATGTACTGGTATTGGGAAGAGGGTTTAAAATGTATTAATGTGTCAATACTGGGAAAGATGTCCAATCTTGAAATATATCTTCTTTACTAAGAAAGCCAGGGTTAGCTAACATGTCCTTGCATTCCTAAGAACAATTTAACACATTTTGGAGGAGAAGACGAAAGGTAAAAGCCTGTGTCTGGAGACAGAGATGCCTCCCTCTCAGGCCATAAATCTGAGCCCGTGTTTGGAGACAGAGATGTCTCCCCCTTTAGGCCATAAATTCGCTGGAGAGATAACAGAAGCAGAGCAGGGGTTGGAGATAAGGAGTAACATGATCTCCAAAAATCAGAAGGACCTGCTGGACTTAGACAGGATAAAAACTCAGTAAACTGGTGTTCTTTGGCATTTTCGTTCGAATTTCCCCCCTGTGCCCCGCTCCGGCACAGGGCTGTAACTATATCCTATATTTCTATCTTTTTAATAAACTTCTTTAAATCTTCAGCAGCTGTCGAAGCGATGAATACTTATTCTTAGCTTAGGACAAGAATCCACGGTTTTTCTGTTTGTCTGTCTGTGTGGTGGTGGTGGGGGGATTACTTCTCCACACACACACACACCATGCACCTTCCCCCCCCAACCTATTCCCGCAACAAAAAAACCCACAGGTAAACAAGGACTTGACCAAGCCACCTGCAATAATGCATGAAAATTATCCCGCATGAGCTGTATCCTAGAGAGGGAGACAGTTCAAGGCCTTCCAGAGAATTTTTCATTATACTATTTGTGAAAAATATAGCAAAAATAAAAAATTAAAGTGTGGATTGTTCTGGAAGAGTTGTACCGAATATTGGGAAACTTTACAGGTCCACTAATAAGACCAGGTTAGGGCTAGAGAAAGATGTCATACATTGCCCTATTTCAGAAGCAGACTTTTAAAGTCTGCAGTGACTTTGAGAACAAAAGATCATTCCTTTTTACATATGACAATCTTGAGAAAAAATACTGATTAAAATACTATTAAAAATGAAATTACAGGGGCCGAAGGTATAGCTCAGTGGTGGGGCACATGGTCATGATGCACAAGGCCCTGGGTTCAGTCCCCAGTAACACATATACACACGCACGCACGCACGCGCACACGCATGCACGCGCACACGCACGCACGCGCACACGCACGCACATGCGCACACAGTTTTTACCTTCGGTCTTTTTGGCTACCCAGGTGTTGATGTGTTTTCTGGACTCCTCTGTAGCATTGGCAAAGTCTAGCCCTTCCATCTCAGCTTCATAGAATTTGCAGCAGGAATCTTTAAAAGACTAAGAGCAACAGAATAATAGCACAGCAATTAAGACAATTCCAACATCACACTTCTTTAAGGCACCAAAACAGAAACTCAAAAATTGGGGTGATTTATGGCTGTAACTTATAAATAAATGAGGAACCAACCTAAAACCCAACCTCTTGATTTGGGGCTATTTTCTGTGTGTTTACGGAGGAAGCGGTCCTGGGGGTTGGACTCAGAGGGGCCTATCTCTGAGCTATACCTCCAGCACTTTTTGCTTTTTATTTCAAAAACGAGATCTCCCTAAGTAACTGCACTGGCCTCAAACCTGTAATCCTCCTGTCTCAGCCTCCCAAGTCCTGGGATGACAGCCAGGAGCCACTACGCCCAGCTTTTTGGCTATCTTTATAGTTTATAAACAAAGTAAGATGGTAGTCTGAGTAGTAAATAGACTTTGTGAACTGCAGGATCCTTTCATGGAGTTGCTGAGCCCCACGGGGGTAAATGGGAGCGCTGTGGGACGCAGTAGCCTGAGGGTGATGGGCGCAGTGAGCTTTAGCCCCAGGAGCCATGCACCTATGCGCTGCAGGAAGACAGGCTGTCAACACTGAATGTAGAACCTGGGAACGGCCCTCTGCACCAGCAGTTTCCTGTGATGACGGAAACGTGGTATATGGCGTCCCTTGTGGCCACAGAGCACCTGAGATATGGCTACTTTCATTTATTTCACTCTAATTACATTGGAATTTTTAGACTTTTATTGGCGCACTATAGCTTCGTAGCATAATGCAATTCATGGCGATAGTGACATCCAGGCACTCAGCACTGGTGGGCTTCCCCGGCTCCTTCCCCCTCTTCCCCATACAGTGTTGAGACTGACGTTGGTATTCTCACACACGCACACAATGTCAATGGAAGTGATTCCTTCACTGATCCTCTCTCTCCTTCCCCTTCCCCTAGGTCACCTCCCTGGCTCCACTGGAGTTTCTCCTCCATTATCTGAAGACTCTCTGGTATGTAATCGCAATCCATAGCTTCCATATATGACCCTTCCCTTTCTGTGACTGGCTAATCTCACTTAGCATAAAGAGCCATGGGTGTCTAGTGGTTACCAACCCCGGATGGCCCAGCTCTGGGTGGTGAACAGCTCTCACAAGGACTGTGGGTGCAGCTCAGAGACAAAGCATTTGCCCAGCACTGGCAAGGCCCTAGGTTCAGTCCCCAGCACGCAAATACACGTGTACACACACACACACGCGCGCGCGCACACACACACACACACACACACACAATCAAACTCTTGCTAATATATTCTATGATATGAAAATGATATTGGTAAACATATATATTTTAACATGTTAAGGTAAAAAAAATCGATGGAACAAAAATGGGCTGAAATAACTCATTATGTTGATAGTACGTTTATAGGATGGTTCCCCAACCTTCCTGCCTTCCTTCCCTTCTCTCCTCTCCTCTCTCTCTCTCTCTCTCTCTCTCCCCCTCCCCCCCTCCCTCCCTCCCTCCCCCTCTCCCTCTTTCTCGTGTGTGTGTGTGTGTGTGTGTGTGTGTGTGTGTGTGTGTGTGTGTGTATTTGTGGTACTGGGGATTGAAACCAGGGGCTTTCTACCTCTGAGCTATATCCCCACCCTTTTTACTTTTTTTTTTTTAATGAGATCTCAGTAAGTTGCTGAGCGTCTTACTACAATTGCTGAGACTGTCCTCAAACCCGTGATCCTTCTGTCTCAGCCTCCCAAGTACCGGGATTACAGACATGCACCACCATGCCTGGCTCTTTAGTCTTTCCTTTGAACAGCTATGGCTATATATGTCCCTTTTGAGAATTATTTTTCTAAGACAATATTTCACAGCTCTCTTTTGCTATAGTATAGAGCAAGGAAGAGACACCGCAGTTAAAGTTCATTTATATTACTTCTTTATAAAATAATTAGTGCAGAGTCTGAAGCAAATTTGAAAATGAGAAAAATTTCAGAGAAAAGATTGATATCCCAAGCTTATGAATAACTCTTTTAAATCGTTAAGAAAAAGGAATATAGCCCAATAGAAAAAAATGTATAGAGAATATATAAATAGATAACTTGCAAAACACATAGACAAGTTGAATATCCCTTATCCAAAATGCACGGAACCAGAAGTATTTCAGATTTTAGTTTTTCAGATTTTTTATTTTTGGATTAGCAATACTCAGCTTGTACATGCTGAAAAAAAGGGAAAGCTATTGAATTGTAAATAATATTTAAAAAGTTAGGAACATGCAGTGCTGATGATGGTGGGTAGAAACAAACACTCTGCTAATATCCCTGGAGGAAATATAAACAGTTTTCTGGAAAGAAACTGAGCAATATATATTAAAATCTTGAGAGGATACACATTAAGTCTACAGATACACATTAAGTCTATAGAGGATTTTGTATAGGAAAAAGATTAATGAGGGCTCTTGCTTTGCTGGTTTTATTTCCATTCCACACAAGACTATACTCACATATGACATGCGTGGTCTTCTGATTTTTGTTGCTGTTGTTGTCTGATTGCTTGTTTTTTGCACTGGAGATTTAACCCACAGGCATTCTACCTTTTACACTCCTAGCCCTTTTTACTTTTTTATTTTGATATAAGATCTTGCTAAGTTGTTGAGCGTCTTGCCAAATTGCCGAGGCTCGCCTCACACCTGCAATCCTCCTGTCTCAGTCTCCCAAGTACTAGGATTACAGGTAGGTGCTACCATGCCCAATGTTTTCAAATTTTTAAGTGAAAACATGTAAACAAACACAAGAAGTACCTGGATGAATTCACAGCCCACACTTTTGGCCACACTAACACAATCCCTTCCTCCCCGCCACCTGACTTCAAGAAAAACAGCAGGTATCACTTACTGAGAGGATATCACAAGAGTTTTCCCCAAATAGCCTATTGGCCATTCTGAGCACACACTTCTTGTCGGTCTTGTTCATTTCCGTGAGAAGCGACTGAAAGCCTTGGTGGACATCCCCACCTCCGCTGCTGATACTTTTATTTAAAGAAAGTACCTGAAATCAGAAACAGAATAAAAATGCATGATTTTAGTAGGCCCCGGTGACAGGACATGGGTAAACACTAAACTCAGCCTAAGAACTGTGCGGCTCCCAGCTGCTATTTAATCAAAGACAGAAAGCGTCCCGAAAGCACTTTCCCCTCTGTTCCTCCCAGTATCCTTCTGGTATTGGTCTGAGCAGAAATGGATCCCTACAAATCTAGGCTCTTCATGCTCACTACCCCGCAGACAAGGCCACCAACCAGATCTCCTGTCTCTGCAAGCGCAGGTTCTTCCTGACCTTGGTAAGTGTGGTCTCTTCCCTGCCTTTGGGTTTGAGCTGGCTCTGTCACTGGCTCTGACCAGCAGAATTTGGCAGAAGTGACGCTGTTCCAGGCCTGGGCCCTAAACGGCCTGACAGCTGCCCCATTCACGCTCTTACACCCAGCCGCCATGATGGAAGGAAGTCCAAGCTATAGTAAGTACTGGTGAGAAAAGTGGAGATGGTCGCTTGCAGTGTTGGGAAAGAAGAGATGCTTTCCCAGTGGACTCCCACACCTGGCTAAGGTATCCAGGGAGCACGTGGCTTCTTTTAGTTGTCCAGGTTCAAATATGGGAAGAGAGACACAAGAAAGAAGAATTAATGAAGGCTAAAGAAGGAGTTGTTCCATTTTCAACCCGAATTAAAGGAACTATTATCCAATCCAAATCTTGCCAGGTTCTAATATGGAAAGAGAGACACAAGAAAAAACTAATAAAGGCTAAAGAAAGATTTGTTTCATCTTCAAGCAGAATTTATAGCACCTATTGCTAAACCAGGGCTTCATGGATAGAAAGTGAAAATGTTTCTTAGCCCTAGCTTTTCCAGTTAGCAAATGATTTTTAAAGGTAAGAGATGATCAAGTCATAGTGGTGCAGCCAGGGAGGCAGAGACAGGAGGATCTCAGGTTTGAGGTCAGCCTCAGCAATGCAGCAAGACCTTTAACCACTTAGCGAGATACTATTTCAAAATTTAAAAAACAAAAGTGGCTGAGGATATAGCTCAGAGGCAGAATTCCCTAGGTCCAATCCCCAGGACCAGAAAATAACAATAATAATTAGTAAATAAAAAAGAAATGGCTTCAAGGTAAAGATCAGATACTTGACCTCAGGAACAAGGTCAAAATCCACTTCATTAAAGCCTGGGGAAGATGAAGGCGGCATTTCATAGTTCCTCGAGACAAAGCATCTCAAGGACTTAGTCCCACAGCATCCTCACCCTGACTTCCAACCCAACACAGACAGTCCTGTCGTGGCTTTGGTCCAGTGCAGCGGACTATAAGTTTATAGCCAGAAATCCCACAATATTTTCCAAGGTATTGTAACAGCTTGCAACTAAAAGAGGAGATCATTCAAAGCAAAGAGAGGTCTCTGGGCCCCCTACTCTCTTCCAGCAGGAGACAGGCTCAGAAAGCAACAAACGTGAGCCATTTCTTACAAAAAAGAAAGGGAGTTGCCAAGAGCTACACCCAGAATGAAGAGGGCCAGCCTTGGCCCAGTGGTGCATTAGAAATATTGAGCCGGGCGTGGTGGCGCACGCTTGTAATCCCTGCGCTTGGGAGGCTGAGACAGGAGGATCGCACGGGTTCGAAGCCAGCCTCAGCTACTTAGTGAGGCTCTCAGCAATTTAGTGAGACCCTGTTTCCAAATAAAATATAAAAAAGGTCTGGGAGTATAGCCTGGAGGTAGGAAGCCTCTGGGTTCGACCCCCAGTACCACCACCAAAAAAAAAAAAAAAGAAAAAGAAATATTGGGTCCCAGGAAATATAAGTGGACCCAATCAGAGAATATTCCTGCCCTCAGACAGAGACGGGCCAGGTCTTAGAATTGCAACAGCTCACTGATTGCAATGTGCCACCTTTACTTCCTGCTCTGTGTCCCCCTCGAAACCTAGATGTTGGAGTCTATTGTTTAGGCTGCCCAGTTGGTGGTATTTGTTACACAGCCCTAGCAGACTAACACAACCCCCACTCCCTGCGACCATTTTTTAAGAGAGTATCCACTGTACTATCCCTCCCTGTTTCATTATTTTATCTTAAGGCAGACAACCTATCTCTGTAGTTCACAAATCCCTGTACCCAGGGAGCCTCAATGGGTCCTGGTCCTGGACTCCCAGCAAAGCCTGGCCCCATGATGGGAGGTCTTACCTGTGGGAGGGCTGGGAACCATTAGGAGACAAGGGGAAGACAAAGGAGGACACCAGTGGCTGCAGTGAGCTATACTTTCAGTATTCATGCCCCAAATGAAAAACAGTTGGCAATACCCAAACAATATTCAGGACTCAACTTGAAGTGTATTACTTTTCATCTACTTACAAATTCACAAGCAGAAAGAACCACCTGAGGATGGAATCCTTCACTCCTCTGGATCAAACACCCACCCATCACCACCAACAGATCAATGAGGGAAGGGGTACCTAGTTCACATCAGGGAGCTCAGCAGGGTAGCAAGCACGCCCTTCCTGTCCACATTTCATCCCCACTCCTAAGACACCTGCACAGGTATCCACCAAGAGGAATCCTCACAGAATTTGGGACGTGGAGGACCAGCTCAATTGACAATGGCATTTACTGCTGCCCTGAACAGTACCTGGCACATCTGGGCTGCGGTGTTTCCCTTTGCCCCCAGGCTGACCATGGCCAGGGCCGAGGAGATGCTCAGTGGAGAATAAAACACATTTTTCGATCTGTCTTCACCCAGGATCTTCAGAAGGCTTAAGGCAAAGGTGCCGTTTGCTTCCAACAGAGGACCCATGATGGCGAGCCTGGAACAATGGATTTAGAATCAGTATCACATAAATACAGGTTTACAAGGTCTATCGCATTTTCATTCCAATTGGGATCCCCGAGGCTTTGGTACAATCAACAAGTAAGGACACACAAAAAACTCTGAATGTTTCTTTTGGGCCCTCAAGAAACACCTGAAACTCTTTCTTTGGGGGCCTCAGGATTATTCTGTGTGTTTCTAATATTTTATTAAAAACTCAGTAAAATGTAATTAAGTAAAATTTAATTTAAATTTTAAATTTAAAATGTAATTTAAAATTTAAAAATTTAATTTAAAATTTAAGTAAAGATCAGTGAAGTTTAATATGACCCTGTTTTGTGAAGATCACTGTCTGCACACTTGGAGAAACTGTGGGAGGGGTACGCATGACACTACTGGCACTGCTTCCTGGGGGTGGGACGAGAGAGGAGTATATTGACTTTTGCTTCCTTGCCGATGGTCTTCAGTACATTTTAAGGGTATATTGTGTTGTTCTGAAATTTGAAAATCTTTCAAAATTATAAAATCACAGTTATACAAGATGGGCAAGGGTACTTGTAATGTGGGAAGAGAAGGCCCCATTTTGCAGCCATATGAAGCCTTAAAATAAAAGACAGTAAGCCAAGACACATACAGAGCACCAGGTGACTCTCAATTCTTCTTCTTCGAAACCTATGCATGTGGCAGAGGCCAAGTCTGAGGCTATGCTAACGGTCTCCTCATCACAGACCAGGCCCTCTGTCCCCTAGCTCTGCACCACAAGAGCACTGGCCCATGCCCTCATAACACAGCCCCGTCTGTAGTCAGCAGGGGCATGTCCACGTCCACATCCGACACAGGCTCAGAGCTCAAAAGTGTCTGGAGCTTGGCAGTGCCCTGGCCACCCTGGCAGGGGCTCGAGCAGGAGTCCTGTTGGGCCGTCAGGGACCCATGGGTTGGGAGTGTCTCGGGGCCAGTTAGAATCACAGTGTCCCAATGCAGCAGGACTGTGGTGATACTGATTAGCAACTCTCCATTTTCCAACGGGGAGTGTGAAGTTCACAGAAACAAAGCGACTTGGCCAAGATAAGGAGGAGAAGGACCAACTCAGGACCAATGCCTTATCTTTCAAATACTGTTCAAGAAGTCATGAACTGCAGGAAGGGCCCGAGAGGAATCAGGTGAGAAGACAAGAGGCAGGCAGGGTCCAGTCAGCCCAGAAGTCTGCAAATGTGCAGAGCAGAACATAACAGGAGCAGGGTGCCTGCTCCGACCTGGTTCACAGACATTTCCCAAATAGGTATTTCCCTGGTTGGAAATACTGGCATTCTAAGACAGTCCCACCGCCTCCCTGAGCAGTGTATCGGAAGTCAGAGGACAAGAAAAGGGGGAAACAGAAGTCGGTATTTCATTTCTTCCTTCATTTCATTCTTCTAATGTCTTCCTGCCTCATCCCAGGTCTAGCTGGGAATGTAAGGTGTGCCGCCTTCTGTGGGATCCCACAACATCTCCTTGGGTGTCTTTATTCTCAGATGGAAGGAGAAAAATGTTGACTCTATTCTACAATGTCAGACTGGTCTGAGTTAACTGTACTCCACAGAACTGTAATAAAATGTCTTGGATTGGAATTAGCCTTACATAATATTAACTATGGCCATTCCTGGATACCTCAGGGGCTTTTGTTCCAGGGTTTGTTTATTTATTTATTTATTTATTTATTTATTTATTTATTTATTTATTTATTTTGTGGTACTGGGGATTTAACCCAGGGGCATTCTACCTCCAAGTTACACCCCAGCCCTATTTTTTATTCTTTATTTTGAAACAAGTTCTCACTCAGTTGTAGGCTTCACTAAGGCTGGCTGAGGCTGGCTATGAACCTATAACCCATCTCAACCTCCCACATACCTGGATTACAAGCATATGCTACCATGCCTGGCTTAGTTCCAGGATTTCTGAACACAGTTAAATCTTCAGATCCTCAACTTTTTATATAAATTAATACAGCATTTGATATAACCTATGCACATTCTCCTGCTTACTTTAAATTATCTCTAAGCTGGGTGTAGTGGTGCACGCCTATCACCCCAGTATTTGGGAAGCTGAGACAGGAAGATCGCAGACTCCAGGCCAGCCTCAACAAGTTAACAAGACCGTCAGCAACTTAGCAAGATCCTGTTTCAAAATAAAAAAAGGGCTGGAGGTGTATCTCAGAGGTAGCTTGCCCCTGGGTTCATTTCCCTCCATATAAAAAAAAAAAAAATCTTGAGATCTGTAATATCTAATACAATTTGAATGCTATTGCTTAGGGAGTAACAGCAAGAAAGTCTATACACATCGACACAGGTGCAATTTCTTCCCCCAGTATTTTCTATCCTTTGTGGTTGAAATCTGTGGCTATGGAACCTGAGGACATGGAGAGTCCACTGCACTTAACTTATGAGACCAACTTGACCCCAAGTGCACCCTTTCTCTGTCTTAGCTCCTAGTTGTAGAGGATGCTGTTACTACGAGGCAGTCACAAATCCCTGGGACACACCCCATATATAATGCAGTCATTCCTGTAATCACAGTGCACACAGGGTTCCCAGCACTAAAACGCCCCGCCACACAGAAGGCTGATCCAAAGGTCACTTAATTCATCTCCGCAGGCCAACACCCCTGCAGGAAGGAAGGAAGCTGCAGCCCTGGACCTGTTCCCTGCATGGGCAGGAGGGCCCCCTACCCAAGCAAAAGTGCCAAACCTGACCCAGCCTCCCCATCACCTGGGTATTCCTTTCTACATGCAAACATTAACTTCCCACACCTCCACGTATCCAAATTGAGCTTTTAAAGGGAAAGGAGGGGAGAGAAAAATTAACTTAAATGCCCATTTCAACTAGCACACAAACTCCAAACATAATTAAAACTCTTCCCAGATCCTCTTAGCCTTGAAAACAACAACTCTTGTAACATTGACTGCAGTGAGTTTAATTAAAAGAAAAAAAAATTTTTTTTCCTTTTCTTTTGATACTGGGGATTGAACCCAGAGGCATTCTACCTCCAAACTGCACCCCAAAGCCTAATTTTATTTCTTATTTGGAAACAGGGTCTCACTAGGTTGCTGGGAGCTTGACTAAATTGCTCAAGGCTGGCTTTTAACCTGCGATCCTCCTTGTCTCAGCCTCCCAAGTATGGAGATTACAAGTTTGCACCAGGCTCGGCTTTTTTTTTTTTTTTTTTTTTTCCTGTTTTCTTTTTAAAGAACAATAACACGATCTGGAACGCGCCTCCAGATCATCTTCGCAGGCTTGAGACCCTCGGGAGTGCTGGGGCTGGGGCTGGCCGGGAGACCCATAGCTGGCCGGGGAGCAGGCCGGCTGGCCCGCAGCACCCCAGGCCGGGCCGCGTCCCGCCCGCGCTCGGGGTCACGGGTGTGGGGCCGGGCGGGGGTTACCGGTGGCCGCGGGTCCCCGCGCAGCAGCTCCGCCGGCTCCGCGCCGCCCCCATCCTGGGGCGCCGGGCCTGCGCGCCCCGGTCCGGGCCAGCGGGCTGGACGCCACTCACCCGGCGGGCGGCGCCCGGGTCGGCTCCGCTCGCTGCAGCCGCGGGGATCCGGACGGGAACCCGAGCCGGGCGCACCCAACCCCCGCCCGCGCGCCCCATCCGCGCGCCCAGCGGCTCCGGCACCGACACGTACCCCAAAGTCTCGGTGCCGCGGCCGGGAGCGAGCAGAGCAGAGGGACGAGGCCCCGGAGGCGCTCCCCAGCTCAAATAGCTGCGGGGCGTGGGGCGGGCGGAGTCCCGGGAGCCGGCCGGGCGCCCGAGGGCGGGGATGGAGAGGGAGGCCGGCCGGGCGGCGCCGGGCCCTAGGTGCGCACCAGGTGCGCCCTGCACTCTGACCCCGGCCCGCACCTGCTGGGCAGCCGCGCCCTGCCTCCTGTCCCGGTGACGTTGACCTCGTCCCCCGGGAAAGAGGGAAGTAGACCCAAGGAAGGCCTGCCCCCCCTAGGAATTTTCCACCATCAGAGGGCGACTGTGGGCCAGCCTGTTTACTCCAGATGGTGGACTGTGGCTAGAGTGGACAGAGAATTGCCATTGCTTAGTGGGCATACATAAGCTTAGAAAAGAAATATTCTCTCTCTCTCTCTCTCTCTCTCTCTCTCTCTCTCTCTCTCTCTCTCTCTCTACTGGGGATGGAACCCCAGGGGCATTCTACCGAGCTCCACCCCCAGCCCTATTTTTTTATTCTTTATTTTGGTTGCAAAGGGCCTCACTAAGTAAATGAGGCTGTCTGCAATCCCAGATCCTCCTGTCTTAGCCTGCCAGATGCTGGGATTACAAGCGTGCGCCACCACGCCTGGCTCTGAGAGAATACGTTTAAAGCAAGCTAGACAAAAAAAAAAAAAAAAAAAAAGGGGGGGGGGACGGGAGAGAGAAAGACATTTAATACCAGGGCTACATGTCATTTAATTCTAGCATGCTGGGTTCCATTTCCAGCATCGCATACAAAAGAGGGGGAAGAGAGATCTGAGGCGATCACAGCCCGTGTTCAAGGGCAGGGTGCTCTTCAGGCCCTTAAAAGGAAGCCCCAGCCAGGCATGACGGCGCACGCCTGTAATCCTAGTACTGGAGAGGCTGAGACAGGAGCATCGCAGGTTCAGGACGATCCTCAGCAATTTAGCGAGACAGCAACCTAGCGACACTGCTCTAAAACAAAAATTAAAATGGCTTAGGGTGTACTTCGGAGGTAGAATGCTTCTGGGTATATGTTAGATATTAGAATTACATGTAATTCTGAAGTTCTCCGAAGGGTAGCTAGCATTCTATTATCTGTCTATAGTTCTGCAATTTGATTTTTTTTTACTTCAAAGGTTCTGGAAATCCCTCTAATTTCCTACACCGAGATCTTCCTTCTTTTCTTGGCTTCCTTATTCTTTTCTTCTTCCTTATTTGTGTGCCATTTGGAGCGTTTTTAATCTTATTTTATTACAAATCATACTGTTGTCATAAGCAATTGAGTGCAGCGCTCCTCAAACTTTAATGCATTTACTAGCCGTCTGGAAGTGTTGTTGAATGGAAATTTGTCAAAATTCATATTCCCATGCTGTAGGTCCTGAGATTAGGAGATTCTAACCAGCCCCCCAGTGACTAAACCTGCTGGGCCATAGGCCACACTGTGAATAGCAAGGACTCAATGTAAATATTGTTTTGTATTAATAGAGAAGGTCTCATTAATACAGGTTCCCAGATTCCTGAAAAGGGAATTACCAGGACAAAAGCTAAGTACACACATGTTCGTGTCAGTTTTTGGCAAATTCCCCTCCATGGAGATTGTACCATTTTGTCCCTGTGAAGGATTTTCTGCTTGGCCAAACTTTAGCCAGGCTTCTAAATCTTCTCCTAGAACCATCTATGCACTTGTTTGTACAGCCCGCTTTTAATAACAGCACTGTTAAGTCAGTTTAGCCGGAATCCCCATCCTCAATATCTGATCAGTGTTGACATCTGATCAGGTTCCTCGGTCTCCACCATCTCCCAGGTGACCTCTTAACCCCCTAGGCCTGTCTACAGCAAAAATCATGTTAGATCAGTTTAGCCAAAATCCTCCTCACCCCTTGAAACATCATTGTCCAACTACCGACCCATTGTCCCTTGGCTATGAATTCCCACCTGCACATCCTGTATTCAGAATTGAGCCCACTATCTCTACCGCCTTGCTGTGGTCCCTAGTACCTACTGTGATAGTCTTTAATAAAGTTTTCCTTCCTGTAATTTTTATTCCGTAATAACCTCTCACCAGCTAGATTCCCAGCTTTCCTAACAGGGTTATTGTCAAACCTTTGGCTTTTTGCTAATTTGATAAGGGGAAAATGTAATCCCACTGTAGTTCTAGTTAACCTGGGTTTTTTTCTCTTTTTTATTTTGTTTTGTTTTATTTTATTTTTAATTTTATTTTCAGTGCTGGGGATTGAACCCAGAGCCTTGAAAATGCTGAGAAGCCATTCTCCCATGAGCCCCAGCACTAAAATTTTGTTGTTGTTATGAGTGAGGTTGGTCATATATATTGTATTTAAAGGACATCACTTTATTTCTGTTTATCTGCCCCTATGAATTTTTCATCACCTTTCTTCACTTAGACAGCAGATTATTGAAATGCTTATGCATCTATATATGCATATAGTTTATAAATTAAGTCATAAAAAATAAAAGTTGTTTGGCGGAACAGGGTGTGGCAGCGCATGCTTGTAATCTCAGTATTTGGGAGGCTGAAACAGTAGGATCACGGGTTTGGGGCCAGCCTCAGAGACTTAGTGAGACCCTGTCTCAAAAATAAAGAATAAGCCGGGCGTGGTGGCTCATACTTGTAATCCCCGCACTCGGGAGGCGGAGACAGGAGGATCGCGCAGTTTCGAAGCCAGCCTCACTGGCTTAAGAGACCCCGTTTCCAAATAAAAATATAAAAAATAGGTCTTGGAGTGTACCCTGGAGGTAGAAGGGTTTCCAGAAACCCCAGTACCACCAATAAATAAATTAATAAATAATAGGGCTGGGAGTGTAATCAGAGGTAGATGCCCCTGGGTTTCATCTCCAGTACGGAAAAGAAGAAAAAAAAAGTTGTTTGGCCAGGCATCATGGTGGTACATGCCTGTAATCATAGTACTTGGAAGGCTGAAACAGGAAGATTTAAGTCTGAGGCCAGCCTCAGCAAACTTAGATTCTCAGCAACCTACAGAGATTTTGTTTTCTCAAACCAAAACAGAAAATAAACTAGGACTGGGGGGGGGGAGGTTTAGCTTTGACGTAGAAAGTTCCTAGGTTCGATCCCCAGTACTACCAATACCAAAAAAAACTGTTTGGTCTCTTCTTTTTTGGTTCTTAACTCTTTTTTAAAATCATCGTAATTAGTCCCTTGTGTAAGTTGGTTTCCTTCCAGTAACTCATCTGTTCTGACATCACTTCTGGTGACCTGAGCGCATAGTTATTTCACATAGTCAAATTTAGGGACTTCAGTGGCTTTATGTCACAGTCGTGATTTTGAGTCATGGTTAGAAAGTCTTGGTCTATATTACAAAGTTCACCAATGTTCCTGAACCCACCCCCAGTATTTGTATGATTTCATTTCTTGGGTTTAGATTGCTGGTTCATTTTAAAGTTGTTGTTTTTTCTGTTGTGTGGCAATTATAGCTCTGGCTTTAACTGATTTCCAAATGGCTTTCTAGTTTTTCTGGCTCTAATTATTTTATTTATTTATTTATTTATTTATTTTATGGGTCTGGGGATGAAACCCAAGGGCATTTGGCCTCCGAGCTACGCCCCCTGTCCTATTTTTAATTCTTTATTTTGAAACCAGGTCTCACTGAGTTGCAGAGGGCCTCACTAAGTAGCTGAGGCTGTCCCCGAACCACCATCCTCCCGTGTCAGCCTCCCAAATGCTGGGATCACAAGCGTGTGCCTGGCTACGGCTCTATTTATGAAAGTTTTTCACTAACGGTCTGACACATCACCTTTACTACATACTAAGTTGTTATATATACTTGGGTCTGTTTCTGGACTTGCTATTCGTTTCCTTTGGTCACACTGTCAATTACAGAAGTTTAATACTGTCACCGGTGTCTATTTCCTCAGTTCTTGTCTCCAAGAGGTTTCAGATAAGAGACACCGGATAAGCATAAGGAGTTTATCTAGCAAAGAGAGTGGCTCCTCAGAGAGGAGGCCATGTCGGGAGGATGAGGGGACAGTACACCCCAAAGAGTTGTGCGGGTGGTGCCAGTCCACGAGTGGAATGAACGCGGCATGGCCTCTTCCATGTGGAGAGTACTTATATTCGGTCTGGCAACCTCCCTCCTTGGGTATGAGGCATTTGGAGTGCTTACCACTTTTTCGTTACAGCTTAGTGCGCCTGTGCCGTTTCAGCCCTATGGAAAACTTACCGTAGGCATCTAAGGGAAACCCAGGGCTTTCATGCTCTGCACATGCTCCAGAGTTGGACCTCCCTTGGTCAGGTTACTTTGAGTTCTTTTTAGGTTTAAAAAGGTTGTATCTAGCCATGAGTTATACCCCCATGCCCCCCCTTTTTTTTAGCAAGTTCTCACTAAGTTGTGGAGGGCTTTGCTTAATTGCTGAGGTTGGCCATGAAAGTACTGAGATTACAGGCATGCATCACCATGCCTGGCACATATTTTTAAAGAAATTAGGCCTTTTCTTTAAGGAAGACAGTATGCATGCTAGGCCCTTCCAATCAAAACAATGGCACTGGAACACCCCTAGTGGGGTTCTGGTCTTCCTTTTGGTCTTCCACCATCCATTGGTGAGAAACTGATTCTCACTACATTTATCATATGAACATATAATCTAATCCAACCCACGAAAGCAAATAGACTCTAACCATATGCACGTGGTGGGATTTGAAGAAAGCATTATCGGCAATCGTCATCAAAGACTCCCGGGACACCAGTCTCCAGGCCCTCAGGACTAGCGGTCTAAAGACCCTTTCCTGTCACTTGAGATATTCTGCACTTTTTTCTCTTTTCCCATATTTGTTCCCCATTTCATAAAAAAAAAAGTAAATAATTGATAAGTATCTGGTGCTACCGCCCAAGTGGAGAGTTTCACCTTCTCTCTGAACCCTGTCTGGGGCCCAGAAAGAGGGAGGGAAGGATGGCAGGAGGGAATTGGTGAGTTCAGTCTCATCTGCATCCACTTTTCTCTGGCACTGAAAAGTGCCCGAATCTACCCACGGAAGGTTCCCAGCAGCTGTCCTGGAGGCTGGCTTGGGAGGGCCCTAAGCATCTCATGCCAGACAATAGCTGCAGGAGCGCAGCGTGACCACCAGAGGGCGCATCCAGCTGTTGCTCGGAGCCGCTCTGCGATTCACTGATGTCTAATACTTAACAAAATTCACTGCAAACATAATGATGTCAGCAGAAAGACCTGATTTCTAAATATGGCTTTCCTTTCCAAGCCCAACTTAATGTGTCCCTGCTCCTAACGATGACTAGAACCGGAAGGCCCTTACTACATGACAATTTTTCTCCCCCAAATTTCTCAGGGTGAGGACTGACTCCATTCAAACACAAATGTAAACAAAGCCTTCTTAGTCTTTACACAGAGATCTGAATTTATAATTGGCAAATTGGGAATCAAGAGACTGACCAGGAATTGTGATTATGAGTAATAAACAGAGCTCCGTTTACTTATGCATTTGGAGATGTTTCAAATGCGTACTTTGTTGAGTTTGTAATGCGTGTGCGCGCATGCGCATCGGGACGCCATAGAAATCAAACTCAAGGCCTCAAGTTTGCTAACATTGTGCTGTATTCACTGAGCTATACTTCCAGACTTTGCTGTGTTCTGTCCCCTTTCCAACTATTAAATATAATAGATTGACAGAAACATATAAAAAAATGTTTTCTCCCATCTTTAGCTCATTGAACCCAAGGCAGATTTGGCACCATACCATAACTGTGGGAATTTTCCATGACCATATTAAAAACCAGCTTCTAACCAGGAGCGGTGGCACACACCTACCGCCCTAGCTACTCAGGAGCTGAGGTGATGGGATCATTCAATCTTGGGAGGTCGAGACCAACCTGGGCAACATCGTGAGGCCTCGTCTCAAATAAACAAATTAAATAAATAAATAAATACCATGCCCATCTACAAAAGGCAGAAACTGTTACAAGTTTTGATCCCAAATTGGGTCTTCTTTCCCTCTTGGAATTGTAGAACAAATAAATGAAACCAAGTTCCAGTTGTGCAGTGAAGAAAGTTTTACTCATAGCCAAAGAAAAAGCCAGATGTGGTGGTGCACGTCTGTAATTCCAGTACTTGGGAGGCTGAGGCAGGAGGATCCCCGATCCAATGCCAGCCTCAGCAGTTTAGCAAAACCCCCAGAAACTTAGACCCTGCCCTGTTTCAAAATAAAAATAAAATGTACTGAGACTGTAGGTTGGAGGTAGAATGCCCCTGTTTTTAATCCCCAGTATTCTCTGTCCTCTCCCTACAAAAAAAAGGAAGTAAAGAAGGAAGAAGAGGCGGAGCTTGGTAGCGCACGCTTGTAATCCCAGCATTTGGGAGGCAGAGACCAGAGGAGCGTGGTTTGAGGACAGCCTCAGCTACTTAGTGAGGCCCTCTGCAACTCAGTGAGACCCTGTTTCAAAATAAAGAAGAAAAAATAGGGCTGGAGTGTAGCTCACAGAAAAAAAAATGCCCCTGGGTTCCATCCCAGTAAAACCAAAAAAATTTTTTTAATTTGTTTTGAAACATGGTCTTGCTAGGTTGTTGAGAGTCTTGCTACATTACTGAGGCTATCCTCAATCCTGTGATCCTCCTGTCTCAGCCTCCTAACGACTGGGATTACAGGAGTGGGCCACCACACCATGGCTTGTCTTTATTTCGACTTGTCCCCTAGATGGTGTCACCTAAAATTTTTCACAAAAACTCTGGAATCCCTTTTCATGCGAACCAATTTTTTACACATATTTATGTTTTTACAAAAGTTTTCAGATATTTATGACTGGTGAGTTGCGGGGAGTAGCTGCTACCATTTCTTTGCAATAACTGTTGGAACTTGATATAAAAGTTAAAAAGTATTGTGACATTGCTGATGGGTGTTGCAAGAGGTCATTTGGGTGACTTTTCTGTTGTTCATAAAAAACATCATGTTGCCGGGCGTGGTGGTGCACGCTTGTAATCCCCATGCTTGGGAGGCTGAGACAGGAGGATTGCGCAGGTTCAAAGCCAGCCTCAGCTACTTAGTGAGGCTCTCAGCAACTTAGTGAGACCCTGTTTCTAAATAAAATATAAAATGGGTCTGGGAGTATAGCCCGGAGGTAGAAAGCCTCTGGGTTCCACCCCCAGTACCACAAAAAAAAAAAAAAAAGACACATCATGTTGACTGTCTACAGTGAAACCCCCATAGGTATAGGTAGTTTCTTGGGAACTAGTAGGTGCCTCCTTAGAGGGCAGGGATTCGAGCTCTGGAACAATCTGGGGGTCAGCACTTTTAGGCATGTGGTAAACACACAATCAGATTGGGCTTGCAGAGTGGTTGACCTCAGTAAGCATGGATGGTGCGATCCCCGAGGTAAGTTTCTTACTCCCCTTAGGTCCCAGTTTATTATCTAGACCAAAGTCTGACTTGGCTCCACTCATATTGACCTGATTTTTAAGATGCACAGCTCAATCAATACAAATGTACCTCTGCCGCTGACATCAAGACCTTCAAATGTTATGGGTCAGTCAATCCATGTCACTGAAACACATGGAGAATGACGGTATTACATATTGCAGTATCACATGCAATATTCAGTTCCTGAGAGAACACCTTTCCCCTTTTCCGTGGCAGCAGAACAGAATGCATTCGTTCAGGGTGGTTCTTTTGTGTTGCCCAGATGACCGTGCTAGATTTCCACCCCACTCTAGTCTTGCTTGTCTTTGAGGTCAGGGTGCCTGAAGGCCAGAAGCCCTCTTCGGCCAAACTGGTCAAGATGGGTTAGCTTTAAGATGGCTCTCAGCGTGACCACAAAACAATCATGTGTGTGTGTGTGTGTGTGTGTGTGTGTGTGTACCAAGGATTGAACCCAGGCATATGTTACCTCCAAGATATAGCCCCAGCCTCAACTTATTTTTACTTTGTTTTTGTTTTGCAATACTGGGGATTTAAGCCAGGGATATTCTACCTCTGAGCTATACCCCCAGCCCTATTTTTTATTCTTTATTTTGAAACAAGGTCTCACTAACTTGCTGAGTTCCTCACTAAGTAGCTGAGGCTGGCCTAGAATGGCGATCTTCCTGTCTCAGCCTCCCAAGTACTGGGATTACAAGTGTATGCTACCACTCCTGGCTTCAAAAAAAAATTTTGTTTAAAGGGCTGGGATATAACTTGGAGGAAGAATGGCCCTGAGTTCAATCCCTAGTACCCCAAAAGAAAAGGAAAGAAGGGAAAGGAAAGGAAATGAGAGAAGAGGAGAAGAGAGGGAAGGAAGGAAGGAAGGAAGGAAGGAAGGAAGGAAAAGTTCAGCATACAGGTGCTAAATGAAGCCAAAGGAGAAATGCTCTGGCCCAGCAGAACTCATAGATCAAGATGGCACCCGTCTGATGACGGAATCCAAGGTGATGTCCATCAACATTTCAAGACAGCTGGGAAAAGAGCCATGGCAAAGAGGATTGAGGAGAAAACAGAAGAAACAGAACAACAGGGACCCTGGTCAACAGCCCCGACAGCCAGTGCAGAGAAGAGGAGTGGGAGAATTGATGGAGGCACAACCCCCAACATGGGCAGAAAAAAGAAAAGAAAAAGAGTTGCAGGAGATGGCTTCCATGGGAAGAGACCGGCAGAGCCAGTCTTGTAGAGCACTGGAGAAACAACCGGGAAGAAGGAGAGCGAGACGGCTAGCCAGAGCTGGGCTGGAAGCAGGATTGAGTTTCAAGGACACCATTTGCCTTTTCAAGAGTGACAATCGGAAACAGCAAAATAACAGGGAGTGAGGAAATTGTAGGATTTGAAGGAAAACCTAAACTGAAAAAAAAAAACAATTATTTTCTCAGAAGACAATAATAAAGCAGAGCCATGCTACTTATTTCTACCCAGATTTTTGTTTTTGTTATCATTGATCTTTTCTTTCCTTTATTTATTAGCCATGCTGGAAATCAAACTCGGGGCCTTTCACAGGCTTGGCAAGTGCTGCGCCTCTGAGCTACATCCCCAGCCCCTCCCCGCTTTGTTTGTTATTCTAGATCACCTGGACCGCAAAGGCTCAGGTAACATTTGTGCTGGTCAACCCAGCATTGTCACCGAGCCCCCGGAAGCCAGGTGCTCAGAAGAGGGGCCACTCACAGGTGGCAATTCACATCCAAACAGCGATGCCACAAATATGTACTGTGGTTTTTCATGATGTGGGTTTCAGTTCTTTCTCTTCCTTTCAAATTATGCTCTTCCATTTAAAATCTAAATTAAGCTAGGCGTGGTGGCGCACGCCGGTGCTTGGGAGGCGGAGACAGGAGGATAGCGCAGGTCCGAAGCCAGCCGCGCGCTGGCTTAGGAGACCCTGTTTCCAAATAAAAATGTAAAAATAGGTCTGGGAGTGTAGCCCAGAGGTAGAAGGGCTTCCACAAACTCCAGTACCACAAAAAAATTAATAATAATAAATAAAATAAAATCTAAATTAAATTAAGGGAATTTTGTTACAGTTTTTTTTAAAAAATCTCTCTATTTATATTTAAGAAACAGCTAAATAAAGAGGTTGCATACAGCCTCTGGGTTCGCTTGCTTTTAGCTACTTGCTTTCAATTGGCTTTAAAAACCATGAATTTTGAAGGTCACATAGCTGAGTGATACACTATTATATATTGCTAGGTGTAGTTAGCACATCCTACAGGTGGGTTTTGTCATTGTAACATTGAAATTGAGTTGGGGGTCGCAAAGGAGGCAAGAACCAGCCAAGTTATTAATGGCCTCTAATCAACCGGCACCTTTGGGCGAGGTTTGCCTACCGTCGGGGGAAAGGACCGATGACTGGGCAGCAGAGTCAGGGTCAGCAAAGTCACACCACAGAGAGGAAGTGAGGGTATTTAAGTAGCTTGGTCTTGGGGTATGGCTATAATGGCCAGTCCTCTCGTGACCTCTGGATGTCTCCATTTCTGGCTTCTGGTGTTTCACCTCCTGTCCCCTGTGTGGGGGTCCCTTGTGGGGAAAGGAGGGACCTGACCTATCAAGTCATGTTGATAAAAGTTGTTTGGGTTGCTTTTCAGTGACTTGAAGGATGCTTTTGTTGAAACCACTGACCTTTCACGTTATCCCAAACAGGTGGTTAGTGGACAAATTCTCTTTCTTTCTTTCTTTCTTTCTTTCTTTCTTTCTTTCTTTCTTTCTTTTTGTGGTACTGAGGATGGAACCCAGGGGCCTTCTACCTCTGAGCTATACCCCTAGACCTATTTTAATTTTTATTTGGAAACAGGATCTCACTAAGTTGCTGAGAGCCTCATAAATAACTGAAGCTGGCCTTGAACCTGTGATCCTCCTGTCTCAGCCTTCCAAGTACTGGGATTATAAGTGTGTGCCACCATACCCAGCTAGTGGGCAACTTTTTTGATGTCCGGGACTGAAACCCCACCCTCAGGTCATGCTAACGCCACCATCTTCTGAATATGCATCCCGTGCAAAGCCGTGAAGTTTGATTGTGCATGCTCAGACCACTGGTTACCTCAAGTCACCTCTCCCCATGCTTCAAGCCACCCTGTTTCTTTGTCCCAGATACCCCTAAACTCTATCCCCAGGAAGGCAGATTTGAAACGTGGGTCTTCCTGTCTAGCATTCTACCTCCTAGCTACATCCTCAGCCTATTTCCCTTTTTGTTTAGAAACGGGGTCTCACTGTGTGGCTGAGTCTCGTTACTTGCTGAGGCTGCGATCCTCCTGCCTCTGCCTCCCAAGTCCTAGTATTTCAGGCCTGTGCCACCACGCCCGGCTCAACCACTTTTTGAACAAACTCTCTTTTGCCAAACTCATTGTCTCGATAGTTGGCATATTGTACAGCAAGGCAAACACCGGACCTGGTTCAGTAACGTGCTTCTCCATTGCTTTGTTTTTTCCATAACAAAAGAAGCCCGTTTTCTTATCGGATCTAGAATCACTAGGTGATCTATTTCAAAGTGCAAATGAAGAACCATGTGAGCAGGTGTCCCTGGTGTTGTGACAGGGACTGGGCACAGCTGACTCTGGCCAGCCTGCCCTGAGGTCCCAGGTTCTTGCCAAAGGGAATGGGGGCAATTTGCAGGAGGAGCTGGAGCTCTTTGCGAGAGAGATCTAGCATGCTGGACTAGAGCACAGCGTCCTGTGACAATCCCACTCCTAGAGCTAAACATGATGGTAATGATAAAGGAAGCAAAACTGTTGCGAACAGGGCTCAAGGAGTCTGAGGCTGATTTCCAGCAGCCTGTGTCTGGTGCCAGGAGCACCAGCTGGTTCAGACCTTGCTGTTCTGGCGCTGGGGTGCTCTGGGAGGCAGGAGCTAAAACTGGGGTTTGCATTTCAGCAAGGCGGCCTTGGAGAAACCTAAGGGTGCCTCCTTGGTCAAACTTAATGCTCCTCTGGCAGGAATTTTCTCTAAGTCTCTTCTGGATTTACACAAAAGGCAAGCTATTTAATTCCAAAATTATTACATTTCATATTTAATATTCCATCTAAAATATTAAATTTTATATTCAATAGAGGAGTGCATATTCTGTTTAAAATGATCACATTTTATATTTAATATTCCAAAAATATTACGGAGTGGAAGCAGAAGGGAGCACAAGATATAACGCGTTCCTTGTTCCTCCCTGGTGGGGAGCGGTCAGAATATTTTCATTCTTTTAAACAAAGGTGGATAGCTCACTTTCTCAGTGCCTACCTATCCTCGCCCACCATTTTCTATTGCTATAACTAAACGTCTGAGTCTGGGTATTTCATAAAGAATAGCTCAGAGTTCTTTAGGCTGAGAGGTCAAGGTCAAGGGTCTTCGTGAGGGTGGGGGCTCTGCAGAGCCCTGATGAGGCCCAGGACATCACATGGTAAGAGGAGTGTATGAGACAGACAGACAGACAGATTGGCTTTTAGAACAGATAACCCATCAGCTCATCAATTCAAGAGTCAATGAATCCATTTATGGTAGATCCTCATGATGCCCTTAAAGGTTCCACTTTTTTTTTTTTTTTTTTTTTTTTTTTTGCGGTACTGGAACCCAGGGGGATTGATTCTACCTCTGAGCTATACCCCCAGCCCCATTTTTTTATTCTTTATTTTGAAGCAGGGTCTCACTGAGTCGGAAAGGGCCTCACTAAATAGCCGAGGCTGTCTGCGAACCATGATCCTCATGGTTTAGCCCCCCAAATACTGGAATTATAAGCGTGCGCCACTATGCTCGGCTGGAGTTCCACGCCTTAATACCTCACATTGTGGATTCACTTTCAGCCTAAGTCTTGGTGGGGGCATTCCAAGCACAGCACCACCCCACCCTAAAGTAGAGAGCCCCAGCTCCTCATCGGGAAGGTCTCTGTTCCCTGATTTCCAGGACACAATGGTTAGGGTAGAGCGAGGGCTCTGTTGTCTGGCCACCACTTGATCGTTCTTCCCCGGCGCCCCACCCTCAAGCATCCCCCCCCAGTACACAGTGTCTTCTGTTCGCCAGGGCTATGGCCACTTCCAAAGGCAATAGAAGATCTTAAGAGGAACTGGGGAGTTTCTATCCTGTGAGTCATCCAAGTAATCCGACGGGCAAAGTCCTTTAGCTCATTGCAATTGTTTTCTGTGGGTAACCTGGCGTTTGCTCGGGGGCATTAATAACTTCATTATGTGAACTACCTGGCACGGGGCCATGGTACCCATGACTCACTGAACGTCATCTCACAAGGTGCCATTCATTCCATAGGCTTTTAATGAGCATTTGCTACGTGAACCAGGAACCAGAGTAAGAGCTGGCAGAGGACGAGAGAAGACACAGTCGCTGGCCTCAGGATAGCAGACAAAAGAGATGGGATGACGTGGTGTGTGCAGTCAGGGTGTTGAAACCAGGGGGCAAAAACGGGAGTCAGAGCATCAGTAAACCTGACTGGGGGATCAGGGTCCCAAACACTCGAGCTGAGGCCTGAAGAATGAGCGTGAGCTGGCCGGGGACACACTGCAGGGAGGTGTCCCAACCCAGGGGACTGGGAAGCAGGCAACCGCATAGGTGTGCTTAAGGAGACAAATACCTCTCACTCCGCACCAGGAGCAGTTTAGACTGGACAGCTGTAAAGAGCCTGGCAGTCGATAAGCCATACCAGTAGACTTTTGCTTTATCTTACAGGTAGTGGAGGGTCTCTGCAGAGCTGGGTGGTCACATCGCCGGAGTTAGGGATTGCAATAAAAGATGGCGCTGCAGGAAAGTGGACGCGGTGGGCTGGGAGCAGATGGGGGAGCAGGGAGAGCAGAGCTGAGATGCTTCAGATGAAAGGCACCAAGAACCAGGCAGTGGCGGAGAGATGAAGGGCATGGATGGAAGACTGTTTAGAAAGAAGGATAAAGCAGGCATGGTGGCGCACACCTGTGATACCAGTGCTTGGGAGGCTGAGACAGGAGGATCACGGGTTCAAGGCCAGTCTTAGCAACTTAGTGAGACCCTTAGCAACTTATGGAGATCCTGTTTGAAAATAAAAAGGGCAGGAAATGTAGCTTGGAGGAAGAATGCCCCTGGTTCAATCTCTAGTATGAGAGAGAGAGAGAGGGGAGAGAGAGAGAGAGAGAGAGAGAGAGAGAGAGAGAGAGAGAGAGAGAGAATGAGAATGAAATGAATTGAGCAGGGCGTGTTGGCACAAATCTGTATCCCCAGTACTTGGGAGGCTGAGACAGGAGAATTGCAGGTTCAATACCAGCATGGTAACTTAGTGAGACCATGTTTTAAAATAAAAAGGGGGGATATGAATGGGGATGGGGGTGTAACTCAGTGGTAGAATGCCCCTGGGTCATCCAATCCCCAGGACTACAAAAAGTAAATAAATGAATACAATTTAAAAATAAAAGGAGGGTAGAGAGGCTTAGGGATCCTTAGATGAGCAGGTAAGGAAGAGATCCTGCGTGTGCGTGTGTGCGTGTGTGTGTGCGTGTGTGTGCGTGTGTACATACTTTATGTATATATGCCTCATATATTATATATAAACATATATAGATGTATACATCTATATATACATATATAGATATATACATTTATATGTGTATATCTTTATATGTTATATATTTATATTATATTATTTTATATATTATTTTATTTTTAAGGGCGGGGGGCAAGGTGTAGCTTGGAGGTAAAATGCCTCTGGGTTTGATCCCCAGTACCAAAAAGAGAAAAGAAGGAAAAAGGCGAGAAAAGGACAGAATGAGGAGGGAGAGTGTTAAAGGAGGGGCCGAGCAGTTTGGCCTCTGAAGCTCAAGCGAGCAGGAGCGGGAGAGCTGCCCGGGCTTTTGAATGGAGGGCTGGAGTTACTGTGTGCCTCTCTGAGGACCTGGTGCATGGATGTTCCTGGAGCGAGAAACCGCACGAAGCTGAGTCAGAGGCTCAAAGTCTCCATCCATGGGTCTGAAACGCCGAGGCTTGGAGAAAGAAGGTGGAGAGGAGGGCGGAGGCCGCTGTCGCCAGGTGGCCGGGGAGCAGCAGAGACTGTGCCTGCGACCTGGATGACAGCGAGCAGATCAGGCTCCCGCACTGACAGCGCTGCCCCGAAGCGGGTGAGAGCGCGGGGTGCGGAGTGAGTCACTGGGAGGAGTCCCGGGAGGGCCGCAGCGGCCCTGCCAGGTGAGCCTGAGAGCAGAGCTCCCAGACACCGTGCGCCACGCCCTCCTCCCTGGGAGACTAACCCCATCCGGACCCCAGTCCCGGAGCCGCCCTGGGTGCGAGGAGCTGGGCGGAGACTCCAGAGCCGTCGGCCGACGCCCACTCCCAGAGGGCGTCCCTTCTCCCCGCGGTGCAGCCGCCCAGCCCCGCAGGAACCGCGCTCTGGCGCCACACCCGCAACTGCAGTGAGATGCGCTAGGGCGCGCTCCACGCGGTCAGCATCCGGTGGTCCCCGCGCAGGGCATCACCAGGACAGGAAGTACTCCCTCACCAGCCGGGGGGATGGGAAGGACCAAGGCAGACAGGGCTACGGACTGGGGAATCACTGGACTGAGGCCCGGGGTGGGGGGCAGGACTGGGAGCTGGAGAGGACATGGCTGGGGCCTTCAGGGATGGGGATGGGGTGCGCTTGGTGAGGGGACACTAGGCTGAGACCCAAGGCCTAGAGTTGGGTCCCTGGATAACTGGGCTGAGGCGAAGAGGGGATGAGGATGAGTCAGAGGTTCGTGAAGGCTGAGACTTACAGGAGGGGACTCTGACCCTGGGACACCGCCCTGGGGGATCCCTGGGCTGGGGGCTGGACCGTGGTGGGCGTGGTGATACTGAGCTACGCACTGTGGCTAGACCTGAGAGGATAGCTCGTGCTGAGTCACCCAGAGCCAGGTAGTGAAGAAGGGCATCAAGAGGCACCTAGTCCAGTCGAAGGCCCCATTCTTCTGGTTCCTAACCAAGCGCCCTGGGTTTCTTCACAATACTGGCTGTATCTATCAACATTTTTATCTGTTAATTATCGCTTTCCAAATAGATGAGTGATTTCCGGTAGAGGGGCCAAGGTTTCTGATGCAGTGTCTCTAGGGAGGGCAGAAGGTCAAGACCAGGAGAGAGAGCGGGGAACCCAAGGAAAAGCAGGGATTTGCACTCAGGGTGAGACCCTTTGCACAGCGCCTACCCAGGCCCAGGTCAGCGTGGGGTGCTGGCACCATGCCCATGGCCCAGCAAGAGGAAGGACTGCACCACGGCACGTCTGACCTGCTGGTCCACCCCAATGCCACTCAGACCACTCACTGCCAGAGACCCCCGGCTCTGCCGAGGTGATACCCTGGGATCCGCTAAAGTCTCACTGTGGGGAGTCTGTGCTCGCCTGTCCTGAAGCCCCACTCTCTATGCCACTTCAGATTTTCACCAGATATTTGAGATCTTTTCTTCCACTTGGGCCCCTCTTTTTTTTTTCAGCAGCAGTTTCCAAAATTATACAAGATATACACATAACCTATCTTCACCAGGAAGAGTTTTCATTATCCTATGCAGAGCCTTAAAACCCCATATGCATCCTGTGGTATGGCCAGCCAGTTACTAAAGTATACTCTTTTCAAAGTGGGCCAAATAAATATGGTAAAGTTTTAGTAGTCGTGATGGTGGGGAAGCAGAGCTCATATTCCAAAGCTGATCTTTCTGTCTTTACCTAACTTATCACCCTGAGTGCTAAGTGCTGTGGCCTGCAACCTGTACAGGCCCAAGGTTTCCCCAGAGCTGTTCTCATCTGTGTGTGCACGCACAAGTGTGCACACATTCCTGAGGACTGAACCCAGAAGAGTTTCCGTCTCTGAGCTTTATTTCCAAACAAGGTCTCGCTAAGTTGCTGTGTCTGGCCTCGAACCTGCCATCCTCCTGTTTCAGCCTCCCAAATATTGAAATTACAGGTGTGTGCCACCGGACCTTGCTGTCTTCCTATCTTTTATAGCAGTCTTCTCTTGTGAATGTTTGGATCAGTAGTACAATTCTTTGAGTTGATTCCAGCTTTTCATAAAAAAAAAAAGACTGTTCCTTCTTGAACAACCTTAGGTATCCAGGAAAATTAAGAAGGTTAAACAATTTTCCACACACACATACTTGGTCTCCATTGTCAATGTCCCCTGCCCCCGAGTGGCACATTTCTCACAATGGATGGACCTACACTGATACATCACTGTCCACCAGAGTTCGGAGTGGGCTGCCATAGTTTCAGTGCTCACTGAGTTTTCCTGGCCTACCAAAGTTTCCCTTCTTGCTTTCCAGTGGGATTAGCATTTGTCTGTGTTTAAAAATATTTTGTCTACTTCAAGGAACGTGGAAGGAAAGGCTTTGCAAGAGCTCAGTTGCCGCCTCGCAGCAGAGTGTTTTGATGCTTTTTTAATTCTATAGATGTAAGCCTCTCTCCTTCCGCTCCAAGCTCAGCCCAGAGGACCGCTCTGCATATATTTCCCTTTAAAAGTGTTGCAAACACAATATGCATCCTTGTAATAATTCCAAACAACCCAGAGTTATAGCAAGTAAAGACAGAAAAAGGCATCTTCTTTCTCCCCAAACAACCCTGTGTACCTGAAGATATGTGTATGGAGAAATATCTACATTTATATTATAGTTTATAAAAATAAGATGAAACTATCCATAAAGGAAAATTTGTAAACAAACAAAAACAAACCAAAAGAAACAACAACCAACAAGAACAGCTACAATAAGAATCCTGACACTAACCTGAAATAGTTTTATTTTTCTCTGACAAAAAAAAAAAATGAGGATAACAGACCATGACTATCATCTCTAAGAAAGGAGAAGAAGAAGAAGGAGGAGGAGGAGGAGGAGGAGGAGGAGGAGGAGGAGGAGGAGGAGGAGGAGGAGGAGAAAAGGGAATAAGAAGAGGAGGAGGAGGAGGAGAGGAGGGAAGGAAGGAAGGAAGGAAAGAAGGAAGGGAGGAAGAGAATAAGCCAGGTATGGTGGTATATGCCTGCAATCCAGTACTTGGGAGGCTGAGGCAGGAGGACTGCTGGTTCAAGGCCAGCCTTAGCAATTTAGCGAGATCCTTAGCAACTTAGCAAGACTCTGTTTTAAAATAAAAAATAAAATAGGGCATGGGGTGTAGCTCAGAAATAGAATGCTCCTGGGTTTCATCCCTAGTCTCTTCTCTCTCTCTCTCTCTCTCTCTCTCTCTCTCTCTCTCTCTCTCTCTCTCACACACACACACACACACACACACACACACACACACACAGCTAAAACCATAAAACCCTTAGAAGAAAAAGTTAAATTTAATTTCACTAAAATTTCATATTTTGAGTATCAAAGGACATTGCTGTAGTATGGTTCTTAAATGGCCCCAAGGGCCCATGTGTTAAAGACTAGGCCTCCAGAGTGGGGCTACTGGGAAGTGACAGAAAGCTGGCTAGTAGAGGCATTATCAAGAAAGTGAAGGACAATCTACAGAATGGGATAAAATATTGGAAGATTACATACCTGGCAATACCAGGGTAAGTAAGAAACTCCTGCAAATGACCAACAGACACTCAATCCAGTTCGGCATTGGGCAAGGAACTTGAATAGACCTTTCTCCAAATAAGGTATGCAAATAGCCAATAAGCATTGACAAAAAGATGCCTAGAATACCTAGTCCTGCCCCTGCATTTCTTCAGACCTAAAGACGAAACGAAAAGTGCGAATCAGGAAGTCTCTGGTGCCGCTATTTTATCTTATTTTAATAGCGTGACTTCCTCCTCAAACTCAGACTATAAAAGGGTCACGCCTCGTTTGTTTGCAGTAATTGCAACAATACCAGATTACCAGGAAGTTCAACGATTTCCTTTTGACTATGAGATTCTACTAAACTGTCCTAGAATCAGCCATCATTCAACGTACAGTGTACAAAAGACCGAGATAGTAGGCTTTCCAGCTTCCGGTCCATCCCAAGCACAGAACTACACGCCGGATCTACTGTTGCCATTTCTCCTGCCTGCCACCAGGTGGCGGTGTTGTGCCACCGTCGCGCGTGGTCCGCGCTCTCTGCAACTGCTCTTCAGTTCCAAAATCAAATTGCCTCTAGCATTTGGGCTCACAGGATGAGTCGGCCCTGTTTATTGACACCCCTCCCCCGCAACTTGAGATGGTGGGGTGCCATTGTAAACAAGCAGCCCAGACAAACGACAACAACCCCACAAACCATAAATCTAAGCAGGAAGTCCCAACAACCAACACGATGTGCAATCAGCAGCTCTGGTCATTTTCACTAGGAACGTTACAAACGCAGGCAAAAACTTCCTTCTGCTCTCCCTCTGAACAGGGCCTTCCAGACATCAAGGCACGCGCTTGGGGAGGTCGCATGGAAAGGCAGGTTCCCAATAAGGTGGCACAAACCAGAAAAAGCTGGAAAGGGGGAGCGATTAGACCAAACTGTTCCCCGGTACTCCGCTAACATTTCAAGACACCCTACCTTCTGGAGGGAGTCTTTAGGCTTTATCCTTTCTGTTTCAATTAAAAATATTTTTTTAACCCATATGGCTTGCTTTGTTGTTGTTGTTGTTGTTGTTGTTGTTGTTGTTGTTGTTGTTGTTTTGTACCGGGGATTGAATTCAGGGTCATTCTACCTCTGAGGAATACCCTCAGCCCTTTTTATTGATAATTTTGAAAGCCAGTCTCACTAAATTGCCGAGTGTCTCCCTAAATTACAGAGGCTAGACTTGAACCTGCGAGCCTCCTGCCTCAGCTTTTCAAGTACTGACCCATATACCTTTTATTGTTTCTCCCAGTGCAATAGCACAAGCAGTGGCTGACACTGACACAGTGGCACCTTACCATCAGCGCAGCCACCTCCCTCCCTAAGACCTGGCAGCTGCCATCTTTCCTTCTTTCTTACTCCACCCTTTTAAGAAATGGAATCATAAAGTACGTAGCCTTTGGGTTTTGGCTTTTTTCATGCAGTATAATCTGCAGATTCAAGCAGGCTGACGGCTGTATCCACAGCACATTCCTTTTTATTGCTAAATAGCATACTATGGGCCCGAGTTGTTTTTAACGTGTCTACACGCCAGGGATGTGGGAGCAGGCCTTAGGGCGGGGTTGGGGGGGTCACCTCTAGCACGGATTCCAGCTCAGCCTTCCGGCCTAGCTTTCATCTGTGTAGAGAGCCGGGGTCCTGAGCCAGGATCAGAACTACTGGCGGGTCACCGGGCGGAGCCAGGACTTGGGCGGGGCATCCGGGGCGGAGCCAGGGCTTGGGGAGAGCTGGGGGCGGAGCCAGGGCTTGGGGAGAGCTGGGGGCGGAGCCAGGGCTTGGGGAGAGCTGGGGGCGGAGCCAGAGCTTGGGCGGGGCGATCCGGGGCGGAGCCAGGGCTTGGGCGGGGCGATCCGGGGCGGAGCCAGGGCTTGGGGAGATATGGGGGCGGAGCCAGGTCTTGGGCGGGCGATCCGGGGCGGGGCCAGGGCTTGGGTGGTCGATCTGGGGCGGAGCCAGGGCTTGGGGCAAGCTGGGGGCGGAGCCAGGGCTTGGGGCGAGCTGGGGGCGGAGCCATGGCTTGGGTGAGCGATCCGGGGCGGAGCCATGGCTTGGGCGGGGCGACTCGGGGCGGAGCCAGGGCTTGAGGCGGGCGTGGGCGGGGCTTAAGCGCCAGGCAGGAGGAGCCCTCGGCCCTAAGGATCGCAGCTGCGCGCTGCAGCCCAGCCTCCCGCGTCCCGCGTCCCGCAGTGCGCGGCGCGCGGGCCCGAACCTGGCACCGGCGAGTCCTGCCCTGGGCACACGTGCTGGTCCTTCCGCTGCTCCTCCCGGCGGGCGGGCCCTGACCGGAGGGTGAGTGCTCCACAGTCCGGGGACCTGGGGGCTCGGGCGGGACTGCAGGGCCAGGGAGGTGTCCTTGGATTCTCTCTTGCCAGCCAGAGACCGAGGCCACGTGTCCTCGTGGTCTTCGCACCCTGGGCCGTGGCCCCGGTTGAAAATCGCCTCCTCGGCTCCCACCGAGCGCTACCGCCAGCCAGGCACCGCTAGCGCTTCATGAGAGGGCTCTCCTTAAATCTGCGAGCAACACTATCTGACAGATAAGGAGAGGGAGCCAGATTTTTGCAAATTTTGCAAAGGGGTGCCATCGTTTACCCAAGCGCCACCGCGCTGCTGTATGTTGGCTCTGCCTTCAAGGTAGTCTGGAGGGAAAAAAAAAAGGAAAATAAAAAATCTTTTCCCCAGCCATTAGTATCTCTGAAACTAAGTTTGTGTAACCTCTAATTTTTTGAAATCTCAGCCAAAGAAAATACATAAAAGTTTCTATACAGTCTTCTAGTGGTGCTGTAAAAGTTTCTATACAGTCTTCTAGTGGTGCTGTGTATACTTTTTTGGGGGGATAGTGGGAATAACCCAAGTGCCAAGAATAGGAAAATGGGCACAAAGAGACAGGCAGACAATGGTGTTGTAGCTACACAATAAAATGTCTAGCTGTCAGAATGACCCAACGTGGGGCCTAACTGTAGAAAGAGGCCCAAGCGTCTATGTGGTGGCACATGCTTGTAATCCCAGCATTCGGGAGGCTGAGACAGGATGATCCCGCTTTGCAGACAGCCTCAGCTACTAACTGGCCCTTTGCAACTCAGTGAAACCCTGATTCAAAATAAAGGGGAAAGAAATAGGACTAGGGGGTGACACTGGGAGGTTGAATTCTCCTGGGTTCCATCCCCAGTACCCCCCCAAAAAAAGAGGCACAGGAAATGATTAAGTGAAAACATCTTAAAAGAGTTTCTGGATGCTAAAATGAAATTATGTAGGTCAAAAAAATAGCCCAGCATGTTTACAGACCCATGCCTGTAATCCCAGTACTTGGGAGGCCAAGACAGGAAGGTTGCGGGTTCAGAGGCCAGCCTCAACAACTTAGCAAGGCTCTCAGCAACCTAGTGAGCCCCCGTTTCAAAATAGAATAGGTTGGGGGTGGGTCAGAGGTAGAATACTCCCGGAATTTAGTTCCCAGTACCAAATAATAACAACCATAACAACCACAGGCACCACGTGGTTCTCTTTTTCTTTGGACCTGGCCAGTGCACGGTTTCTAACAAGGGAATGCAGTTCCCGCTGCAGATGGGGTTCCAAGGCTCCTGCTTCAGGACGGAAAGCTCTAGACTGTGAGCAAGGAGCCTGCTTCTTGAGCCTCGGTTTCTTAGTTGGTACCACTAGGAGAATTGGATGAGATGGAGTCGGGAACTCAAAGGACTCACGTAACTATTGAGAGGATGAAGCCTGGGATGTAACTATGTAAAGTAGGCCAAGCAAGACAATAGGGAGTGGTGAGGCTTGGGGATGCTGGGGGTTCTGGTCCTGGAATTATTCAAATGAAAGCATTTGACCCAAACCAAATTGTGTCTGTGCCCTCACTTTGGGAGGCTCAGGGTGAGGATTCCTTGCATTTGCAGTGACACTGGGAACCTTTCAAAAAGTAAACCAAGCCATATTCCTCCCCTGCTTAAGAGGGCCCAGTGGCTTTCTTTGGGGTTTAGGATAAAATCTTCATCCCTGCCCAATGAGGTCAGCTTGGTTGAGCCCCATTCAGCCCACCACTGCTTCAAAAAACAGTAGCTGGGCATGGTGATGCATGCCTGTAATCCCGGTACCTGGGAGGCTGAGACAGGAGGATTGCAGGTTTGAGGCCAGCTTCGGTAACTTAGCAGGACCCCCAGCAACACAGCTAGAACGTTCAGAATAAAAAAATTAAATAGGGCTGGGGGTGTTGCTCAGATACAATGTTCCAGCCCGATCCTTCCAACACACACAGACACACACACAATGAAAATTCCACCATCCCCCAAAACAAAACAAAACAAAAAACACCACAGTCTGACCGAATTTCTTGTCTTGCCCTTTCTCAAATCCTTCAGGAGAGTTCCCACCTCAGTCTTTCCTTGCTATTCTCTCCGCCTGGACCCCAGATCTTTACCTAGAGGCCCCTTCTTGGCCTAAATCTAAAATAGCAAGCATACCCCACCCTTTAGTCCACTAGAGACGCTTCTTTTCTTAGTACCGTTGCTGTTGCATATCATCGCTGGCACCTGCCATCATCAGGAATTCCGTGCTCTCTTTGCCGGCTAGTTCAGTATCGATGGTCTCTACCCCCCTCCCCAGAGTAAGCAGTGCTGGTCGCCTCTCTGTTGTTCAACTCTGCAGCCTCGGCGCCCAGCCAGGGGGTTTCTTCCACCTTTTGGCTATTGTGAACAACACTGCTAGGAACACAGATGGACAAGGGCTCTTCAGACTCTGCTTCGGTTGTCTTGACAATACACCCAGAAATGAAGTTGCTGGGTCACATGGAAAGCTCCCGTTTAATTTTTTGAGTCACCTCTGTGAATGAGAGGGCCGAGGCACTGAGAGGTGCAGGGACCTGCTGCAGGTCCCATGGTTACACATAGCAGAACTGCGATCTGGACCAGGTACGTCTGATGTGGAAATCTCTATGGGCCTGGGCTCCCTCTTGGAGGCACTTTTGGGATCTCAGCTCTAAATCAACTCCCTCCAGCTGTACCACTCCTGAGTATGTCTCCAAAGGCACTGAAATCAGAGCGTTACAGTAATAGGTGCATATCCATGTCCGTAGCAGCACAATTCACAACAGCCTAATTATGGAACCAACCTAGGTGTCCATCAACAGATGAATGGATTACAGAATTGTGGGATATCCACACAATGGAATTCTACTCCCCACAAAAGGAGAACAGAATTATGTCATGTGCAGGAAAATGGAAGGACCTGGGGAACATTCTGTTAAGTGAGATTAGCCAGTCACCGAAAGCGAAGGGTCTTATGTTTTCTCTAATAAATGGTAGCTAGGGAGTAAGTGGGATGCCAGAGAGGCCTCAGTGGAGCCAGGGACGTGGTCTAGGGGGAAGGATCCACCTAGAGGGAGAGGGGGGATCAATGAAAGGATTACTTCCATGGACATTACGTATGGGTGTTAGAATACCAATGCCAGTCTCAATGTCTTGTATGGGGAAAGGATAGATGGGGAGGAAGCCCACCAAGTGTTGTGTGCATTATAATGCCACCATCACTATAATTTTTATTATGATGTGAGACCATAATGTACTAATAAAAGTATATAAAAAATTAAACAAAGCAGCCCCCTTTATCTCAAATAGGAAAAGACCCAGAATAGCACACAGTCCCACCCACACAGCATCCCTAACACCAGCTGGGAATTCAGCAGTGTGACGCCTACCTTAAGGGGCCCTCTTGGTGAGGCAGGGAGGCCAAGGAGGCCCAGCTCCGACTTCATTCCCCAGGTCTTCATCCTTTCAGCTCCCTTCCTGAAGGCCCTGAGTGCTTCAGGGAAAAAATGCCCCTAGGATGGATTTGACATTCCGCAGGACTCGTCCCCGAGGCCCGCTCTGCCTCTTTCCTTCTGATACATTTGCAGGTCCTTCCTGGAGCAGCAGTCGGACCTCCACTTTGTCCCTCTGCATTCTCCAGCTTCCCACACTTTCTTTTCTCTTCCAGATCGTTGGGCTCACCAAGGCGAGCCGCTGCGCCTGGAAGCCTGGGACCCCCGCACCAAACCACAGCGAGACTCGTCTCCCTCCAGAATGGCAGGTGACGACTCCTTGTGGGGAGTTAGACCTTGAATCAGAAATTGAATTTATGTCACTTGTTATAAAAAAGATCCAACATAGACGTGTATAAAACCCATTTGGATAACATGGGTTGTTATCTGTAATTGTCTTGTTTTGTGTTTTCTTATTTTTCTTGTTCACTGTGAGTAAGAACTCACCAAAGTGGCGGCCACGCCTACGTTAACTCTATCCTGCCTCCAGCTCCTGAAATCATCCCTGTGACACAGTAGGTCCTCCAGAAATAGTCATTGAGCAAATGAGCCACAGCTTAAAATGGTATATGATTCCATCTTTATTTTTTTATTTTATTTTTTGCTCCATGGAGGATTGAACCCAGGGCCTCGTGTGTGTTAAAGACCATGCTTTACCACCGAGTTACGCCGCCAGCCCCATCTTTATTTTTGTGTCTGCTTATCACACACACACACACACACACACACACACACACACACTCACTCACACACACTCACATACACACACACACAATTTTGCAACTTATTTTCACTCAACAATAAAACATGAAACTTTTTTTTTTGGTACTGGGGATTGAACCCAAGGACTTTACAACCCTGAGAGCTACAGTACCCCCCCCCCCAGCCCTACTTTCTCTTTTACTTTGAAACAGGTCTTAGTAAGTTGCCAGGGCTGGCCTTGATCCTGTGATTCTTCTGTCTCAGCCTCCCAAGTACAGGAATTATTGGCAGGCAATATCACACCTGGCTCTCCATTTTAGAATATACAGATTTACCTTATACTATAGATTGGGAGGTTTCAACCTTGGCATCATTTGGGATCTGATAGTGCTTTTGGGGAGGATCTGCCCTACCTTTTAAGATGTTTAGCAGAATCCCTGCACTTTACCATTGGATGTCAGTAGCAGCCCTGCCCCCACCAGTTCTGACAACTGGAAATGACTGTAGTGCTGGGAAACTTCCCCTAGTTAAGCAACACTGGTGTTGGTTTTTCATTAGCACCATTCTCCTTATAAGCCCTTAAGAAGAGTTCCTTTATAACACTGGGGCCTGAGAAAGAAAAATAAATTAAAATCAATAATTAACCTAACTCATGGAATTCAACCCTTACAGTCAGCTGAATACTTTGAAACTGTTTGCTGTGAGCAGCCAACATGTATATTTTTTTCTTTAAAATCCTAGATTGAGATTCTTAAATCAAGAGTTTGACATCACTAGGCATGGTGTTACATGCCTGTAATCCCAGAACTTGGGAGGCTGAGACAGGAGGATCACAGGTTCGAGACCAGCCTCAGTAACTTAGCGAAACTCTCAGCAAACTAGTGAAACCGTTTCAATACCAGAAATAAATAAATAAATAAATAAATAAATAAATAAATAAAAGCTGGGGGTATAGCTTGAAGATGGAATGCTCTTCGGTTCAATCTCTAGTACCACACACACATACACACACACAAAAAAACAGTTTTAATATTTTAGTCTTAGATGTTAGCAGGCAAATCATTAAGCTGCCTTCTAGAAGAATTCAGTGCCTAATGCCTGAGGCCCTTTTGAATGAGGACGACACCGCATGGGGCCTCTGGTGTTCATGAGAAGCCGGTGCCTGTGAGACCTACTCTTAGATCCTTTGTCCCAGCCTCACCACCAAAAGATGGCCTCGGGTACAGCCCTGCCTTCCTCAAGGGGCCAGGGGCCGGCTGGCTCCTCGGCTCCTCAAGCGCTTCCAGGGTTCCGAGGAAGATGGAAGCAGATGTGCCAGGCTAAAAGGTGGCATGCCAGTGTCTGTTTGGCACAAAAAGGTTAGTTCCAGTAGCTTTTTATTTTGATGTTAGGGAGGAAGGCTAAAAAATTTCTCATTTTAGCCGGGTGTGGTGGCGCACGCTTGTAATCCCCGCGCTTGGGAGGCAGAGACAGGAGGATCGCGCAGGTTCGAAGCCAGCCGTGCTGGCTGAAGAGACCCTGTTTCCAAATAAAAATATAAAATAGGTCTGGGAGTGTAGCCCGGAGGTAGAAGGGCTTCCAGGAACCCCAGTACCACCAAAAAAAATTTCTCATTTTAGAGGTTATCCAAGTTGGATCAGACTTATAATTAATTTAATTATGTCTTTAGGGTTGTTTTTTTGTTTTTTTTTTGAGGAGACATAATTTGGCCCATTGTCTTTGTGTATGCAAGTTGAGTATCTGTAATACAAAGATCCAAATCTTTTTTGAGCACCTGACTCCGAAATACTCCAAAGTCCAAGCGGCACGTGTCTGTAATCCCAGTACTTGGGAGGCTGAGACAGGAGGATCCCAGGTTTGAGGCCAGGCTCAGCAACTTAACAAAACCCTGTCTCCAAATAAAAACAAAATAGCGCTCAGGGTTGTTTAGCTCAGAGATAGAAGGGTCTTGCATTCAATCCTTAGTACGAAAGGAAGGAGAAGGAAGGGAGAAAAAGAGGGAGGCAGGCTGGCTCCACATTCTAAAATCCTTTGAGCATAAACCTTTAGATTTTGCAGTGTTTCTGATTTGGGATTTTCATATTAGGGGATGCTCTACCTATAATGTCTATCCACGTATTCCAAAATCTGAAAAAAATTAATCTGAATTCTAAAACACTTCTGGTCCCAAGCACTTAATGAGATAAAGGAGGCTCAACCCGTATTTGTAAACCCCGGTAATGATAAACTTTGATATAACTGGATAAAAATAATGTTCATTATTTTAAAACTCACCCACTAAGAATGTCGCTATTGCTTAGATTCAACAACATAATGCACCTAAACGGTTAATTTTCATCTTGGTCTACACTGATTTTGACAAAGGGTATGGTACCATTTCAGTCAGGTGTGATGGTGCACACCTTGTAATCCCAGTATTGGGGAAGTGGAGACAGGAGGATCACAGGTTTGAGACCAGCCTCAGCAACATAGCAAGATTCTCAGTAACCTAGCGAGACCCTGTTTCAAAACAAAAAAATAAAAAGAAAATAAAAAGAGCTTAGGAAAATAAAAAGAGCGTGGAGGTAGATACCCCTGTGTTCAGTCCCCAGTACCACCACCACCAAAAAAAAAAAGGTACCATTTCTTCTCCTGCTGTAGGCAAGAAAGTGCTCATTGTCTATGCGCACCAAGAACCCAGGTCTTTCAATGGATCCCTGAAGACAGCAGCCATGGATGAGCTGAGCAGGCAGGGCTGCACGGTCACCGTGTCTGATCTGTACGCCATGGACTTTGAGCCGAGGGCCACCAGGAAGGACATCACTGGTGAGTTACTGCATAAATGCTCTTTCTTTAGCTTACTTTTTTGTGTTTTCTAATTTTTTGTCTTAAAGCCCATCATGGCGCAAGTTATACGAGCGTCAACTCACAAGAGTCCACGGGCCGGTCTCCTCCCCGTCCCTGTCTTCAGCCAACCCAGTTTCTGGGCTTCTAGGGTCTCCAGGCTACGGTTTTCTCTAGATCCTTTCTGAGATGTCTGTGTTGTGTGAGCGATGATGAGGGTGCTCTCCATTTTATCTCTGTGTTTTACAAAAATGGTAACATTTTTGTTTTGCCTCTGTCTTTCTTCCTGTTGTAAAAGATATGCCGTTGCATGACTGTGTCCTGATTTAAGTAGCTCTCCACTAAAGGGCATTTAGGTGGGTTTTTTTTTGTTTTTTTTTTGTTTTTTTTTTGGTGGTACTGGGGTTCCTGGAAGCCCTCCTACCTCCGGGCTACACTCCCAGATCTATTTTATATTTTTATTTTGGAAACAGGGTCTCTTAAGCCAGCTCGTGCGGCTGGCTTCGAACCTGCGCGATCCTCCTGTCTCCGCCTCCCAAGCGCGGGGATGACAAGCGTGCCCACCACGCCCAGCAAGGGATTTGATCTTTTGATACCATTTTCTCAACAGTGCTGCAATGAATAACCACCGTCAGGTGCGTCTCCCCGGGCGTGCGAGTTGATGTAGAAGTGGAATTGCTGGCCCAAGGGAAGGTGCACTTCTGGTTTCCATAGAAACCATCAAGTTGCGTTCCCTTGATCTCATTCCTGCTCACTTTCCCTTCAGCAGTATTTGCCCAATGCCTATTTCGTCACTCTTAACAATGGCATTGCCAATTTTTGGATACTTGCCAATCTAACAGGCAAAAAACTAGTCGCCCTCTATAGTTCTATTTTGTCCTGCTCTGACTATAGGTATGTTTAATATCTTAATGCTTTATATTTATGTTAATATTTTAATAAAATACTAAACTTTATCTCCTGTGAATTCTTTCTTCACGGTCCTTGTTCATTTTTCTATTAGATGGTTTGTCTTTTTCTTATTGATTTTAAGGAGCTCTTTATATATTAAAATTTAGCCTATAGTATGGGATATGAATTGCAAATACTTTTTACCTAATTTTTTTTGTTTCTTTTTATTTATTTGACTTTGCTTATGGTGACTTCTTTTTCCAAGAAGGCTTTTATTTTATTTAGTTGATCTTTGACCATTCTTTCTCTTCTCTGACTTTGGTATTTTTCATCATACTTACATGCTCTAAGATTATTTTAAAAACTAAGTGGCCAGGCGTAGTGGTGTACACCTATAATCCCAGTACTTGGGAGGTTGAAACCGGAGGATCACAGGTTCGAGACCAACCTTGGCCATTTAGCAAGGCCCTCAACAATCTAGTGAGGCCCTCAGCAATGTACTGAGACCCTCTTTCTGAGGGGAAAACAAAAAGGGCCGGAGGGATGGCAGAATGCCCCGGGTTCAATCCCCAGTACCGTATACATAAAGTATACACATATATTGGGAAAAAATTGCATCTGTACTGAACATGTGCTGACTTTTCTATCTACATAGTTTTTACCTTGTATTAGGTATTAGAAGCAATATATAGGGATGACTTAAAGTAAGCAGGAGGATGTTTGTAAGCTCTATGCAGATCCTATATCATTTTATGTTAGGGATTTGAGCATCCGTGGGATTTTGGTATCCCAGGAACTCCTGGAACTGATCCCTGGATACTGAAGGACAATTATAGATGTAAAGGGCCCAAGGGGCCTGGGGTTGGACATAATTCGGTGGCCGCCACCCATCTGATTACCTCCCGGATGCAACACAGCCTCTTGCCGGCAGCAGTGAGCCTCTTAGACCTCCCGAGGAACAGGGTTTTCCACATAGAAGCACTCATTGTGTGCACCCTGTGAATGAAAATCAGATACAAGCGGGTTAAAAGAGGAAGCCAAGAGCACTCAGAAGTGACTGAGTGAAGGGCCGCCAGCCCCTCCCACTGAGGCCCTTCTCCCAGCAGCTTTGGGTTTGCACATGATAGAGCAGAGCTGGCCACACTCAATCCCCCGATCACCCCACCTCTGCCACTTACGACCCGTGTGGCACTGAACACACTGCCTAGCCTTGATTCCTCGCTATTAGAGAACTCAGCGACCTCGTGGGTTGTTCTAAAGATACGGAAGGCGATGGGTGTAGGGCACAGCTCTTGGTAGGTAGGCACTGCGCTGGCAGTGCGCTCCCAGGCTTTATCTCCTTCCCTAGCCTGGCCCAGCGCCCAGCTCCTGCTGGGCAGCAGCAGATGTCTTTGACTGGCCTCGAGGCGACCAGGCACACACAGGGCTGGTGGAAGGGCTGGGACAGGCCTGGCTGCCTACCTGGGAGTGAGAAGGCTTGGTTTGCTTCCCCCCAGGTCCCCTCTCCAGCCCTGAGGTCTTCAATTATGGGATGGAAGCCTATGAGGCCTTCAAGAAGAGGAGTCTGACCAGCGACATCGCAGATGAGCAGAAAAAGGTGCAGGAGGCGGATCTAGTGATATTTCAGGTTCGTTTTTCCTCTGATTCGGGTCCTGAGTGAGATCCATCCTGAGTCTAGAGTGCAGACTCTCCAGATACTGTGTTTGGGGTTCCTAGAAGTGATTTCAAGGTACACTTAGTGGGTAAGCGCTGTGACGTAGTTCTCCAACACTTAGTTACAGTACTTTATCTAGTTAAAACACTTAGTCGATTAAAGAGATGCATGCAGCCATTTTTACTCACTCACAATCCTGACCTGAGTAAGTAGGAATGAAGGGTTTTTTCTGTTAGCCTGGTGGCTCAAGAAACACGTGGATCACGCAGACCTGCTCTCCCAGTCCCCGCTGTCGTAGGTTCCAGGCCCCTTGAGGGCCAGATTTCTCTACACAAGAGTTTATCAAGGTAATTTGGGCCAAAGGCCTTAAATCCTCTGATCATTAAGGAGAAAATCTTTTGTTCTATCTTCTCAGTGTTTGCTACACACACACACACACACACACACACACACACACACACACACCTGCCACTTCACATATATTTGTCCCAAGGCGGTAGTAATGGTTCCTTCCTGGCACTGCAGAAAGAGCAGGCCCCACAGAACAGCCCCTAGGAGCATCAATTCATTAGGGCTTCTTCCTGCCACCTCTGGGTAGGTAGAGAAACGTGAATATACCTATAAACCCCGCAGCCAAGTAAACACCTGTGCTTTGGGGGAATTGACGGACTGACAGAAATCAAGTCAAAGCAGACAGAAAGCGGAGTTTGTCATAAGGATTCTGGCCACTTGGGTCTCCTGAACCACAGGCACGGAGCCGCGGCTGGGCTTCGGGGACACAGGGCCCCAGGTGGAGCACCTCATTTCGTCCCCAGAGTCCTCTCTGCATCTCTCTACACCTCAGGACTCGATTCCTTAGACCCAGAATTCCCAAGCAAGGAGTATCCACTGATTCTGATCGACTCCCAGATGCTCAAACTCACCCCAGATATGGAGAGGGCAAGCTCTGGTCCACAACCTTCCTCCTCGTCCCCTTGATCAGCTTGGTCACAGGGACTGCTGCCCCAAAGCCAGTGAGGTTTTCACCTCCTTCCTACCTGCCTGAGACCAGCCTCAGGGCTGTCACTGGGGGACACAAAGCCAGCATAACAGCAACTCAGAACATCATCCACTGTATCCCTGATCACTGTCACCACGCCTATCCTGCTCACTCGGGCTAAACTGTCGGTCACTCGCACCTGCCCAGCCATGTGGAAGGAGGACAGTGGGATTTGTTCCAAATATCCAGATAGACTAAAAGAGAATTCTGCAGCAAGCGCTAGCATCCATTTCTCCTTGATGTGCCACCTCCAGTTCCCGCTTTACTGGTTCAGCGTGCCAGCTATCCTGAAGGGCTGGATGGACCGGGTGCTGTGCCAGGGCTTTGCCTTCGACATCCCAGGATTCTATGATTCTGGTTTCCTCAAGGTATGTGTTCTGGGGGTCAGGGTTGATGCAGATTCTCAGAGTGGGAGGAAGGGGCAGTCATCTATCGAGTTATAGTTCTAGCTTGCTTCCTTTTTTTTTTTAATAAACCTTGAGAACCTACTGTGTGCACAACACTAAGTGCTAAACACAGATGAGAGAAGCATTATTTCTGAGCTGACAGAACGTTCTTTCTAGCAGGAGATGCAGATAGATTTGCAGCCAACTATAAAGAAGGGATCCCACCAAAGTGGGACAGCTACATTGCAGGGCAAGAAGTAGATGCATGATGTGTAGTGGCTGTGAACTTCTTACTAAGAGAATTTCCCATGAGCCAGGCATCATGGCACACGCTTGTGAATCCCAGTACTTGGGAGGCTGAGACAAGAGCATTGCAGGGTCAAGACAAGTTTCAGCAACTTAGCAAGACCCTATTTCAAAGCAAAAAATAATAAAATAGGCTGGAGGTGCAACTCACAGGTAGAATGTCCCTAGTACCACCACTGGGGGGAAAAAAAATCCCCAGTACCATCACTGGAAAAAAAAAAATGTCTCCTACTGAAATAAAGGTTTTTTGGTTTTTGTTTGTTTGTTTTTTTTTTTGCGGGTCTGGGGATGGCACCCAGGGGCACTGGACCTCCAAGCCACACCCCCTGCCCTATTTTTATTCTTTATTTTGAAACAGGGTCTCACTAAGTTGCCAAGGGCCTCACTAAGTAGCTGAGGCTTTCTGCGAACCACGATCCTCCAGTTTTCAGCCTCCCAAATGCTGGGATTACAAGCATGCGCCACCATACCTGGCTCACAAATGACTTTTTAAATTCTAAAAACCTCAGAAAATGAGTGCATGTGAGGAAAGTGGACCATGTAACCAAGATCTGTCTTGGACCGTGAGTGGCACTGCCATTTACCAGTGGCTGGAGTGGTGCTGAGCCCGCACACCTCCTCCTCCACCCTGGAGTCAGAGCCTCCGCCGAGTCCATTCACCCGTGGCATCTCCGGAACTTGGCTCCTGCCTGAAGTCTGGGCATGTCAGAGCCTGTGCATTCACTATTTGCCGATCGTCTCTTTCCCCCTCCTGTTGGGATGTGGCTGTTTCTGTGGATGGGCCAGCAGGAGGTGGGAGTAGACATTTATCTAACCCTGGAGGAGACTGACTGCAAACTCTCTCACTGTCCATTATGAGCACTTGAGCTGGTCTCATGGTAATACTTACACCTCTTCTGGCATCTGCACAAACGTATTTGCTTTCTGCCCTGCAGGACAAATTGGCCCTGCTGTCCTTGACCACAGGAAGCACCGCCGAGATGTACACGAAAGGAGGGGTCAGCGGAGATTTCCGGTACTTCCTGTGGCCACTCCAGGTGAGCAGGTGTCCGGAGACGTCCTTGCTGCACTGGCCCGTTGCACATCCCACACTTCCCCAAGGTGTAGGGCAGGATGGGACGCGAGCCTGACCCCCCATGCCGTTTTCCCTGCATCTGGACTCAGAAAATGAGAACTTTGCCCTGGTGAATTTTTTACTTGGGAGCCCTGAAAAGACTGTCCAGTAAGAAAACGTTTACTATAATTACAGCCTTTGAAGTCTGTTTGGCCCAAAGCTAAGCCAAATCTGAGTGGGGCCCTGAACTCAAACAGGCTGGAGTGTCCATGTTTAAACGGCTCCCTGGCGAGGACACGGCCCAGGGTCGGGATGGGGGTAGCAGGCTCCAGTGAGGGACCCTGAGGAGACCCAGAAACCTGAAGGGAACCGCTCTTCCAGAGTACGAGGGATGTCTGTTGAGGTTGGAAGTGCCAGCTTTTACTTCTATACTAGCCAAAAACAAGAACCCACAGTGATCCTAGTAACAGTAAGAGCACATGCTTAGCATGTGTGAGGCCCTGGGTTTCATCCCCAGCACCACACACACACACACACACACACACACACACACACGAAATTGTCCCTTTTCTGTGACTTCTCTCTAGGCTCACATGCTTTGCCCGTGTGTATGTTACGGCATTGCTATTTTTTTTATTTGTCTGCGTTCTATATGTTAGTGAAATTGTCTTTTCATAACATTAAGATTTTTCTTTTATCTAGATAGCACACATTTTTTAAAGTTCATCTCTTGCCTTTTTCTTTGCTATCATCTTTATGTCATCTAACACTTTTTTTGTATTTATGAAGGATATGGATTTCTGAATATTATTTTCTTCACCTAAACCACCTACTGATTTCTCCTACTAATCATAATGGTGTCTGTTGTTGTTTTTGATTTTTTATTTTTAGCTGATTTTCAATAATAAAATAATGTCATCTGAGAAAAAAATAATTGAAAAATAGTGTGTGGGCCGCTTACCCCCTACCTACACCTAATGGGGCAGACCTAGATCAGGGCATGGGTTTTAAAGAAAACCATAGAGGGCTGAGTATAACATTTTTAAGGGGTTTTAAAGAAAACCATAGCGGGCTGAGTGTGACATTTCTAAGGGGAAAAATTGATCGTTTTTGAAAGGAGAAAGTATGATGATTCCATTTTTAATGCTACACTAAAGAACACAACAGTTGCCGGGCGTGGTGGCGCACACTTGTAATCCCCCCGCTTGGGAGGCAGAGACAGGAGGATCGCACAGGTTCGAAGCCAGCCGCGCTGGCTTAAGAGACCCTGTTTCCAAATAAAAAGTATAAAATAGGTCTGGGAGTGTAGCCCGGAAGTAGAAGGGTTCCATCCCTAGTACCGCCCAAAAAAAAAAACAAAAAAAAAAACAGAACACAACAGTTAATAAGCCTGAACTTCCGTCTCCACAGGCCAACTGTCTCTTTTGTGTTATCAGCCAAGCTTAAATTCTTGATTTTTTAAAAGTCCTTTTCTTTTTTTAGTTTGCAAAAATATGTTAGAAGAAAAAGGGAAACAATGTGGAAAATAAAAATATAAAGATCATTTTAATTCTTACCCCCAAAATAATCACCTTTAATAAGTTGGCATATTTTTATGGCCCATATACATTTTATATTTAATTGCTATTATTAAATGTATGGTTATTATTCTTTTATGTAAATGGCATACCACTAAAACTGCTTAAAATTTATTATTTTCATTTAACAAATATATTTCACAGCCTTCTACATTTAATTTTCATTACAGTAGCACATGACAGCTAGAATAACTTTACTCTAGAATGTTCCATTTGAATGTTCCAGGTGAATGTACCATAATTTGCCTAATCAATCGAAAGCACAATGTTTAGAGTTGGACAGAGTAGCAGCGATCACAGATGAATATCAATCTGGAAATTCTAGCCTCTCCAAGTGTTTCCCTCACTTACAAAGCCCCACATCCTAGACTTAAAAAGGAAGCCAGGTGTTTTCAATTACCTCGTGGTATTAAAGTCATTTATAATTTTATTTCTTACTATTTCTCACCTTTAATTATCTAGATTATGTGCTTTCTGATTTTTTTTTTTCTTTGTGGCTTTAGCATGGCACCCTGCACTTCTGTGGATTTAAAGTCCTCGCCCCTCAGATCAGTTTTGCTCCTGAGTTTTCATCCGAAGAAGAAAGAAAAGCAATGTTGGCATCTTGGGCCCAGAGACTCAAGGGCATTTGGGAGGAAGAGCCCATCCAGTGCACGCCCCCTTGGTACTTCGGACAGTAACACTTCGTGCCCCATGGACATCATACTGAGCGACACACTGAGAGGCCCAAACACACGCGAGGAGAAGATGGTGCTGTCATAAAGTGAAATGATAACCGAGCGAACCAGACAGTCAACGATGCCTATGAACACGTGTCTTCAGAGCTTCCTCCAGCCAGAGCAGATATTTCAATAACCGGCTTATTTTACTAACCAGATATTTCAGTAATCAGCTGACTTTACTGAAGCCTGTGGACTTGATCAGTATTCACCCAAGTTTTCGTTCCTTTAATGTTTGTCTAATATCTGTCTCGCTGTGTTCAGATGGTTTTCTGGGCAGGGAGCTGAATTCCTTTTGTTTGGTTTTATTTTATGACTCTAATGAAGAGTTTGATTTTTTTTTCATAGAAAGTTTTTGTGTGTGTGTGGTACTGGGGTTCCTGGAAGCCCTACTTCCTCCGGGCTACACTCCCAGATCTATTTTTATATTTTTGAAACAGGGTCTCTTAAGCCATCGTGGCTGGCTACGAACCTGTGCGATCCTCCTGTCTCCACCTCCCAAGCGCGGGGATTACAAGCGTGCGCCACCACGCCCGGCTCATAGAAAGTTTTAATCCATTCATAGCTAATGTGTTAGTTCTGCGTTTGGACTAATTTCTTCTATCTTTTTTTGTTTAACTTAACATTGTGACTATGAAGTATTCATTGAACGGCTGGCTAACATGAATTTAAAATTATTAAGTGCTGGTTACAGTAAAAATTTCAAAGCATTAATCTAATGGCTGTGCCCATGGTCATGTCACACTAATACCCTGAAGCCTAGGTGAATGCAGATGAAAGATCTCCCTGAATGCAAGTTAAAGGGATCAGATATCATTGTCATCGTCCTCACTGGCATCACAACTGAGGACAGAGCTGCAGCTTTGCCCAGGGGCCCCTTTTCTGAACATTCCCAACACCCTCCCAGTGTCCCTCATCAGACTCCGCACACAGCTTCCTTATGTAACCATCGCCTCCATAGCTTTTCATCTGCATCTTCTTCATCTTCCTTTTCACCTGCACCCCCTTCTCTTCAGCAGCATCTTTGCTTTTCCCTCAACTATATTAACTTTCTGCATCCTCCTCTTCATGCAACTATCATCAAATGTTTTTCTGATATTTTCAGATATTTTTCTCTTTCTTTTCTTCTGAGTTTTCACTCTCCTCCAAGCCTTCCTCATCCAGGTTTTCTCAGAGCCATCATCTTCAAATTCTGATTTTTCAGAGCCATTTTCTTTTCCTTGTTTTCAAGACCTTTTTTTTTTCCTAATTATTTTTAAACCATTTTTAAGCTGCTTTTCAGAAGAGTCTTCAGAATCTCTGAGACATCTTTAGACTTTTTTCAAAGCCCGTCTCTGAATTGCCTTCATGACCCACTTTTTGGGGACTGACTTTTTTTTTTTTTTTTTGGTGGTGGTATTGGGGTTCCTGGAAGCCCTTTTACCTTAGGGCTACACTCCCAGACCTATTTTTATTTGGAAACAGGGTCTCTTAAAGCCAGCGCGGCTGGCTTCGAACCTGCGCGATCCTCCTGTCTCACCTCCCAAGCGCGGGGATTACAAGTGTGTGCCACCACACCCGGCTGGGACTGACTTCTTTAGTGTCTTTTTTAAAAGCATTTTCTTCAAAATCTCATCATTTTCTTCTTTTTTTTTTTTTTCATGTATAGGTTCTGTGTATGCCAGCTCTTTATCTCTGACCAAAATACCCAAAAAGAACCACTTAGAAGACAAAACGTTTATTTAGGATCAATACTTTTGAAGGTTCAGTCCATGGTTGGCTGGCTTCAAGGCAGAAATATCATAGTGGCAGAGCATGGTGGAGGAAAAGCTACCCAGCCCATGGCAGCTGGGAAGCAGAGAGAAAGAGAGAGAGAAAGGGACTTGGGACATAAATAGTCCCTGAGGCCACGCCCTCCAGCAAGCCTCCTCCTCCAGCCAGGCCACCTAGTATTTTCATTCAAATGATTAATCTGTCAAATGGATTTATCCACCATTGCGGTCAGAACTCTGATGATTCAACATAGCACGTGAAACTGTGCAACACAAAAGAGAAATGAGATTTCCGCGCATGGTGGCTCACGCTTGTCATCCCAGTATTTAGGAGGCTGAGACGGGAGGATTGCAGGTTCTCGACCAGCCTCAGCTACTCAGGCCCTCTGCAACTTAGTGAGACCCTGTTTCAAGTTTAATAATAATAATAATAATAATAATAATAATAATAAAGAACTGGGGGTATAGCTCAGAGGCAAAACACTCCTGGGTTTAATCCCTGGTGCCACCCCCTTCTACACACACACACACACACATGCACACACACACACAATAGGTGAAAAAAATAAAAGAGGTACAGAATATCCTTTAGACTAAGAATAAAACATGCCAAAGAAAAAGTCACTGAAGAATACATGCTCATGTTGTAAAATTATAATTTAATATTCAGAATAGTAATGTGATGGGAGGGAACTCCTGGGCCTTTCAAGTGTTATCAGTGCTCTGTTTCTTGAGCCAGGTGATGAGTACTCAGTATCCATTTTACTGTTCTTTGTGTCATCTTTTTATAACATTTACTTTATACCTGTGAAATCATTTGCAATAAGTAAAAATAATAATAAAATATAGATATACATGGCTTTTGTGTGTGTGTGTGTGTGTGTGTGTGTGTGTTACTGGGGTGGAACCCAGAGGCTTTCTACCTCCGGGCTATACTCCCAGACCTATTTTTTTATTTTTTTTTAATTTGGAAACAGGGTCTCACTAAGTTGCTGAGAGCCTCACTAAGTAGCTGAGGCTGGCTTCGAAACTGTGTGATCCTCCTGTCTCAGCCTCCCAAGCGCGGGGATTACAAGTGTGCGCCACCACGCCCGGCCTAATACACATGGCTTTTTTTAAAAAAAATTGTGGTACTGGGAATTGAACCCAGGGGTGTTTGGTTTTTTTTTTTGTTTGTTTGTTTTTTCTTTACCTCAGCCCTTTTCAAAACACATTTTTTATTTTAAAACAGAGGCTTGCTAAGTTGCTGAGGCTGGCCTTGAATTTGTGATTCTTTTGTCTTGGCCTCCCAAGCACTGGGATTATAGGCATTTGCTATTTCACCCAGCCCCATTCATCCATCCGTCTTTCTTTCTTTCTTTCTTTCTTTCTTTCTTTCTTTCTTTCCTTTTTCTTTCCTCCTCCTACTCCTCCTTCTTCTTTTCTTTCTTCTTATTTTTGCAGTACCTGAGATTGAACCCAGGGGCATCCTACCTCCAAACTACACCCCCAAGCCCTATTTTTAATTTTTTATTTTGCAACAGGGTCCCACTAAGTTGCAGGAGTCTCACTAAGTAGCTGAGACTGGCCACAAACCTGAGATCATCCTGTCTCAACCTCCCAAGTACTGGGATTACAAGTGTGCACCACCATACCAGGCTTTTTCTTTTTTCTTTCTTTCTCTTTTTTGGGGGGTAGAGGTGTATAGCCTCGAGCGTATGAAATATTCACACTAGCACTGATAAATATCTCCAGCCTTAGATGTGGTTAATTTTACTAAAACTCTCTAGGTGCCAAGGCAGGATTCTGTGCTTCCTGGACAAGGCTAAGTAAATGTGAGCTAAGAGTTACATTCCTGGGGTGCACAAGGGCGCCCTCTATGGGGTGGGAGGACTCTGAGCCACCTTGGCATCCGCATCCCTGTGGACAAATTACCTTGTAGCCAGGCAGGACTTAAACCCAACAGTGGCCCCAAGACAGCAGCGTCAGAAGAATGAGTACTAGTGAATAATCAGACCTTCCAATCACTTGAGGTTTTGAAAGTAAAATCCCTGAGAAAACCCCAAGGAGCAGAGGGGGGAGCCCAGGTAACGAGGGCATTTGGGGGATACATGGAATTAACTGGGGAGAGTAAAGGCTTTGATTCTTACACTGCTGCTGTCGATGACATCGGATGCTTTGATATGAGGTTGTCTTGGCTGTGCCACTGCCGAGGACAGGCTGCAGGTGGGAGCAGGGTCCTGTGATAACCCCAGGGGCACTGGCTCCTCCTCTGGAGGTGAGAACAAGCCTTGCCCCTACCAAAATGCATCCTGGGAGAAAGGGGATATGGGGGCGGGGGGGGGGGTGTCCAGAGCTATCAGAAGTTTCCTCTTGCAATCCTCTAAATTGGAGCCATAAATAAAATCTTCAGAGGGGGGAAAAAGAAAAGCAGAAGAAAACACTCTTCTTCCAATTCAAGAAACATGGGCTCTGGAGATTCGGATTTAAAACCATTAACATTGTGTGTACATGCTCGGGGTTTAGAGCGTTTCCGGTTTAGAATTTTCGGATTAAGAATACTCATGCATTGTGAGCCTGCAAAAATGGGGGTGGGCTCCCCAGGGCGCTCTGGAACCTAGACTGACCCAAAACGGGTCTAATCGGCCTGATTGGCTTGGGCCTGATTGCCTGGAGGAGGGGGCTGGGACTAGAGAGCAGGCGGCGTTTGCTGCCCTCTGGTGGCGGATTCTGGAAGGAGCCTACATTTCTGGATAGCCTTCTAATTATGGGTTGAATGGGGAATGCTTCCCTTTGCCTCCAAATCCACTCCTACAATGTTTCTAGACGCCCCGTGCTGAAGCCTACCTGATGTTTCACGGACCACTCATTATGACAACAGCTAATGTTGATAACATGCTTACTGTGTCCTCTGTGGCACGCTCTGTGTGAAGTGTGTCACTTAACCCTCACAAGGCTATAAAATAGGGGCCAGTGGCAGGTTAAACATCTCTAATCTGAAAATCCAAACTCTGAAATTCTCCAAAACCTGAAACTTTTTGAGCACCCGCATGACATCACAAGTGGGAAGTCCCACACTCAACCTCATGTGACAGGTCACGGTCAAAACGCAGATGCACTGAAAGTATTATGTGTATAAGATGTACAAGAGACATAAGTGAATGTACTGCTTAGACGTGGTCCTTCCCCCAGATATCCCTTTATTTCTATGCAAATATTCTAAAATCTGAGAACATCCCACATCTGAAATACTTCTGGTCCCCGGGCATCTTCGATGAGGGATCCTCAACCTGTGGTATCATTCCCGTTAGAAGAGCAAATGCAGGCGTGCCGGGAAGTGAGAACTGTGGGGTTATGGGTTAGCACTAAACCCCAGGTCCGCCTGCAATCAGAGCCCAGGCTCTTAACTTTTTTCTTTTCTTTTCTTTTTTTTTTTTTTTTTTTTTGCGGTACAGGGATGGAACCCAGGGACATTTTACCTCCTATTGACACCCCCAGCCCTATTTTTTTTTTATTCTTTCTAATTTCAAAACAGGGTCTCATTCAGTCTCGCAGGGCCTCGCTTAGTAGCAGAGGCTGTCTGTGACCCGCGATCCTCCGGTCTCAGCCACTCTTAACCTCAGCGTTGCACTGCCTCCCACGCTACGGTTGAGTTCCAGATCTGCTAAAATTGCACACACAAGGCTCCCCCTCGTGCTCGGTCTACTTTGGCACTGAAGCTGTTGGGCAGTGATAATAATACATAGGTGGAGGTGAGGAGGTAGAAAGGAAGTAGACAGATAGGGAAAAGGCCTAGGTAGAAAAAAAGCTAATTTCCTGAGTTTCCTGAGGGGCGACAAGTGCCTGAAACTCCAAAGGCTCAGAGATAAGAAGGCCAGAGCTTCACAAAGCCATCCTGAGTTTCCTAATCAACAAACCCACCGAGCAAGTCTGGCATTCCTGAAAGGAGACCCTTCAAAGGACTTACAAATGCCCTATGCAAATTCTCCTTGGAATCCCCAAAGTCACCCTAACCACAAACGGACTGGCATCGGCCAGTAAGATGGCAAAAGCGGGGACTTTCCCGCTCGGGACCCCCTCCCCTTCTGGGGAGCTGTTCTCTCTCTCTCTCTCTCTCTCTCTCTCTCTCTCTCTCTCTCTCTCTCTCGCAGGTCGTGTTGGCCCTGAGAGAAGGCAGAGTGCATCTGAGGGCACGTGGCTCGGGCGACTCTTGAGTAGTGACCCTGAAGGCAGCTACTGGACCCCGGAGTTCCGACCGCCCCTATGGGGTGTTCGGCCACTTCTCTATTCCCTTCTGGCAGATCGCGTGGACTCAGGAAGAAAGCAGCCTGCACCTGAAGGCAGTTCGGCTTGGGCTACTCTCAAGTATTGTCCTGAAGGCAGCTGCTGGACCCAGAGTTCCAGCCCCTTTGGGGGTGTTCAGCCACCCTTACTCCATTCCCTGCTGCTTCCAATAAACCTTTTACTCCCCTTCCTGAGGTCTGCGGGTGTCATTCTTCGCACACCGTAGACAAGAACTCGCCGGGGTTTTCTCTCAAGAAACCCCCGTTTCAGAGGCATCTCTGAACATTCAAACAAAATCTAATAAGCTACATAAAACCAGCATAAACCGGGCGTAGCAGCTTAAACATGATGCTGTGATGGTCCACGCCTGCATTCCCAGTACTTGGGAGGCTGAGACAGGAGGATTGCAGGCTCAAAGACAGCCTCAGCAATTTAGTGAGACCCTGTTTCAAAATTAAAAGAAAAAATCAGAGGTAGAATTCCCCTGAGTTCAATCCCAGTAACACACACACACGAACAGCACAGGAGCACAACCTTTAGCATGGGTTAAAATTCTTAACAACCCAGACCTTTACTCAGATCAAATCAAAGAGGGCCAACAGTCTACTGTTCCAAGCAGGAGACTTGGAAAAGCATAAAAAAGGCGAAGGGCGCTTCTATGCCTTGTCCTAGGTCTCCTTTGACTGGCTCCCCAATGTGGGCCCCGTGTGGGGAGGGGGCGACCCCAACAGGGCCCTGCCCAGCATAGCTAGCATCATTCCTGAGCACCAGTATAAAGAGCCCCTGGCCAGGGGATCCCATTACTGCATCCATATCAGGTACACCTCACAGAATGGGAGGAGGGACAGAAGCCCACTTTATGGACAACTGTCTAGCATTCTGGGTAAAAAGAGGATGGCTGAATTCATTCTGAGTAATTATCAGTTTGGCTTTTCATAGTAACTTATCAACTTAGCTACAAGATGAGCTCTGGGAACATATTTTCCCATCAAACTGAAGCATTTGTTTTATTTTATTTTTTGTTTATTTTTTTCATTTATTTCTTTTTTAATTAAAAATTTAAAATAATAATAATCCTTAACTGATACCTAAAGAGTGTACATATGTTTGGGGTACCATGTGATGCTTCAACATAGGTAGGCATTGTATCATGTTCAAATCGAGTTAAATGCATCTGTCTCCTCAAACATTTATCATTTCTTTAAGATGAAAATATTCAAAATGCTTCATTCCAACTTTTCTGAAGAGTTTGTTTTCTCTTTGGCTAACTGGGTCTCCTTGGTATGCCTTGCCACTGTACTGGTTAGGTGTGCTAACTACCACATGGGGTTGCTATGCCAACAGTTTGCTTTTAAGCGACAAAACTACTAGAAAACTGGTATTTCCTTCCAAATTGTGCTTGGGAACAGATTTCTTGGGCTTATCAAGAAAATTTCATGAAATTTTAGGCTTCCTATTTTTCCATCTTGTCAAGTTAGATTTCTAGTCTACTAGATATTAAGCAAATATGGGCAAAGCAGGGTACCTCAAATGGAAATACACAAGGAAAAACGTGTTCTAAATGCATTATTAAACTTAGAAGAGACACAAACTTAGAAGACACACAAATAACTGTAATACATGACAGGGGATATTAGTTTCTACCTCTCATTCATTGCTACTCAATGGCTTGAAGCTTCACTCCCAGGTTACCATGAGCACTTCCTAGGAGCGTCCCTCCTTCAGCTCCTCATCTGATTGGTCCCTGTTCCCAGGATAAATTAGCTCTCCTCTTGTCTACCATGAGGGTCACAGCAGAGATGTCTCCCCGAGCAGGACCCAGTGGAGATCACTGTTACATCCTGTGACCTCTGAACATATTTAAGCCAAGAATTTCCTTCGGCAGCTGTGTGTTCTGGAATCTGAATCTGGCCCTTTCTTGACCCTGGAGAACAGCAACCATGAGTGTGTCCTTGGTGACTATTGGGTAGGTGTTAAGAGCTATTTATGAACACAGAAATAAAACCAGGACTGGGAGACAATAGCATATGCTTTCCTAATTGTTCTCTCTAGAAAGATCTCCATACTATTGTGACAGTGTTTAATGACTGACAAGGACTTCTAGGGAAGCTGAGAGTTGCCTTCTAAGAAGACTCAAATCCTTAGAGTCAGAATCGAAGGCAAACCTCTTGCCTTGTGTTTCCTGCTCTATGGCAAATTATCACCTCAGCATTGGTGACAAATGCCAGGAAAGTTCTTTATCTCAGGGTCTGGGGGCACCTAGAATTGCTTCATGAAGGATGGGCTTGAAGGAACCCAAAGAAGAAGAAAGGCCTGTGGGAACAGGCATCTGCTTGGAAAATAAGCATGGCTCATGGTTCTAAGAAGTGATGTTCTGGAGGAAGTGAGGAGCTCCAGGCTTCCTCATCTCAGGAAATCCCCCTTTTTATGACCGCCAGGATGTGAACCTGGTAGACCATCGGAAAAGTTGTGTCTAGTTACAGGACACATTTTAATATCCTGTGCATTTTGCCCTTACGTAGAAGGGTTTGTTTTTTAGTTAAATGGTGCTTAATCCTCTCTTAAGAGACATCTGGAATTCCACCTACACATAGGGAGTGATTTCTAATTAACTCCAGAGCAGCTCCAGCCTGAGCAACACACTGTGGGCTGAGACACACCTTTCCCAACAGGTTGGATCTGTCCGCCCTTATCTTTTCATAGGTGCTTCCCCAGCCTGGGGAAACTTACAGACTTCTTTGTGTCTGATAGGTGCTCTCTCATCAGTTAATTTTTTACATTAAATCCTGTTGGAGCCGGGCATGGTGGCACATGCTTGTAATCCCAGTATTTGGGAGGCTGAAACAGGAGGATTGCAGGGTTGCAGCCAGGCTCAGCTACTTAGAGAGGCCCTCCGCAATTTAGTGAGACCCTGTTTCAAAATAAAGAATAAAAAATCAGCCTGGAGCTGGGCGTGGTGGCAGACGCTTGTAATTCCTGCGCTTGGGAGGCAGAGACAGGAGGATCACACAGGTTCGAAGCCAGGGTCGCTGGCTTAATAGACCAGACCCTGTTTAAAAAAAAATTATATATATACACACACACACACACACATATATATACATATACATACACACACACACACACACACACACACACACACACACACACACATATATCTGGGAGTATTCCATCCCCAGTACCACCAAAAAAAAAAAAAAAATCAGTCTGGGGATGTAGCTTGGAGGTAGAATGCTACTGGGTTCAATCACCAGCAAAACACACACACACACACACACACACACACACACACACACACATCTTGTTTAACTTTTGTTGGTTTCTATATCCTAATTGGATCCAAAGTGCTCCTTTCAGTGATTCATATCCCCATGACACAATCTGTGTTTTCATGAAGGGTATTTTCTACTTGTAATTATTTTATCATTGGTATGATTATAGAGCTATATTTCCTTCTACTATTACTTATTTTTCTTTCAGAAAGTACTGAGACAATTTACAAAAAAGTTTCATTACATACATTTAATATTTTAACTTCATTTCTGAAAATTTATCCTAAGCAAAATCACCAAGTCCCTGGCCATAGTGAAACATGCCTGTAATTCTAGTACTTGGAAGGCTGACACAGAAGGATCACAGGTCCAAGGACAGCCTCAGCAAGTAGTGAGACTCTCTGCAACCTAGTGAGCCCTGTTTCAAAATAAAAATTAAAAAATAGTCCTAGAGTTCTAGCTCAGAAGTAGAATGCCCCTGGGTTTAATCCTCAGCACCACACACACACACAAATAAAATAAATAAATAAATAAATAAAATCACCAAGTGATAGTTTTTCTTTAACAAAAAACTCCAAATATGGCAAAATTTACCAACATCAGGTAACAGTACAAACTTAATAGAAAAACAGTGTGGTTTATATGTAACGTATAAAATACTACCACAGAGAGGACACCGCCTAGTAGGGTATTTAGAACTACACAAGGACTATGCAGGTTCTAGGCTTCGATGCTACTTACAAGCTAGGCTGGTGCATCCTTTTTCATGGATACTAGTCGGAGTCAAGATTTCTGGCTTAGAGACAAAGGGCTTTAATACTGGGGGCCAGGTCATAGCTAGAGCTCGTCATATTCTCTTGTGTCGGTTCCCCAGGCTTCTCAAGCCAAAGGCTCATCCTAGACACATGTATAGGAGGATGACTGCATTTCAGGAAGAGGACATTGAGACTGTAGGGTCACTGCTTTTTGAGAAAGCAGGAGCAAGCTGCTATTTGCTGAGAAAAAAAAATGTTGACTCCTCCCTTGAAGTTGCCCTTTGCAAACCCACCCTGAGAAAAGGCCCAGGGAAAGCAGAGTCAAGTATTCCTGGCGTACCCAAAGCGCTTGCAGGGAGGCGCGGGGTTGTGAACTGTCTTCCCCCCAAACAACGTAAAACCTAGGTGGGAAATATGAAGGCTAAAAGTATGAAACAAAAACATAAATAATTTTGTCAATGTAATAAAACTAATTCTTTTTCTTTAGCCACTGTCTTGGTTTTTGTTTTGTTGTTGTGACAAAATACCTGCAGCTTGGTACTTAAAAAAAGACAAAATGGGTTTATTTAGATGCTAATTCGCGGGGCTAAAAGTTGAAGATTGGGTGGCTCCATCTGTTGGGCCTTCCGGTGAATGTCCTGTGGCCGATGGCATCACAGAAATGAGCACTGTGGGAGGAATCATACGGGATGACAGTAAGCCAGAGAGATTTAGGACCGGGCTCTTTTTCTAATGCTCAGCTTTTGAGGGAGCCGGGGCCCCGTGAGAACTCCTTGAATCCCTTCCAAGGGCAGCACCTCTGATGACTTGACCTAATTAGCTTGCACTAGGCCCCGCTTCTTGAAGATTCCCCCGCTTCAGCATCGCCGCACTGAGGATGAGGCTTCCGGCACGTGAACTTATGGGGGACACGCTCAAACCATAGCCCAAATAATGGTATCCCTGCTTTTTGCTCTCGTCGTCCAACAGAAGTAAATACAGACGCATTTATATTTACATCCAAGCTCTGGGCCGAGAACACTGTCCAATATCAGTGTTCAGACAACTAAGCACGGGAATTGTCTCTCTTCCCGCTGCTGCAATCTCTATACCCTTCCTTTGAGATGCCCCTGAGTGTCTCTATTTTTTTTTCTACAGATCATAGAAAGCTAAATTCAGCCCTGAATGTTCCATGAGACAGCTGCGGCTCTGTACTTCTCCACGGGGGTCCCTGAGACCTCCCAGCTCTGGGAACTTGCATGGCTGCTAAGTATTAATTGTGAATAATGATGGTTTTATTTCTTTGTATCTTACTCTTGCACTTTTTTTGTGGTTTTAGAACTTTGTGTACAATGGTGATGGGTAGCCTCATTTAGTTATCTGATCTTGTAGAAGTGAAAGCTTTTAAGAATCCACCATTAGCATGATGAATAGTTCCTGAACTTAATGAACAAATATTTGAAAGGCTATATCTAGGTAGTCATGTTTCTAACTTTAATCTGTTGGTATAATAAATTTTATTGACCTTACTAATTTAATTGTGGCACTGCGGATTGAACCCAGGGCATCCTACCACTTAGTTACACCCCCAGCCTACTTTATTTTTTAACTTTTGAGACAGAGTATCACTAAGTTGCTGAGGCTGGCCCCAAACTTGAGATCCTCCCATCTCAGCCTCTCAAGTTCTGGGATTATAGGCATGCACCAGCATGCCCAGATGCTTTACTGATTATAAATGAACCTGTGTTCCTGGGAAGCATACTTTGGTCATTTTATCTTTCCTACATCCTGGTGAATTCTATTTTCTAACAGCTGGGCTAAGAGTTTTATATGGATGCTGAGGTAGATTGGCCGCCTATAATTGTCTCTTGCTGTCCTTGTAAAATTGTAATGTGAAGTTTAACCTCAAGCAATGAGTCGAGGGGCATGGCCTCATTCTCTATACTCCCGGTTAACTTGAGAGTGAACCCAATCACTTGTTTCTTAAATGCTTGGTAGCACTCACAAGCAAAAGTATCAAAGTATCTGGAAGTAAAGTCTTGATTGATTTTACAGAAATAAAAACAAAGTCCCGGTTCTGGTTCTGGATTAGGTGGGTAAGTATGATTCCTCCTGTCTAAAAGCAGACCCTGAAAGCAGCTATAACATCTGGACGAAATGCTTAGAGCAGCTATTTCAGGAGTCTGCAAAGTAAATATCTGCAGGTACACTGTGCGAGAACACCAGAATTCAGGGTATTGACCTGGCAATGAGCTTACCATATTTTTTCCTCTCCAGTATCCCTTAACCGAATGAATTCAGCCTTGCCCCAAATTCAGAAGCACATGGACCGAGGAAGGAAAGAACTCCATGAAAAGCCCTCTAGTTCTGGCCTGAGCGGCAAGAATGCAATCCTAATTACTATGGAGAATGCAGGACACTCCAGTTTTTCTTTGTTTTTTTCTCTCCCACTCCAATCTGCAAAGAACCCTGCAGTGGCAACGAATGGAGTCTGCTAGAACCGAAACCCTAAAGAAGGAAAACCTTCCTGTCCACTCAGGGTCACTCATCCCACGGGGTGGATCCAGATGGTGATGCTTGCCCCCCATCCTCCCATCTCTTGGCTCCAGGTGGAGGCGCTCTCCTGGAGGTATGCGACCAGCAAGCAGGTAAAGTCCAAGCTTTCTGTCTGCAGACTGAGAAGTACACAGAACTGGAATGCACTGGGGAGACCATAAAGGGGAGAGAGGGAGCCCAGGGAAAGAACACCAGAAAGCTGTGAACACACCACCTGGGCTGACAGCCTCACACGTGTGGCCCTCATCCCACGCAAGGAGGTCTAAGCCAAAAGAAAGACTGCTGCTGAGCGACACACGGGGCAGATGCAAACAGCACGGCTTTGTGAACCCCAGCCTACAGTGAATGCATGCTGGAACTTAGAGCATCGACTCACCAGGTTGGTGGTTCAGGCCATCACAGGTGTGGAGGCACACGCCTGTAGGTCCAGGACTTGGGAGGCTGACATAGAAGGTTTGCAGGCTTGAGGCCAGCCTCAGCAACTTAGTGAGACCCTCTTTCAAAATTTAAAAAAATAAAAATAAAAAGGGATGGGGGTATAGCTCAGAGAAAGAATCCCTAGTACCCTAGTACTACAAAAGCAAACAAACACCCCTGAAAACGGAATAGAAAGCCTAACTGAGTTCTTTGGAAAGATCAATAAAATTAATAAATCTTTAGATAGACTAACAAAGCAGAGAGAGAGAGAGAGAGAGAGAGAGAGAGAGAGAGAGAGAGGAAGAAGAAGAAGAAGGAGGAGGAGGAGGAGGAGGAGGAGGAGGAGGAGGAGGAGAAGGAGGAGGAGGGAAGAGAAGAGAAGAGAAGAGAAGAGAAGAGAAGAGAAGAGAAGAGAAGAGAAGAGGAGAGGAGAGGAGAGGAGAGAAGTCACATTTTTGGGGGGAAGGGCAGTACTGGGGATGGAAACCAGGGGCATTCTACCTCTGAGCTATGTCCCCAGCCCTATTTCTCATTCTTTATTTGGAAACAAGGTCTCACTGAGTTGTGGAGGGCCTCACTAAGTAGTTGAGGCTGACCGAAAACCTGGGATCCTTCAGTCTCAGCCTCCCAAGTTTTGAGATTACAAGCATCCGCCACCACACCCCACTGGGTCTGAGGTCATATGTTATTAATACATTAGTCCCTCCTTATCCATGGGGAATACATTTCAAGACCCCCTTGGGGATGTCTGAAATTGCAACACAGACCTCTATAGATACCATGCTTTTCCCTACATAGTCCATAAATATCTATGACAAAGTTTAGCCTATAATTAATAAATCAGGCACGGTAACAGATTAGCAACAATAATATAATACAGCAAATTACACCATCAGGCTCCCTAGTTTTGAGGCCTGGAGACATGGACAGAATCGTGTTACCAGCATCCCAATGTCCATGGTTTGTAGCCAGAGTGGGACTTAGCCTCCATAACCACAGGAGGCAATTCCCCTAGCAAATCTTGTCTCATACGTCTCTCTTTATATATGTGTCCTACTAGTTCTGTCTCATGTGAAAGATTGGCTTCTTTCACTTAGAAACAAGCAGTTGCTTCCTCCATGTTTTTTAGAGACTTAACAACTCATTCCTTTTCTAGGGCTGAATAGTATTGTTCCATTGCGTGGAGGTGCCACCGCTTTTTTATTTTCCACCCATTCACCTACTGACAGACATCTCTATTGCTTGTAGGTTGTAGCAATTATGAGTAAAGCTGCTGTAAGAATTCCTGTACAGGTGTCTGTATGGATGTGAGCTCTCAATTCATTTGAGTAAATACTATGTGTGCAATTGTGGAGTCATACAGTAAGACTATTTAGTTTTGTAAGAAACTGCAAAACTCTTTCCTAAAATGGCTGCAACATTTTGTTTTCCTACGAGGAATAGGTACATTTGTGTTCCTTCACTTCCTCATCGGCATTGATTGCCAGTTTTTTAGATTTTAGCCCTTCTAGTAAGTATGTAGTATTGGTTCAAAGTTGGTTGCTATTGTTGCTTTGGTACTAGGATTGAATGTAGGGGCACTATCTCCAAGTACACCCCAGGACCTTTTTTGTTTCCTTTTCTTTTCTTTTCTTTCTTTCTTTCTTTCTTTCTTCCTTTCCTTCTTTCTTTTTAAGCAGGGTCTTGCTCAATTGCTGTGGCTGGCCTGGAACTTCCCATTCTCCCTCTCAGCCTCTGAAGTACTGAGATTACAGGCACGTGCCACCACTCCCTAATGCCTTATGATGTTGAGCATCTCTTTGTGTGCTTATCTGTAGAGCAAGGTGTCTGTTCAGATCTTTTTTTCACTTTAAATCAGATTGTGCATTTTCTTCTTGCTTTAAACAGTCCCCCCCTTATCAGATGCCTTTTGTAAATACATCTCCCCAACCTGTAGCTTATCTCATTCTCTTAACATATCTGTACGAGATACTGTATTCTTTTACGGTATGTAATAATTGTGCACACAACGGTATAACACGTGTTTGCCAATGGGGATCCAATCCAAGGCCCAGGGCATACTAGGTAAATGCTCTACCATGAGCTGCAGCCCAGCCCTTATAAATTTTTAATTTAACACTAATAGCAAGCATTTCCTATTTTGCTCAACACTTCGCAATTACTATTCTAAAGGGCTACAAAATAATTATTTCTTCCTCGACAGCCCCACTTTGCAGACGAATGGTAATTTGCCCACGGTTCTAGCACCGCTGCTAACCAACACCGCTAAGAAGCCCCCCGTGTGGGGTAACCTACTTAGTACTTTCCTCTCTAAGAGTCTAGGCCCAAACGTCTCTGCAGTGGCAGAGGTTCCGATTTCACACTTTCTTTTAGGTGTCTCTCCCCAGCTAGCCTGCAAACGAAGTGAATTCGCGGTGCTTTGGCTGGCAACCCGCCAGGACTTCGGTTCTGGGAACAGGGCCGGCCAGCGGCTGGGCAGGCGCTCTCCCTGCGCGGGACGGGGCTGGGGGCGGAGGCTCGGAGCCGTCCACGCCCTCGCGCGGCTCACTTGCAGCCGGGACTGCGCGGCCATCGGAGCTGTCACGGGCACGGCCGCCCGGAGCGCGGCTGTCAGGCCGGCCCTGGGCTCGGGCGTCGGAGCAGGACGGGACCGGGGAGTGCGGCTGGGCTCAGCGGGACGGCGGAACCCTCGGCCGGGGCGCGGGCACCGGGGACGCTGCGCTCCCGACCGCCGGGCACTCGGTCCCGGCCGTCTTCCTCGTCGCGGCTCGGGTGCCCGGCCTGGCCCTCCGCGGAGAGGCCGCGGCCAAATCAGAGTAACTCCGGACTCTCCCACCGCCGCTGCCCGCCGCTCTCGGGCCTGCAGAAATTTGCCGCGGAAACGAAAGTCAGTAACAGGTACGGCTGCGCAGCGGCCCCGCCGCCACTAGGATGCGCGGAACCGGCTTTCCCGGAAGGGGCGTGGCCTCTGCCCGGGCCGGAGGGGGCGTGGCCTATGACAAGGCTCAGACGGGGCGGGGCCACGAGCGCTCCCGGAAGTCGGTTGCGGGGCTGATCCCGGAACCCAGCGGGTGTGGCTGCTGGAGCCTGTGTTCTCACCGGAGTTTCACTCTAAATCGCTGTGGCCCCAGAGCTCTGCTCTGGGTCTACGACTGTGGGAGAGTCGTGGAATAGAGGCGGCGTTGTTATCGTTTAGTAGGGGTGGGAGGTGTTGCAGTATTATAAAATCTTGTCGTCAAAATAAGGTTGGGGCTTCTTACCAACCCTTCCTAGAGGGCCTTTCACTGCGGTGCTTAGGGTCGTAGCAGGTTGCGAAGGCAAAAGCCATCAGAAGCATTTTTTTGTGTTCTCTCAGACGTGAGCTGTCAAGTGGGTGAGAGGAGCGGTCAACAACCTCAACCACAAAAGGGACAAATGTCATAACTTTCGTTGGCTGCTCTGGTCGTCGGTGCCCTTGGCTTTTATGAAGTGCTCCAGGCGCTCTCCCGGCTTTGGAAAGGACCGGCTGCGTCCTCCGAAGCATTTGACGGAGCCTCGGGAGAACGAGGGAGGGGTGTCCGGTGTGACTCATTCTTTGTTTCTTGCTGATCGCTGGACTCTGCTCAGAAGTCGTGTTTTTCTGGGGCAATGCATAAAGCTGCTTTTTTTTTTTTTTTGTGGTACTGGGGTTCCTGGAAGCCCTCCTACCTCCGGGCTACACTCCCAGACCCATTTTTACATTTTTATTTGGAAACAGGGTCTCCTAAGGCAGCGCACGCGGCTGGCTTCGAACCTGCGCGATCCTCCTGTCTCTGCCTCCCAAGCGCGGGGATTACAAGCGTGCGCCACCACGCCCGGCCTAAAGCTGCTTTAATCAAGGAATCTTGCAGATATTCTTTAGGCCACTATTGATTCTTCCCTGATTTACACCAAGGCAGCGAGTGAACTTTCAAATGTAGAGCGACTTGGTATCTATTGGCATTTTGTAATCGCTAGAAAGGCACCTTGTGCTAGAGCAAGGGGGAGATAGTGATGAGTTAGAAGTGTGGGATACTGTAGCTCTTCTCTCCACAAAAAGCGAAGACTGGGCTTGTTTAGAATGAAATTTGAAGCCGGGCTTGGTGGCGCACACTTGTAATCCCCGCTCTTGGGAGTCGGAGACAGGAGGATCGCGCAGGTGCGAAGCCAGCCGCTCGCGCTGGCTTAAGAGACCCTGTTTCCAAATAAAAATGTAAAAATAGGTTTGGGAGTGTAGCCCGGAGGTAGAAGGGCTTCCAGAAACCCCAGTACCACCAAATAAATAAATAAATAATAAAAATAAAATGAAATTTGGAGTGTTTCATCATTGTTAATACTGGTAAAACAGAAAAAAAAAAAAAAAACAATAATGTTTGCCTTCCTCTATCTGCACTATACTGAGCTCCAGATTTATACTTTCAGGATTGTGAACACCGAGTATTAAGAAAGTGCCTAAAATATCAACTTCCAAACTGGGAGGGGTACTATTTGGTGCCTATAAATCCATAATTTGTTAATAGCACCGATATAACCTGGGAATTTGAAAGAAATTATAGCTTCCCATACTTTGTTTGGATATTATATTTGGCAGACATGGTTAACTGTATTACTGTGTGGAATACTGACTTTTGAACCCTATTTTTCATACCTTTTTGAAATTTAGTCTGTACATTCCCTTTATTTTTAACTGTAGCACACTCATTTAATATAGGCAATATAAAATATAGGCATATAATATATAATATAGTCATATAAAAAGGTTGTAAGATTGGATCTTTGCATTTGGTGTTTTCCAAAGAAATTATTGTTTGCCTGTCTAGGGTAGTAGCAAGCTTTGAGAACTGATAATGGAAGTTTGAGAGAAGGGACAAGGTTTGGTTCCCGGTTCTGCTACTCCAGGGGCATCCTGGAGTCCTTCAGTCGTAAACGTGTAACCCGATTTCTTCATTTGTAAATTGAAGCGATGATGATAATAAAATTCACTTCTTGCGTCCTAAGGTGCTAATGAGATGATCGTGCATGATTAAACTATTTCAGTCTTGTTTCCTCATGGTCACTTGGCTCTTTCTTTCTCAGAGTTCTGTTTCTAGGCAACACAGAGAACCTTGGAGACATCCTCTGCCCAGGTGGAATGCCTGAGTAGATTCAGAGTCCTGTGAACAGAGAGGGTGCTGGCAGGTAGCCTTTTCCATCACTCTGCATTACGGATGACCATCACTGAAAAGTAGGAGGGAGTTAACTAGATTCATACAGTGGCCCAATCATTAAAAAGCAAATATGCAAATTTTGTTAGACTTATTCTGCCTTAGAAAGTAAGTTGTTTGAGAAATTTCTGGGGAATTTCCATTCAGTTCCCTGAATTTCTGGATTAATATGCTTTTCTCTAAATACATTAACAAATCCCCTAAAAGGACACAATTATACGATTAGTTGAAATTATAATATGATATGACAGACCAGTTTGCCTTCATTAATTACTTTTTTTTTTTTTTTTTTTTTTGGTGGTACTGGGGTTTCTGGAAGCCCTTCTACCTCCCGGCTACACTCCCAGACCTATTTTATATTTCTTTTATTTGGAAACAGGGTCTCTTAAGCCAGTGAGGCTGGCTCCGAACCAGCGCGATCCTCCTGTCTCAGCCTCCCAAGCGCGGGGATTACAAGCGTGCGCCACCACGCCCGGCCATTAATTACTTTTTAATATGACTTTCCATCCTAAATTGTGTTTTTGTGGCCCTTAAGTGTCCCTGACTATACTGCTTATAAGGCTTTTATAAATATTTGATGCTTATAAACTTGAATCAGGGTAGAGGGTATGGCTCAGTGGTAGTGTACTTGCCTAGCATGTGTGAGATCCTGGATTTAATCCCAAGCATTGCAAGAAAACAACAAAGTATAAAATTGAATCATTCATGGACCAGAGAGGGGTGGGGGGGGGACAGTAAAAAGAAAATCAACCAGGTGTGGTGGCACACACTTGTAATCCTAGTACTTCAGAAGCTGAGACAGGAGGATCTCAGATTCAAGGCTAGCCTCAGCAAATGAGTGAGAGCCTGTTTCAAAATAAAAATTAAAAAGTGCTAGGGGTATAACTTGGAGGGTGAAATGCTGCTGAATTCAATCCATAATACATGAAAGAAAGAGAGAGAGAAAGACCCAGCAAAAGATGCTTAAGATTAAGATCATGTTGAACTAGCAAACCACAGGACTAAGGAGAATGACTTGGGCCAGGGGCCAGGCTCACAAAGTGCAGTGGGCCAGCCTGGAGGCCATCCCCAGCTCTACTGTGCATACAGGAGGCCCTGGAGATCCTAGGCAGTACTGGCAAGTTTAAGGAAAAATGGCCTAGGTTGAAGGAGAGATGACAAGTAGAACTCATAAAGCTGAAATCTTACACCAAAGCGGATATACCTTAGAACATGATTGCAGTTTCTTTACTGTCTCTGAACATTTTTTCAGTTAGACTTTCTTATACAGCATGGTTTTGAAAAGTGTTAGAAATATTTCAGAGTGTGGGTACATTTATAGATATATTATTATATAGTATAGATATAATGCATATATTTATTATGGATATATTTCAGAGTGAGGAGTGTTCTCTCCCCGGTACATATAAATTGCTTTGCACGCTTGTATATAATTTTATCAGCATCTCAGAATTGATTCCTCAGAGTCAGTAACTACTGAGTCAAGGAATTATTCCTTTTAAAGGATCATTTTATTATAAATGTAATTTGTGTTTATTGTAAAAAATACTATAAGAGAAATACTATAAAGGTAGAAAGTAAAAAATTGCCCTACCATTCAGATACAATTCTTGTTAATATTTTGGGGTGTGTGTGTGTGTGTGTGTGTGTGTGTGTGTGTGTGTGTGTGTTTACAGATTTACGTATTGAAGCCAGGTATGGTGGCACACACCAGTAATCCCAATACTTAGGAGACTGAGACAGGAGGACTGTAGGTTGGAGGCCATCCTCAGCAACTTAGTGACACCCTGTTTCAAAATAAAAAATAAAATCTGTCTGGGATTTAGCTCAGGGATAGAATGCTCTTTGGGTTCAATTCCTGGTCTGTCTCTGTCTCTCTGTGCCTGTCTGTCTGTCTGTCTCTCTCTGCAGGGAGTTAGGTTTTACTGCCAGATGAGCAAGTCAGGCAAGAGCCGGGGAGAATGCACCTGAAAGGTGTAGCCCAAACAAGGTTTTTTCTGTTCAGTTTCCATCTCCGCACCCCTCACCCCCAGTCTCATTTTCACCAGGCCTGGCCAGCAGGGACCTGTGAGCGGCACCTGGTGTCAAGCTGCCATTCTCAAATCCCAGCAGAAGGGAGCCATGCGGATGGACCTATGTGGGCAGCCATGCTAGCCAGACCCAGAGGCATAACACAGGCGCCAGATGCGTTTCTGCACATTAGTTCTCCTGTCAACCTTACCAGCCCTGCCGGGGTGTCATGATTTCCTTCTGCAGATGAGGAAGTGGGGCTGAAATTCCCCAAGGTCACCTGACTAACAAATTAAGGAGCCGGAGTTCACAGAAGAGGGAGGTCCCTGCTGCGAGCCTCACCTCACCATGGCTCCTGCTCCCTTACCTTGGGCCTCACCCCTTCCGCTCACCCTGCATGCTCCTTCTGGGCATCTTCCCCTCCTCCCTCCCGTCCCCGCTCCACCCGTGTGCTCTTTTGCCCCCGGACATTTCCTCCTGCTTGGCAAGCCAAGGAGACGATGCCCCTACTGTTAGTCTAATGTACCGATATGCGGGCATCCTTTGGGTGGCCTTTGTACAAGGTGTAAAAGGTCACCTGCCTGAGCTGTGTGCAGCAGGCCACTGGACAAGACTGTAGGCAGGCTGGGCATTTTTAGAATGCCCCTCTCCCCAGCTCCTGCTCTCCAGCATTCTATTTTGAAAAACATCAAAGTGCAAAGATTTTACCGTGTACTCCCGTACGTGGCCATCAGTACAGGTTTGCTCTTCTTGCTTTATCAAAGGGCCGACCATCTTCCATCCTCTGCCTCTATTGTCCACCAGTCTGATATTTGGTTTTTTGAGACATGGTCTTGCTATGTTGCCCAGGCTGGCCTTGAACTCACGATCCTCCCCTACCTAGTCCCCTGAATTGCTGAGATTTCAGGAGCATGCCACCATGCCCAACTCTATGATTTTTTTTTGGGGGGGATGCATTTTATTTATTTTATTTTATTGATATGGCACTGGAGGTTGAACCCAGGGGCATTCTAACTCTGAGCTATATTCCCAACCCTGTTTTATTTTTATTTGGAAACAGAGTCTCGCTAGGTTAATGAGAGTCTCCCTACTTGCTGAGACTGTCCTTGAACCTGAGATCCTCCTGTCTCCGCCTCCTAAGTACTGGGATTATTACTGTGAGCCACCATGCCTGGCTGGGGATGCATTTTAAAGTAAATTGCAGGTGTCAGTACACCTCTCCTTACATACTTCAGCATGCATACCACAAACTAGAGTTCAATATATTTTTAGATTTTTCTTCTCTCTCTCCCTCTCTCTCTCCCTCTCCCTTTCCCTCTCCTCTCCTCTCCCCCTCTCCCCTTTCTTTCTTTCTTTCTTTCTTTCTTTCTTTCTTTTTTTTTGTGTGTGTGTGAGTGGAAGGGTACTGGAGATTGAACTCAGGGGCATTCTATCTCTGAGCTATACCTCCATTTTTTTTATTTTTTGAAACAGGGTCTTGCTAAATTACTATGCACTGCTGGTCTCAAACCTGTGACCCTCCTGTCTTAGCCTCCCAAATAACTAGGATTATAGGCATATGCCACTGTGCCCAGCTGATTTTTTCTTTTGATATAAAAGTCATCTGCAATTTTTAAAACTACAGTCATCTCTAAGTATCCTCAAATGCCAGGTGTGGTGGTGCATGACTATAATCCCAGTACCTGGGAGGTTGAGACAGGAGGATCGCAGGTTTGAGGCCAGCTTCAGCAACCTCGAGATACCTCAGTATCCTCAGGGAACTGGTTCCAGGAACCACTTGGATCCAAAATCTGCAGATGCTCCGAGTCCTTTTTATAAAATAGCAGAGTATTTACATAGAACCTGTGGAACCCTCCAGTATACTATCAATCATTTCTAGATTCCTTATAATACCTAATATAATCTAAATTATATGTAAATCATTGCTATATTGTTTAAGGAGTAATGATAAGAAAAAAAAATGCCTGTACGTGTTTAGCACATTTGCAGGCTTTTTAAGAATATTTTCTTTTGGCAGAAACATCCATGGCTGTTACATCGATGGATATTCCATCCATGGATGCAGAACTCATGAACATGGAGGGCCGAGTACATGTGCTGAGTACATGTATTGGCAAATACCTATTCCCATGCCCCTCTAACCTTGTCAATATACTAGAACATTACCATCACCCAAGAGACTTCTTTTACGCCCTGTCCCACTCACTCCCCAACCTACCCCAGGCAACAAGTGTTCTTTTCCACCGTAGACTAGCTTTGATCGTTCTAGAACCTTCTGTAAAGGGAATTGCACAGTATTTAGTCTTCTTTTACTCAGCATCATGTTTTTGCATTTCACCCGTGTCCCCTTGTATATTAGTGGTTCAGCTCCTTTGTTTTGGTACCGGGTATTGATTGACACAGGGGCATTCTACTTCTGAGCTACACCCCCAGCCCCTTTTTAAAAATTTTTTATTTTGAAACAGGTTCTTGCTAAGTTGCTGAGACTGGCCTCGAACTTGCAATCCTCCTGTCTCAGCCTCTCAAGTCATTGGATTGCAGGAAAGGGTCACTGTGCCTGGCCAGTAGTACAAGTCCTTTTAATGCTGAGTAAAACATTACATTGTGAACATACCACAGTTTGTCTCCCACTCTTGTCTTGGTCCTCTTGGAATAAATCTGCTAGGGACATTACACAAGTCTTTTTGGACATGTGTTTTCATTTCTCTTGGGATAGGATCGCTTGGTCATAGTATAGAGGTGTGTCTTTAATTCTATAAGAAACTACCAGACCTTTTTCTGAAACGTTTATGCTGATGTTTACCCCCACCAACGTATTGGTGGAATTCCAGCTGCTTCACATCAGCTGGTATTTCGGCAGTGTTAGGCTTTTGAGTTTTGGATGTGCCCGTAGGGATGTATTAGTATCTCACTTATCCTCTGTGGAATTTGATTCTTCATGTCAGTCCAGGGATGAAGGGAAGAAAAGGGAAGATGGATGAAGCCAATTGTTCTGCGTTGACACCTGACCGAGCACTGGTGGACACGTTCCCGAAATCCCGATTCTTTTCCACCTCTTTCTCTTCAAGCAAATGAATACAATCGCCTTTTTCTTTGTAGAGTCGCCCAGTTCCTTCTTTTGCTCATAATTACATTAAGCCTCTTTATTTTCAGTGATTTTCAATAGTTTAGCTACCTGAACTTGCCTAAGTCTTGTATTGCTGTTTGTTGTACTTCAAGATCTGGCTCATAGAGGATTTCTTCTTCTGTGATTTATAATTTTGGAACTGGAGCTCCTGATAAATTAAGCTTTTCTTGTGGGGATCCTATCTGGCCCGCCTTTGGGGTGTTTCATCGGCTTTAGTCATACCTGAGGATGTCATCAGCCTGTGACCACTTTCTACAGAAAAGATCTTTGTTTGGGGGATCCTGACCTGAGAAGATGGCCAGGATCCTCTAAATTTAAAGCCCCAGACTTTTGGAAGACAAGCCCAAGGTTATGGATTCACATAGAGACTTTTTACATACCCATGCCTGGTGCTAGCCAGTTGTATCCATTTATTAGTGGGCTGTTTTTTCTCCATCCTTCCCTGAGGAGGTCAGATTAAGGGGGAATCTTCATTCCAGCCCTCTTTTTTACATGCCCCCGTCTCAACTCCAGTCCCTGTGGGACTTTGAACTCCAGCGACTGGATGGTGAGCTTGGCAGTGCACAGCCTGCAGGACCACGGTGGGGGCCACTGCCCCCAATCCAGGGCTCCTTTTTATGCTGGCCCTGAATTTCTTTTCCTTTCCACTAAGCTCAGTTATACATTTGAATGGATCTTTGAATTGCATCACAAAGCATAAGTTTTTTTGTAGCCAGCAGCTTTTTTTTTCCAGTCTTCCATTATTGCCAGAAATGAAAAGTCTGAGGGAATAAAAATTATGTTCTTCTGTGATTCTTAGAAAAACAGCTCATTTTACAGGTTTATGTCTGTTTCCCAAAAAACAAAAGCACACCCAGCGTGTCATTTTTTGAATTATGATCTTTTTCTCCTGAGATGTCTTCTCTGTTTTCGTTACAGGGCACGACACTGAGAATTAAGCAGATTGGTGTATTTTGGGATATTCTGAGCATTCAGAAGGCAACCAGACATGTCGCTGGATGATATTAAGATGAACTCCAGTGACTTCCTGGAGAAGGAAGATCTAGACAGCGGAGGCTTCGGGAAGGTGTCCTTGTGTTTTCATCGAACCCATGGATTTGTGATCCTGAAAAAGGTGTACACAGGGCCCAACCGCAACGAGTAGGTTAGGGGCAGAGGTGGGTGGGTCACACTCCCCACTGGCCACAGAGAAAGGTTATCATGGACCGGGCGTGGTAGCACATGCTTGTAATCCCAACATTTGGGAGGCTGAGACAGGATGATCAGGGTTCTTGGCCAGCCTCAGCTACTTAGTGAGGTACTTTGCAACTCAGTGAGACCCTGTTTCAAAATAAAGAATAACCCGGGCATGGTGGCACATGCTTGTAATCCCCGCGCTTGGGAGGCGGAGACAGGAGGATCACACAGGTTCGAAGCCAGCCGTGTGCCCTGGCTTAAGAGACCCTGTTCCAAATAAAAATATAAAATAGGTCTGGGAGTGTAGCCTGGAGGTAGAAGGGCTTCCAGGAACCCCAGTACCACACACACACAAAAAAAAAAAAAGAATAAAAAATAGTGCTGAAGGTGTATCTCAGAGGTAGAATGCCCCTGGGTTCTATCCCCAGTACAGAAAGAAAGGAAGAAAGAAAGAAAGAAAGAAAGAAAGAAAGAAAGAAAGAAGAAAGAAAAAGAGAAAGAAAGGGTCACGGACCCTGTGTAAATAGGAGCAGCCCAAGTTTCAGGCTGAGGCAGAACCTGGTGGAAGTCTCAGTATACTAACTATGTCAAGGTTAATGATCACTCTTATTAGGGTCATTTTTTTCTAATAAGGATTATGAAGCTAGTTCATGAAAAGTTAGAAAATAACGGGAGAGAAATGCAGGTGAAGGAAATTGAGAGAGAGAGAGGGAGATGAGAGTGATGAGGGACATAATGTATATGGTAGATGTGTTAGTCAGCTTTCTGAACTGTATCAAAATACCCAAGAAAAGTAAACTTAAAGGAGAGAAGATTTATTTTGGTTTTCGGGGTTTCAGTCCAGTGTCAGCTGGCTCCTTTAAGAGTTCCAAGGACCCTTTCATTAGAGCAACTGGTGGAGTGGATTCACCTCTTTCTTTCTTGAAGTAGTTATACGAGGGCTCCCCCTTCTTTTTTCCATTGCAGCAGCCAGCACGGTCTTTTTTTCTAGGCTGTGTTGCTGTTTCTCATGTACTTTCCCTTCATTGCTTCCCATGCCTTGGGTACCACGTGCAGTTACTGGGAAGGAAGGGTATAAAGATGAAGGAGGAGTCCCTCTGCCTTCTACGACTCATGGTCGATGCCCGAAAGACAGGTGTCAGTGGGGTTCCAAGTGTGACAAAGGCGTCTGAGATGTGACGTGTTGCAGGTTCACGTGAGGCCCCTGGGCTCCGAGGGAGAAGGGCCTGGCTCTGCCCCCCTCAGCATAGCGCCTTCCATGCCCACAGGTACAACGAGGCCCTCCTTGAGGAGGGCAAGATAATGCACAGACTGAAGCACAGCCGGGTGGTGAAGCTCTTGGGCATCATCATGGAAGAGGGGAACTACGCCCTGGTGATGGAATACATGGAGAAGGGTAACTTGATGCAGGTGCTCAAGACCCAGGTAGGCACAACTTTGCCACCGCCAGGGTGTTCATGCGCGGCTTTCTGACATAAAATAGTCCCTTTGTGAATTGCTCCGCGGTTTGGATTAGCTGAAGTCATTCCCTGCCCAAAGCCTTGTCCTCTCAGTCCTCCCCAGAGGACTCAGAAGGCCCCTCTGTGTCTTGGCGATGGGATTGGCGTTTTATCAGACCTGCCAGCCTCTCTGTGAGCCACAGCCCCTGGGGTTTTAGTGCGACAGATGACAAGTATGGGGTGGTGGATGAAAGCACGCACCCTCTGACTGTTAAAAAAGATAGAATATTCACAACTGTACTCTGAGACCATTTAAGATACATTTCTTACGGGTTAAATATAGAAGATAAACCACAGCAACAATGGAGAAAGATTTAAAACAGGAAAATAAAAACTTGTTTACCAAACCCTTATACTCACACTGATATTGATATGTCCAGAATATAATTTGAAGAGTGGCCTGAGGCTCTGCATAGACCTGGAGCGCCTGATCCCAGATCACCGAATAGACGTTAATTCTCCAGCATAGTCTTAGAGTTACGTGGATCACGTAGATTTTTTTTTTCATGGTTGTAACCCGCGTGAGCAAACTTCTTTTCCTTTTATCTGTTAACGTTATTTCACACACACACTTTCATGCCACCATTCATGTATTCGGTGTAAGTAACAGTAGGACATCATATTATATGCAGTAAAAAATGTTAGTGACGTGTACTTGTTGATTCATTTAGACATTCTAGGCACTGGTCTAACAATCTTAAGTAACTGTATAAGGATCCAATCCTGAATGTAAGAACATGCCTTTTTCTCAAGGAGTTCAATCTAGACTTGCTTCCTCTACCAGATTGGCATGGATATTCATTTATTTATTTATTTTGGCATGTGTGTGGTAGTGTTGGGGATCGAACCAGGGGCATTCTACCTCCCAGCTACACCCCGAGTCCTGTTTCATTTTTATTTGGAAACAGGGTTTCCTGTTGAGAGTTCTCACTACTTACTCAGGTTGTCTTCAAACCAGACATCTTTCTATCTCAGCCTCCCAAGTACTGGGATGTGCTACCATTCCTGGATTGGTTTGGTTTTGGTTTTGGGGTTTATTTTTGTTTGTTTGTTTGTTTGTTTGTTTTTTTTTGGTGGTACTGGGATTCCTGGAAGCCCTTCTACCTCCGGGCTACACTCCCAGACCTATTTTTACATTTTTATTTGGAAACAGGGTCTCCTAAGCCAGCGCGCGCGGCTGGCTTCGAACCTGCGCGATCCTCCTGTCTCTGCCTCCCAAGCACGGGGATTACAAGCGTGCGCCACCACTCCCGGCTTGTTTTTGTTTTTGAAAACAGTGTTGCTAAGTTGCTGAGGCTAGCCTTGAACCTGCAATCCAACTGTTTCAGCCTCCCAAGTGATGGGATTACAGGGGAACACAATCATGCCCAGCTGGAATTTTTGCTTTTGCACTGCCATAAGACATTAAGCCAGGCATGGTAATGCATGCCTGTAATCCTGGTACTTGGCAGGCTGAGACAGTAGGGTTGCAGGTTTGAGGCCAGCCTCAGCAATTTAGTGAAACCCTCAGGAATTTAAGAAGACCCTGTTTCAAAATAACAAAGGGCTGTGGGTATAGCTTGGAGGTAGAATGCTCTTGGATTCAATCCCCAATACCACATCACACACACACACACACACACACACACACACCCCGAAAATTCTTTCTTCCCGGAATGGAATCTTTCTTGAAAGGAAGTTTGTGTCACAGTGACAGCAGTACTGCGGAGCATCTGCTAGGAGGAGACCCAGTGACTGTCCTTAGGCTCAGATCCCTCCACTCTTAATGGAATAGTTGTCTTGGCCGGCTTGATTACCTTCCACCCCAAAGACTTAATATCACTTGTTTCAGATCAGTATCCCCCTTTCCATAAAAGGAAGGATCATTGTGGAGACCATTGAAGGAATGTGCTACTTACATGGAGAAGGTGTGATACACAAGGACCTGAAGCCTGAAAATATCCTTGTTGACAACGACTTTCACATCAAGGTAAACCGCAATCTCTAGGCCTCAAAAGGTTGAGTAATTTCACTTCCCATTATCCACTGTAAATCCCTTCTTGTTAATGGAAAAAGGAAGTCGAGTTTTTTTTTTTTTTTAAGGCAGATGTAAGTAAACAAACAATAAATTAAGCTGAATTTCAAAGAAAATGTTTTGATGCCCCAGGGGCCAATTTGCTGCTGGTCCGACTCTCGGGCCTTGTCTGAGTTCTAAGGATTTTCCACAAACACCTCCACATCCTACTGCATTTCCAGAGAAAAAGATTCCAGGTCACACAGATGTCATGGGGAAAATGAGGAGGCACCTTGTTCCTAGGTGAACAAGGGTGAAAGTTCCCATCTCAGAGTCTAACAGAGGGAGAAAGCAGAACCTAGGAGGGCAGTAGAGGAAGGCTGGCTCAGCCTGGTGCTCCTGCGGGCGCTTCCAGACGTCTCCACCAGGGATTGAAGGACGGATGCGGCGTGATGGGGTTGGGGGAACAACTGTAAGGGAGTAACTGATGTTGTTGGGAGTAATGTCATTCAATGATGAGAAAAACTCATCCCGGGGTTTTGCTTTCTTCCTCTGTTGGACTTTGAGATGCACACGTTCATTCACCCTTGGATGGGCCTTCAGCCTCATTTTTCCAGGAAATCCATGTGACGGAGACTCCGCTCCTCTGACGATACAGGAATGTGGAGGCGTGGTGGAGAATACCTATGACTCAGACATGGCCTGAGAGATCAGTAGCAAATCGACCATTTGGTCATCAAAGCCCTCTGCTTTGAATTTAGCTGTTTTACATTTTTTATCTATTTGTTTGCTTCTATCTGCATTAATTTTCTTTTGATTCCTCTAAGTAAAGGGAAGAACGAAAGGGATCTTTGTTATGATCAAAATTTAACTAAGGAATCTGCACATCTGATTGGTTTTGGCAACTGGAATCCGAGTGCAAGAACCTGAAAGGGGTCTGATGGTGTCGCTCAGTGGTAGAGCATTTGCCTGGCATGTGTAAATCCATGGGTTCGACCCCCAGAACACCACCAGAACAAAACCCAAAGAACCTGGGAGGGAATGCAATAGTGGGAAAAGAACTTAATGCCCACAGCATCCTGCTTTTGATACTGTGAATCTTGGACAGATTTTTATTTCAATGTCTTTAAGGTTTTTTGAAATTAATAGCTGATCTCTTATATCATGGATTAAAAATCTGTGAGGTTTGGGTAAGCCCATGCCATGATCTACCCCCAAGTACTTGCTTGTATTTATAGAGACGAAAGTGAAACTGTCCCCTATGAGTCTCCGATTCTTTCTTGCGTGTAATGTTCTGTTATTTGCCCTGTCACTTCCTGCTTTGCTGTGTCTCACCATGGTGTTTTTCTCTGCTTTTCTGTCTTTTTTTCCCCCTCTCCTACTTCCTCTATCATCTCCTCTTAGGTTCAGGCTACCAACTCAGAACAAGACCACAGTGCTTCTCAGTACGCCTTTGGATCCTAGGAAGCTCACATCCATGGGAAACAGAAGGTGCAGTAACTAGTTTCCATCTGCTACCTAAGTCCACTAAGAAGAAAATAACATTATTTTTCCCTCTAGCCCCAGAAACAGCTGAAAACATATGCAGACTAATGCAATTAGGTGTTGTCAGAAGTGTCTTCTGCTTTTCTCTTCCCTTTCATTGCATAAGAATCAAGAGACCATGATTTCGTGTGAACATTTCATGGGACAGATTTTCTAGATGAATGAGGAAATACTTAGTTTCTGAGTCTGTTCAGAAGCTCTTTTCAACCTGTGCAGAGCAACCACTCTGTGCCTCACATCTGTTGGATAAGCCCCAGGTTTCAAGCCAAGTCGGATTTGCCCGCAGCCTTGATACAGCGATCTCACTGGTATAATCTCTTTTGCAGATAGCTGACCTTGGTGTCGCTTCCTTTAAGACGTGGAGCAAACTGACTAAAGAGGAACATAACGAGCAGAGGAAAGCGAACAGCACCTCGAAGAAAAATGGGGGCACGCTGTACTACATGGCCCCCGAGCACCTGCACAACATCAACGTGAAGCCCACGGAGAAGTCGGATGTCTACAGCTTTGGCATACTACTCTGGGCCATATTTGCAAATAAGGAGCCGTATGAGAGTAAGACGTCTGTAGACGACTGGGGTTTTGATAATAGTCAAAATGGGGAAATGAAATATGGCCTTCAGGGAGATGAGTTAAGATTTAGAATTGTTTGTTTATTTAATGGCAGACTCACCTGCTAGACTTCAGTAAGTTTCATGAAGGTTAGTGCCACGTCTGATTTATCCACTACCATCTTGTCGGCAGCTCCACACACCCTTCCTGGAACGTAGTGAATACTCAGCAGATTTTTGTGGAATGAGTGAGCTATTCCCGTTTAGGAATCAGAGATCCTCAGGTGACTAGGAGTCTTGATAGTGTCTCTAACCATGGCTAGTGCTGTACAATTCCAGGTTCCTTCCTGGACAGGAAACTCTGTTCATTTCTGCTTCTGAGGACTTAGCCTTTCATACTATAAGGCATGCAATTCATGCTTTAGTCCATCCACTTACTGCTCACTCAGTACCCACCCTGGGTACTTGAGTCAGCGCCGGGAACACAAAGATGGGTGCATCGTGGTCCCTGCAGGAGAACAGTTACATACGCAGTCATCCTTCAGTTTGTTAAGGAGGTGAAATGGACATTTTCACACACATTCTTCCTGGGCGGTTATTGGCGTCCATGGCTTAATGATCATTTCTTTTGATCGTGCCTCTGAAATGTCTTTCTCCGGCTGTGGCGTAGGTATCCATCTGCTTGTTATGGAAATCCATTAAATATGCCACAGGAACTTCTAAATTAACATTCCACAAAACAGATCCCTAAGTTCACAGATTTTTCCCCCTGTAGCTCTCCTACCTTTGCTCTTCCTATAAAGCCAGAGAGTGGTGACGCTGCCTGTCTGCTGAGTCCCCCACCGGCAACCTCAGAGTCCTCCCAGACCCAGCTTGCCCCTCGGCTCACATTCAGTAAGACTTCAGAAGCTATGAATTTGAGATACACACATGAGCTGAGATATATCTATTGGGGGGGATATTTCTTTGTTTGGTACTGAAAATTAGACCCAGGGGTATTGTACCTTCAAGCTATTGGTACTGTATACCCCTGATTTTTATTTTTTCTTTTGAAATAGGACCTTGCTAAGTTGCTTCAGTTCAGACCCTACTCATCTCTGATGCAGGTTCCTCATGCATCCCTTCAGCCACATGGCAGCCAAAATAGTAACCCTAACAGGCAAAAAATTTAAATATTTAAAAATCCTCTGACACCCCCCCCCCGCCATGGCCTTCAAGATAAAGCTCAGATTCCTCAGTAGAGAACCTGAGGCCTTTACGAGCTGACCTTTGCGTCTCTCCCTCACCTCATGCCCTGCCTCTCCCTTCTTTGGCAGTCTGCCCAGTTGTACCCAACTAGGAACTGCAGGCATGCATCATGATTTTTGTAACCCCCATTCTTTTCAGAGCCTTCTTCCTGGTCCCGGAATTCTCCTCCCCTATTCTTTCCTGGATAGCTCTTGCTTCGTTCTCTGGGCTTAACAAAACCTTCTCAGATCTTCTAGTCATGACTGTGTTACCAGAACCCTCTTGTCCTACTTTGAGAATATCAACTATTGCTCTATTTTTTAACTTGCCCTCATTAAACTAGGCTTTGTAAAGGCAAGGCTGTTCTGTATTTGCCTTTGCGTTAAAATCTGGGGACTGTCATTGACTTTATGCAGCATATAATCCTTTTTTTTTTTTTTTCCCAAGAAAGTAGCTTTAATTTAATTTTTTTTTTTTTTTTTTTTTTTTTTTGCAGTACTGGGGATTGAACCCAGGGGCATTCTACCTCCAAGCTATCCCTCCAGCCCTATTTTTTTATTCTTTATTTTGAAATAGGGTCTCACTAAGGTGTGGATGGCTTCACTAAGTAGCTGAGGCTGGCCATGAACCCGCAATCCTCCTTTCTCAGCCTCCCCAGTACTAGGATTACAAGCGTGTGCCATCACACCTGGCTTTTGACTTGAATTTCATCGTTCAGAGGCAGAAAGTAAAATGTTCGATCACTGCTACAGTGACATACGTCGCCTCCTTGTCATAGGCCGTCAGGCCCCTACGGAATGAGGCAGCTATGCTCAGAGCATACCCTAGGCAGAGACCAATTAGCAGTATTGCCCACGTTCTGTTGTCTTCCTGCCTGAGAGAAGAGCAGGACCAGAAAGGCCCAGCTGAAGGGCTCCTCTTGGTTTTATAGATGCCATCTGTATGGAGCAGATTTTAATATGCATAAAAGCTGGGAACAGACCAAATGTGGATGACATCATTGAGCACTGCCCAAAGGAGATCATCAACCTGATGGAGCGCTGCTGGGAGGCCAGCCCGGAAGCGCGGCCAACGTTTCCTGGTAAGAGCATCTTTTATGACTCCGTAGGACACAACCCACGGGGTGACTTTCCCCAGTAAGAGGATCTCAGGAATATGCCGGAGGTTTCAGAAGACCACGCACATTGTACTTGTGGTTGCAAACTGACTTTCTAGATTTCAAATATTTTGTCCAATGAAAAGATGCAGCCTGTGACCCCACTACCTGGGAGGCTGAGACCAGAGGATGGCAGGTTTTAAGCCTCCTTCAGCCATATAGTGAGGTCCTCAGCAACTTAATGAGAATTTTTTTTTTAATTTTAAAAATAATAAGCCGGCCGTGGTAGTGCACGCTTGTAATCCCGGCATTTGGGAGGCTGAAAGCGGAGGATCGCTGTTTGTGGACAGCCTCAGCTGCTTAGAGAGGCCCTTCGCAACTCAGTGAGACCCTATTTCAAAAAATAAAAAAAACTAAAAAATAGGACTGGAGGGGGTGTGGCTCGGAGGTACAATGCCCCTGGGTTCCATCCCCAGTACCCCAGTACCACAAAATAAATAAATACATAAAATAAAATAATAAAAAGACAAAAAAATAAGGCTGAGAGTGTAGCTCGGAGGTACAGTGCCCCTGGGTTCCATCCCTGGTACTACAAAATAAATAAATAAATAAATAAATAAATAAATAAATAAATAAAACAAAAAATAAAAAAGCACAAGGACATATAAGATCTTCTCGTTTGTTTGTTTGTTGTTGTTGACCTTCTTCTTTTTCTCCTCCTCCTTCTTTTTAATTTATTATTTTGTTGTGTTATAATTTGCATAACGCCGGGTGTGGTGGTGCACATTTGTAATCCCAGCGCTTGGGAGGCTGAGACAGGAGGATCGCCCAGGTTCAAAGCCAGCCTCAGCTACATAGTGAGGCTCTCAGCAACTTAGTGAGACCCTGTTTCCAAATAAAGTATAAAATAGGTCTGAGAATATAGCCTGGAGGTAGAAAAACTCCTGGGTTCCACCCCCGGTATCACCAAAAAAAAAAAAAAAAAAAAAAATTTGCATAACATGAAGTTTAACATCTCAGCTCTTTTTAGTGCAATGGCGTTAAGTCCATTCACACTGTTGTGTAGCCGCCGCCACCATCATCCATCTCCAGGAATTTTTTTTATCTTTCCAATGGAAGTATAGCACTAACTCAACGTTCCCCTCTGTAAACCCTGGCAACTGCCATTCTGCTTTCCGTTTCTGTGAATTTGACTAGTCTGGCTACCTCATACAAGTGGAATCCTAGAGTATTTGTCCTTTGTGTCTGGCTTATTTCACTGAGCAAGATGTCTTCAAGTTTCATCCGTGTCGTAGCACGTGTGTGCTCCACACTGTGTTTGTCCAGACAGCTGGTGGTGTAGCTCAGAGGAAAAACACCCTGAGGCTCAGTCTTCCAGGAGAACAGAGTAGAATAGTGGTCACTAGAGTCTGGAAAGAAAGGAGAGATGGGAGACAAAAAGTATTTTAAGATGGAGAGGAGGAATTAGTTCCAGTTTTTTATAGCACAGGAGGGTAACTATGAGTTAAAATGATCAATAATATATTTCCAAAGGACCAGAAAAGAAGAATATGAAATTCCCAATATATAAAAATGACTAGTATTTAAAGAGATGAAAGTTCTTATTGCCCTGATTTGCAATACTATATTCATGTACCCCATAAATACATATAGATATTATATCTCAATACAAATTTAAAACAAAGTTCTTATTTTGGGATAACTGTAAATTCATACACAGTCATAAAAAGTAAGAATGAAGAGATCCCATATATACTTTGCTCGTTTCCCCCCAATGATAACATCTCACACAACTACAGCACTGCATTTCCCGAGATCTCAGCACAGACGCTGTTAGATTCAAAGCATCTCTATCACAAGGCGTGGCCTTTCTACAGCCACACCTGTTTCTCCCCAGCCCCACTTCTTTCTGCACCTCTGGCAAACCCTAATCTATCCTCCATTCTTAAATTTTTTTTTGTTTCAAGAATGATATAAATATAACCACATATATAGCCTTTGGGGACACCTGTTCTCCACTTGGCATAATTCTCTAGAGATTCATCCATGTCTTTGTGAGTATCAACAGCTCATTCCGTTTTTACTGTGGGGGAGTTTTCCCCAGTGTGATTCACTACAATTTAATTATTCACTCTTTGTAAGACTTGCTTCCACTTTTCGACTATCGGGACTAAAGCTGCTGTCATGTTTTCTCAAGCCCCGAGGTCCCCAGCTGGTCTACCTTTCTCTCTCCTCCTTCCAGAGGATCCATATATTTGTCTTCCATATAATAGCCAGGGTTTTTTGTTATACTCAGCAGAAGAAATAAGAAAAGGAATATCTACTCTGTTTTTCTAGAATTGGAAGTTAAATTTTCTTTTAAGGCTAACAGCTTTAAGCCTTTACCCCCAACTCTTATTCTGAGAATCCCATCTTATCAGAGGGACAGAAAGATGGAGTTCACTCATTCCGGTCAACTTGGAGGTCAGCACCAGCCCGGGCAGGTGCTCGCCATCAGGAGGAGACCGTGCTAGTGTTGTTCTAACTCTTGTTTCTGTCTGCTGGTGTTTGCTCATTTTTGTAGTATCTTTGTTAGAGTCAGTGGTTTGGAGTTTCTATTTTTATTTTACCACTTTGCCCACAGATGGAGGTAAGTAATTCAAAGACAATAGATGGCTAATATTTTGGTTATATTTCAGAAAATGCTTAAGAAATTTAAAGGACTATTTTTTTTCATATAGGCATTGAAGAATTGTTCAGGCCTTTTTATGTAAGTCAATTAGAAGAACGTGTAGAAGAAGATGTGAAGAATTTAAAGGTAGGTAATATAGTCGATGCTCAACCTATTAGCATATCGATATATTATCAGTCACGAAAACCAAAGCAGTGTGATTTATTAATGAGGTTTGGGGTAAAGTAGGTTATTGAACACATTATTAGCTCTATGCAGATATTATGTTGGCAAACGGGACCCATTCTTCCATTAAAACTCATGAAATGAGAGAAAATATGTATAAGAATATCGAAACAAAAATACATCACTCGAAGAGAAAAGAAAGTACCATAAGTGGGTCAGACATTTTGAGGAATTCTTAGAAAGCAGAAAAGCAGCAGAATTTATCTGCTGAGTCATATAACAGGAAAAAGCAAATTCCAACCCCAAACATAATGCTGAGGGAGGAGTGTGGGAGGAGCAGGTGGACACTGATGGGAGAGTCATTTGGGAACCATATTTCTGCTCTCTAGAAAAGCTGGCTCCTCCCTGTCCTCCCTTGTGCTGAGTGACAGACGGCAGCGCGTCGAACGCTGCAGGAGTGCTTGGTGCCTGGGGTCAGAGAGGTGTGTGCAAGTATAGATCCTCACATAACTCACAGAGATGGTTTGAAGGTTCATCCATTTTCTAGCATATATCAAAATGTTATTTCTTTTATGGCTGAATAATATTCCATCGTATGGACACAATGCACCTTGTTTATCCAGTCATCTGTTCGTAGATGTTTGGGTTGTTTCTGCCTTTTGGCTCTTGTGATAATGCTGTGAACATTGTCATACAAATGTCTGAGTTGCTGCTTTCAATTCTTTGGGGTATATACCTAGGAGTAGAAATGATGGCCCATATGTAATTATATGTATAACTTTTTTTGTGGTACTGGGGTTCCTGGAAGCCCTTCTACCTCCGGGCTACACTCCCAGACCTGTTTTATATTTTTGAAACAGGGTATCTTACACCAGCGCAGCTGGCTTCGAACCTGCGCGATCCTCCTGTCTCCGTCTCCCAAGCGCGGGGATTACAAGCGTGCGCCACCACGCCCGGCCCTATGTATAACTTTTTAGGAGCCATCAAACAATTTTCTAGAGCAGCTGCACCATTTAACCCTCTGTACCAGCAATGCACAAGGATTCTAACACTTGTATTTTTCATTTGTTTTATTTTGGCCATTCTAGTAAGTGTAAAGTGGTATCTCGTTCGGGTTTTATTTACATTTCCCTAATAATGATGTTGAGCATTCTCATGTTCTTAGTAGTCATTTGTACACATTCTTTGGAGAAATGTCTATTCAAGTGCTTTTCCCATTTTTGAACTGGATTGCTTGTTCTTTGTTATTGAATTGTAAACGTTCTTTAGAGAGTCTGTAGGTTCATCTCTGATCAATTATATATGATTTGCAAAAATTTCCCCTATCTCTGGATTGATTGTCCTTTCACTTTCTAGACATTATCTAGAAAGTGAAAAGGTTTAATTTTGGTGTGGTCAAATTTATCAATTTTCACTTGTGGTGCCTGTGGTTTGGGTGTCTCATTCAAGAAGTCACTGCCAAAACCGACATCATGAAGCTTTCTAGGAGTTCTCCTCTTCTTTTCCCGACCCCCAACCCTGGGTACTGGAGACTGAACCCAGCATGCTCTACTCCTGAGCTACAGCCCCAGCCCCTTTTATTTTATCTTGAGATAATACCTCACTAAGCAGCCCAGCCTGGCCTTGAACCTGTAATACTCCTGCCTCAGCTTACCAAGTAGATGGGATTCAAGCAATGTCATGGAGCCTCTTGGTTTTTCTCTAAGAGTTTTTAGTTCTCACATCTCAGTTTAGGTCTCTGATCTATTTTGAGTTAATTTTTGCATATGGTATAAGGTAAGGATATATATATATCCTCTTTGAATAGTCCTGGAATTCTTGTTCCAAATCAATTGTCTATATATGAGAGGGTTTATTTCTGGACTCCCTAATCAGTTCCATTGATTTTTATGTCTGTGTTTATGCCAGTATCACACTGTTCTAACTACGAAAGCTTTGTAGTAAGTTTAGAAGTCAGGAAATGTGAGTCTTCCAACTTTGTTCTTTTGCAGGGTCATCCTGGCTATTTGGAAAAAAATGTTCATTTTTTAAAAAAATGTCTATTGTTAATAAGATTTGTGTGAAATTTCTGTCCTCTGAAAAGTTCCACTTTTCTCATAATTATTTTCTGGAACTGAGTATTTTCTGCTGTTTAAGTGTGTATTTGTGCTCTTGATTATAGAAAGAGTATCCACACAAAAATAAAATTTTGGAGAGAATGCAGTCTCTCCAGCTTGACTGTACGGCAGAACCTCCAAGCAGGTCCAATTCAGGTAACTTACCTTGTGGCTGAAATATCTATTTATGTGTTTATTTGTTTACTCATTCATTCATTCTGTTCTCTAAAATACTGCACAGACCATGTAGGGAAGAGGAGAAAGTATACAATTAAATACCTGCCTTAAGGGAATTTATAATATATCTGGGGGTCTAATTACATATCTTTGAAATGTTAAGCAACATTGTGCTTGCCAAAATCATAGAATGTTCTGAACACAAGAAGCCTGATAGGTCTGATAGGAGGAATATGACAGTTCAGGAGAAAGAAAGGGACACGAGTGGGAGAAAAGACAAACTGATTTAGAGTACGGAGAGGCTGGTCTCAGGTGGCACCTGCCCGTAAGCCCAGTACTTGGGAGGCCGAGACAGGAGGATCGCAGGTTCCAGGCCAGCCTCAGCAACTTGGTGAGTTCCTCAGCAACTCGGACCCTGTTTCAAACTACAAAATCAAATGGGCTGGAGGTGTAGTTCAGAGATAGAATGTCCCTGGGTCTAATCCCCAGCACCAATAAAAGCAAAGGGCGGGGGGGGGGGGGAGAAGAGAGGAAGGCCTCAGATTCAAGCAGGAATACTTCTCCCATGATGCCAAAAAAGAAGGCAGAATATAGTAAAGCAGGGTATGAAACTTCTGTCTCTTCTGGGGCAAATTATTTAACCTTGTATAAACCTTATCCATCAAATAATAATAATTGCTCCTATTTCCATGGGGCTTTTACATAATGACAGAATCCATGGGGAGAATTCAGGACAAAGCTGCCATCGGTCTCCACCCTCACTTGGTCTATGGCGGCCACTGCGTTCTCTCTCCAACCCGAGTCCCTTTCATCCCAAGATTATGGCTTTCTTGTTTTGCTATAATATCCATGTTGATCACCTGTAAAACTTACAGAGAGAGGACAATCCACCAAATGTTTGTTTGTTTTCCCAGTACTAGGGATGGAACCCAGGGGCATTTGCCTCAGAGCTACACCCCCAGTCCTATTTTTTAGTCTTTTTTTTTTTTTTTGGTGGTACTGGGGTTCCTGGAAGCCCTTCTACCTCCGGGCTACACTCCCAGACCTATTTTTACATTTTTATTTGGAAACAGGGTCTCCTAAGCCAGCGCGCGCGGCTGGCTTCGAACCTGCGCGATCCTGTCTCTGCCTCCCAAGCGCAGGGATTACAAGCGTGCGCCACCACGCCCGGCTTTAGTCTTTATTTTAAAATAGAGTCTCACTAAGTTGCAAAGGGCCTCACTAAGTAGCTGAGGCTGTCCACAAACCACAATCCTCCTGTCTCAGCCTCCCAGATGCTGGATTACAGACGTGCACCACCATTCTCGGCTTACCAAATGCTTTTTACTTTTCTCTCCCTGGTTTTTAGTTTCTTTTGTTGCTGTTGTTTTGTTTTTTGTTTTGTTTTTGTTTTACTTTTTTTTTTTTTTTTTTTTTTTTTTAGTGGTACTGGGGTTCCTGGAAGCCCTTCTACCTCTGGGCTACACTCCCAGACCTATTTTTTATATTTTTGAAACAGGGTCTCTTAAGCCAGCGCAGCTGGCCTCGATCCTCCTGCCTCTGCCTCCCAAGCGCAGGGATTACAAGCGTGCGCCACCACACCCAGCTTGTTTTACTTTTTAATGTTTCATGAAACTCGCATTGATTCTTCTCTGCTATAGAACAGCCTGGTTCGCTGCACAGTTCCCAGGGACTCGACATGGGTCCTGTGGAGGAGTCCTGGTTTTTTTCCTCCCTGGAACACCAAGAAGAGAATGAGCACATCTTGGAGCGCAAACTGCAGGAGGAAGCCAACTACCATGCTTTTGGCAGCCGTATGGACAAGCAGGTGAAACAGCAGCTCTCACGGAATGTGGCTTACAACAGAGAGGAGGAAAGGAAACGGAGGGTCTCTCATGACCCCTTTGCACAGCCGAGACCCCAGGAGAATCTCCAGAATATGGGGATAAAAGGTCCTGCTTACCCCAGCACGGCCAGTCGTGATAATGGAGTACACCAACCAGTGGGTCTAACCAGCCACCCCCAAGTACCACTCTGGGACAGTGTATTACATCATCTGCCTGGGTTTGGAGTGAGATCATTGGACCCAGGAGCAGCAAGGGTTCAGTATGGGTCGAATCCAAGCCAAACCCCAAGTTTCTACAAAACTCCAGTGCCTGAGACCAGCCTGCCAATAGGCATGAGCACCCTTCCGTTCTGCTCCTTACCGTCAACAGGTAAGCAGATCTTTAACACTCACAGTCTGCTGGGCGTGGTGGCTCACGCTTGTAATCCCCGCGCTGGGGAGGCGGAGACAGGAGGATCACGCTGGTTTGGAGCCAGCCTCACTGGCTTAAGAGACCCTGTTTCCAGATAAAAATATAAAGTAGGTCTGGGAGTGTAGCCCTAAGGTAGAAGGGCTTCCAGGAACCCCAGTACCACAAAAATAAATAAATAAAATAAATAGCACTCACAATCTTACCTTTTTTACTTTTCTGAAAATGAAATCGCCATTGTTAGCTTTGTTGAAGACTGTAAGTTATTGATGGGGATGAAGGACTCTTCAGCTGCCAAATACAACTTGCCACCTCTGGTCTCTTCAGAACACTTGGTCTGGAAATATTTCATTTTGAGCTTGGGGATATAGGTCAGTGTATAAAGTGTTTGTTCAGAGTGCATGAGTCCCTGGGTACAATCCCTGACATGAAAGAAAGAAAGAGAGAAAGAGAAAAAGGAAAGACAGGGAGAGACAGAAATAAAGAGAGAAAGAAAGAGAAGGAAGGATGGAAAGAGGGAGGGAAGGAGGGAAAGGAAAGGGAGGGATAGACACACATAGAGCCTTGTTATATTTTCTTTCAAAAGGACAGAGTCTCTAAAAATTTCCTATGGAAACATCCTAGGTTTTTTTTCTTCCATGGGTTTTATTCATGGAATATAAAGTCTATGGAATTCAAAATACTGGATTAAGCATTAATTGGGATGTATGTCATATATAATTATATAAGTGACATATATTTGCTTCCTTTGTATCTGCAACGAAAATATTTCATAAGTATCTCCTTATCACTTCATTCACTCATAATTAATTCAATAAAAATTTCTAAAGCACTTCCCACTTGGCCTGGCAGTTTTCTAGGAGCTGGAGAGGGCTGACAGCTCACAGACAGCTTGCGCCCCTCCTCTCAGGGAGCTCCAGCCCTGTGATGGAGGAAGGCAGGCCGGAAGCCAGCATTTCATGCGTCTCTGTTTGAGTAACCCAACCTCACCAGCTTGGTGCCAGAAAGCCCTTTCTGCTGTCACATCTGGTCCTGGTTCTGGAGCAGTAGGCTCCGGCTCCGCAATGGCTCTGAGCTGCTCTTGAGCAGGGGAGGAGGACCTCGGTCTGCAGTCAGGAATGCAAAGACCTGCACTGCTGCCCCTGAGGATGATCCCACAAAGTACTGACTTAGTCCACTGCAAAGTTAACTGATTATTCTATTTGCATTTGTTATCACCCAGTAGACTTAACTCTGCACCAAATCTGAGTTTTCCAATTTGCCTTGCCATATAAGGAGGGCATGTCTGAACCATTAAGTGCAAGAGGAGAATAAGTATTTCTTCATTTTGAGGATAGTTCTCAGGACCTTTTTATTCAGCGTACTACGTGTGTGTGTGTGTGTGTGTGTGTGTGTGTGTGTGTGTGTAGGGGGGTGGTACTTGGGATTGAACCCAGGGGCATTCTACCTCTCTACCTCCGAGCTATACCCCCAGCCTTTTTTATATTATTTTTTATCACTAAGGTCTCCCTCTGTTGCTGAGGCTGTCCTTGAACCTATAGTCCTCCTGTCTCAGCCTCCCACGTACTGGGATTACAGGCATGCAGCACCCCACCAGCTTCGGAGCGCCGCTTTAAGTGAGGTTAGGAAAGGCCTGCTCGACTCAGGGGCCCCGCGCTCTCGCCCTGTCGGTGCCACTCACCGTCTATGCGACTTTGGACAAGTCGTACAAGTCGTTTTGCCTCTCCAGGGCTCGTGACCCTCAATTGAAAATGAAAATGCTGCTTTGGGAAGTCCACCTAATGCCTGCTCTCCTGTGTCTCTAATAGCACATCAGTGCTGCATTTGCGACTTTTATGGGTTTTCTAGTAGCCAGACTTGGGCAGGAAAGCAGCAGAGAGCTGATTCAAAAACAGGCTCCAGGGTGGATAAGTGCAGGGTAAAATGCTGGCACTGAGGGTTCACAGGCCCTCTGACTTAGCCTCTCTGGAAGTCAGAGGTTCATACAGGCCGTTAGTTACCAGAGTGTCCACGTAAATTGGGACAGTGTGCTCCGAGGACCGAGTGAGATGAGACAGTTTAACACTGTGCCTGATATTGTATACAATAAGCGGCCAGTAAATGGTAGCTGCCATCAGCAGCACCATGGCTATCATTACTAGTAAACATCACTTATGCTTGGAGTGGTGGCACGCAGTGCTTGGGAGGCCGAGAGGAGGATCGCAGGTTTGAGGCCAACCTCAGCAACTTAGTGAGACCCTTTAGCAACTTGGTGAGGCCCTGTCTCAAAATGAAAAGGGCTAGGAACGTGGCCTGGAGGTAGCCTGCATCCAATCTCCAGTACCAAATAAATAAACAAATAAATAACTATAAACATGATTTACAAAAGATGCCGCCTTTAATACAGCAGAGACGGTAGCCACGGATCATTTAGTAGGATCCCAAGAACCTCAGCCTCAGTACCTTCCAAATGCCTGGCAGGTACCGGGCGTGTACGCCATATGTTCCTTTCATCCGTCAGTAGAGAAGATGTCTAGTTTCCTTGGTTTCACTGGACAAATAACAGTGGATTGGCGCCTCCCTCAGTGTTGGGCCAGATCGCTGTGTGAGGTGCCTGGAGCTAAGGTGCACTGACCTCCGTCCTTAGCAGGTGCTCCCCAGCAGCGAGGGCGGGGTGCTGAGGCTGGGTTGGGATTGCGGGACAGGCTCACGGAAGGGTCTTTGTTACAGTAGAGAGAACAGGGTGGGAGACGGCGGAACAGGCAGAGACAACTGGAGCAAAGGCAGGATGGCCAGGATGGGGGCGGGGAGCTGGCAGGACTGGACTCCAGACTGGAGCGAGGGAGGAGGAGACGCGGAGAGCTTGGGTCAGGGCCAGCGCGCCTGGAACGCTGAGCCAGAGGTTTGAAATTGTTGTAGGAAGGAGCAGGAGGAGCCCTTACGGATGTTTGGGTGGCGGCCATTCCCCTGGGAGCGTGGCGGAGCCTTGTTCTGTTCTGCACCCGCCTCTGCCTTCTGTTGTGGTGGTCCCACATTGTTTTTAATTGTGGCAGAATTCCTCAGATTCCTAATACATCCAATTCACCCTCTTAGTGGTTTCGAGGTGGGCAGTTCAGAGACACTGAGGATGTCACGCTGTTGACAGCCTTCCCGACCACCCGCCCCCAGAAGATTCGCATCCTCCCAAGCTCCCCATTAAGCTCTAACTCCCACTCCCCACCGCCATCCCCGGCAACCAGCCGACTACTTTCTATTTCTGTGAATTCCACTAGATATCTTTTATTTCCTTTTTTTTGGGGGGGTACTGGGAATTGAACCCAGGGTCATTCTAGCTCTGATCTACACCCTCCGGCCCTTTTTATTTTGAAACAGGGTATCCATAAGTTGCGGAGGCTGACCTCAAACCTGCATGATCCTCCTGTCTCAGCCTCCCAAACACTGGGATTACAGGCGTGTGCTACTGCATCTGGTGGCGAGTTGCCTCTTAAAGTGGAGCCTTATGTTGTTTGCCTCCTTGTGACTGTATACTTAACTTAGCAAATGTCTTCAAGGTTCCTGTAGTCCCAGCATTCAGGACTTTGATAACAGCCTGGGTAACATAGCAAGACCTTGCCTCATTAAAAAAAAAATTACTTTTATTAAAGCTAAGAGTCTGATGAATGTATATATTGTATTCTGTTTATCCATGCCTATGTTGATAGGCATTTGGGTTGCTTCTATCTTTTAGCTATTGTGAATAATGCTGCTATGGGTATAAAATATTTTTGCATTTAATCCTTTTAGGATAAATATCCAGAAATGGAATGACTGGGTCATATGGTAATTCTACATTTCGATTTTTGTGGAAACTCCATACCGCTTTCCACTGTAGCTGTGCTATTTTATGATCCTCCCCAACAGTTTACAAGGGCTCCATTTTCTCCACATTTGTATCGACATTAGTTTGTTTGTTTGTGGTAACCATCCTAATGGTATGAGGTAGAGTAGCCACATTTTAAAGAATAAAATGTTGAAGCGTAGCATAGGACAACTAGTTTAACTTAACATTTGGAGTAAAGCCCTGTTCCTTTACCATTGCCGTATTTTTTTCTCTTGCTCTCAGTCCTGAGGTACTTACCTGCGTGTTTCTCTCTCTTCAGATGAGCCTATTAAATATGTCATACACAATAGTACTGGTGTTCAGCTTGGAGAATACAATTATATGGATGTCGGTGGAATGAGTTCACAACTTCTAGATCACACACGCACACATCTGAAAGAAGAGTTGCCTTCCAAGTACCAAGCTATCTTTGGTAAGATGCTCTTTAAGGACCCTGTGTTGGGCTGGATATATAGTTCAGGGTAGAGTGCTTGCCTGACATGCACAAGGGCCTGGTTCAATGCCTAACACATGTGCATGTGCACACACACACACACACACACACACACACACACACCCCAGTGTCTAGCAACCTTGGATTTTCTTACTTGAGAGATGCAGTAGAATCTTAAAATTTGTCTGATGATTCTCCCCGAATGTCTACTGTAATTGCCACATAATTCCTTTGTTATTTATTTGTTTCTTCATATGGGGTTAATCACAGTATCTAACCCGTGGCTTTGTTATGCAGATTACATGAATCAATATGTGTAAAGAGCTTAGAATACTGACTGGCTCATAGGAAGGTCTATAAAAGTGTTAAACTTTGATCATCGTTAAATATCACTGTTCCACCTAAGAGAAGCAGCTTCCTGGGGTCCTGCATTAAAGGAGATTTTGTAAAAAACAGAAGCCTATGCCCTTCACAGCACCTCTAGATCAAAACAAGAGGGCCTTTTCTCATTGGGGTCTACTATCCAGGCCCTAAGGTTAACCCTAAGGGTACAGCTGGGACCACAGCCGTGAGGGTAGACAGTGAATAAGAACCCAACTTCCTGACTAACTTTGTGGTTGTCAGGTGTTGTTTTTTTCTATAAAGGGCCAGAGAAGCCAGGCATGGTAGTGCTACCTATAATCCCAGTACTTGGGAGGCTGAGACAGGAAAATCACAGGTTCAAGGAAAGCCTCAGAAACCCAACAAGGTCTGTTTTCAAAACAAAATATAAAAAGGGCCAAGGGTGTAGCTTGGAGGTAGAATGGCTGTGGGTTCAGTCCCCAGTACCACAATAAAATAAATAAAAGGGCCAGATAGTAAATATGTTAAGCTCTCTTGGCCCTGAGGTTTCTCTTGGAACTATTAAATTCTATTACTATACTACACAAAAGCAGCCACCGACAATACATGAATGATCATGGCTGTTTTTCAATAAAACTTTATTTATAGCTGGTTGTGGTGACACACACTTGTAATCCCAGTACTTGGGAGGCTGAGACAGGAGGATCACAGGTCCACAGCCAGCCTCAGCCACTTAGTGAGGCCCTTTGCAGCTTAATGAGACCCTGTTTCAAAATAAAGAATTAAAAAAAAATAGGGCTGGGAATGTAGCTTGAAGCCCAAATACCTTTGGGTTCCATCCCCAGTAACACACACACACACACACACACACACACACACACACACACACACACTTTATTTATAAAAACTAAAAACAAAAATATCTACAGAGATTCTTACCCTTTTTTTTTTTTTTTGGTGGAACTGGGGCTTGAACCCAGGGACATTCTACTTCCAAGCTATACCCCTAGCCCAACTTTGTATTCTTTACTTTGAAACAGGGTCTCACGAAGTTGCAGAGGGTCTCACTAAGTAGCTGAGGCTGGCTGCGAACCTGCGATCATCCTGTCTCAGCCTCCCAAATGCTGGGATTACAAGCGTGTGCCACCATGCCTGGCCTTAGAGGTTCTTAACTTTTGAGGGCCAAAGGTACCTTCGAGAATCTGCTGAAATCCAGGGTTCCTCTCCTAAGAGATTGACAAGATTTGCCAAATATCTTGGGAGGTTCTTGAACTGCTGACATCCAGTGGCGGGAACGGGAACCACATTGCTGTGAGCTGTGAAAAGAACGGAGGATGAGGGGGAAAAACGCGATGACTTTTTCTTTGTTTTCAGCTTCCTGAGGTAGGGTGAGGATCCAGAATATGGTTTGCTTATGATGGTGATGGTATATTTTTGTTTCCTTGATTATTTTTTGTGAAGGAGTCATGAGATGAAACCAGTAGAAAGAGAGAGTTAATAACTATAGGAGAAGAAGGAAAATAAAGGCAGAGATGGGTCTAAAAATGGATCTTGAAGAGTATAGATACTTGCTAGGCGTGGTGGCGCACACTGGTAATCCCAGCGTTTGGGAGGCTGAGACAGGAGGATTGCGGTGCACAGACAGCCTCAGCTACTTAGGGAGGCCCTTTGCAACTCAGTGAGACCCTATTTCAAAATAAAGGATAAAAAATAGGGCTGGAGGTGTAGCTTACAGGTAGAATGCCCCTGGGTTCCATCCCCAGTACTGCAGAAAAAGAAAAAAGAATATAGATACTTCATCCCTGGAGAAATCAGGAGAGGCACTGTAACTGAGAGAGAGCTTCAAGGACACTTGAAGGTCTCAGTGTCCTTAAAGAAAGTGTTGAGTGAGGAGGGCCAGGAGTGGAGTGGCCTTGAAAACCTCCCAAAGGAACAAAAATTTTTCTCTCCCCATTATATCCAGTCTATCTTAAACAGGGCTGTGGTCTAGGGTTGACTTGAATACCCTGCCTGGTAGGCACTTAAGGGTTTGGTTCACAAAGCCACGAGCTGTGGCTTGGATGCACCTGCCTCAAGGAAGGGGTGCCCTACTCTAAGTCACTCAGAGACTCCACCCGGGCCAGCAGGCATGGCAGGTGTCACTCAGTGAGTCAGTAACTCTGTAATTAAGAAGTCATTGTTACCTTCACTTTACCTGGGGTTTTCAGCAAATGGGTGATAGCCTGATCCCGTCTTCTCTTTTCCATTTGGCAGATAATACCTCTAGTCTGACTGAGAAACACTTGAACCCAGTCAGGGAAAACCTGGGAAAGCAGTGGAAAAGCTGCGCCCGTAGGTTGGGCTTCACCGAGTCACAGATCGACGAAATCGACCACGACTATGAGCGGGACGGACTCAAAGAAAAGGTCTACCAGATGCTTCAAAAGTGGCTGATGAGGAAAGGCATCAGGGCGGCCACCGTGGGGAAGCTGGCCCAGGCGCTTTACCTGTGCTCCAGAATAGACCTTCTCAACGAATTGATACGCATCAGCCAGAATAACCCCGGAGGGGCTTCGGCACCATGACACAAACCCCTGGCTTAGCAAGCTGCCCCCCGCAGCGTTCAGAACCCAGCCCTCGCCAGGATGGGTTCCGGGTCTGCCTCAGTATTATCTTCTACATTCCAGAGCTGGAGAATGCAAGAGAAATACCTGCAGCCAACAACCCGCTTTCGGGAAAGTGTAAGCAGAAAGACCTCTTAAAGCCCAAAAAATCAGTCCAAAAGAAATCCTAACTGGTTCAAAAATGGGAGAAGAGAGGTATTCTCATCTCAGAAGATCATTTTCTTACCACTCATACCATCACCTTCCTTCATGCTGTTTATTCAGTTTTCTCAGGTTTGTGCTCAGTGAGGAAAACAAAGAGAGAAATAAAGTAAAACAATTTTCTTATTTTGTGTTCTCTTCGACAGATAGGCTTGTAACCAAAGTACAGAAAAAATTTAAGTTCTGTTCTTTTTTTTTTTTCTTTCCTTTTTTGTGATACTGGGATTTGAACCCAGGGCAGTTTACTTCTGAGCTACACTCTCAGCTCTATTTTATTATTATTTTTGTTTTGTTTTTGGTCGTACTGGGGTTTCTGGAAGCCCTTCTACCTCCGGTCTACACTCCCAAACCTATTTTATACTTTTTTATATTTGAAAACAGAATCTCTTAAGCCAGCGTGGCTGGCTTCGAACTTGTGGGATCCTCCTGTCTCTGCCTCCCAAGCGCAGGGATTACAAGCGTGCACCACCACGCCTGGCTTATTTAATTAATTTTGAAACAGGATCTCACTAAGTTGCAGAGGCCTCACTAGGTTGCTGAGGCTGGCTGTGAACCCCTGATCCTTCTCTGTTTCAGCCTCCCAAGTACTAGGATGACAAGCGTATGCCACCACACCTGGCTCAGATAGACTTTTTTGTAAGACAAATAAATTGTCCCATAGTTAGGGGATCTGGTAACTCCACTATTGAATACTATATCAGTCAGCTATGGGCTGAGAATTATGTGCAATCCCACTCTATTATATTAGACTAAAAATTAATTTAAGAGACTTTAAGGGATGCTAAAAACGAGCAAATAAATAAAAGGAAAAAAAAATCACTAGATTTTCCTGGCAGTTGTTACAAGGAACTGCTACTAATTATAACTGCTATAAAACTTGTTTAATTTTTTAAAAAGTACTTTCCTACCATTCTGGTACTTGCTGCATGCAGTTTCCCATCCTGTGTGCCGTAAAGAGGGAACAGGAAAGTAGGAAACATCGATCCCTTCAGCCCCACGTACGACTAACCCTCGGTGCTGATCACTGCCAAGTCGTTTCCTCAGTTTACCCTGTGTGCCCTAGTGTAGAGATATGTTCATTTGTTTATATGTGCCACAGTGTTAAAGAGAGAAACAGAGAACAAACCTCAGAGCCCGATCATTGTCCTTCTGGCACACAGCCTTCCAAAGCCCACCTGAAATGCAGGAACAAATGAATGGACCCTGGAACAGGACACTGAAGCCCACGCCAGCCATTGGTCATCCTGCAGGCACTTTGCTTCCTGCAGGATTGTCATTACACTTAACTCTCCAAGTAGGGAGGGAGAGAAGGGCACAGTCATGGTCTGTCAGGGGTCAGAGAATCCGGTGTCTAGGTCTGATAACAGTATTAACGGTTCTGATCTCGACTTTCCTCCAGCCTCAGCAGACAGATAACACAACACAAAGTGAAGCCGCAAACCAGGGCTGGTCAGCTTGGGGTCTATTGGCATCTTGAGCCAGCCAATATGGGGCCTGGGGGTTGCTGTCCTGTGCCTTGTAGGATGTGTGGAAGCATCCCTGGCCCCCAACCACTGAGGGCCAGTAAGTACTAGTTTCCCTCTCCTCTTGCCCCCGCCCCAGGCTTGATAAAATGTCCCTAGACACTGTCACCACTTCCCTGGACGGGCAGTCAGTTGTGAATAGTACAGATATGAAGTGCCATGATCTCTGGCCAAATGTGCCCAGGCTCTCTACTGAGCCGCCACACAGCATTAACTCATGAAGACTATCAGGGAAGGGTGTGGGATGATTTCTAAATGGGGTTTTGTGCTTCCTTTCTAACGCTATTCTAAATTCTCTTAATTTCCAAAGAAATTTCATGATGGGTGTTCAGAGATAAAAATAAAATGCAGTTTGATTTTTAAATAAAATGTGACTGTTTGACTCTTAACAATGCTGACTCATAACAATGCTGTTACGAGCACTGATGTACAAATATCTGGAGACCTTCCTTTCTATTCTTTTGGATGCATATAAAAAATCAATTGTGGGATCACAGGGTAATTCTATATTTAACTTTTTTTTGGGGGGTGGGTAACTGGGGATTGAACCTAGAAGCTTTTTACCTCTGATCTACACCCTCAGCCCCTGTTTCTTTTTTGAAACAGGGTCCCACTAAGTTTCCCAGGCTGGCCTTGAACCTGTGATCCTCCTGTCTCAGCCTCCCAATTACTAGGATTACAGGTGCACCACCACACCTTGCTTATTTTTAACGTTTTTTAGGAACCAACATGCATTTATCCACAGTAGCTGTGTCATTATTATTCCCACTAACAGTACAGAAGAATTCTAATTTCTCAACAGCTTGACCAATACTAATTTCTGGGTCTTTAAATAGTAACTATCCTAAATGGGTATAAAGGGTATAAAGAAGAAAAAATAGATTCCACTGCCCCTAAATGAGAATGTACTTCATCCCAATCAGCCACAGAGCACGAATTTCACTTATCCCTTGGAGGCCCCACCTGAATGCCCACCCAGTGAGGGCAGGATGCCCCTCCCCAGTCTCACCTCCCCAGGGGCTTTGGTCACCATGGTAACCTGCAAAGACTGGTCGGTGCTGGCTGGAATTTCTGCCCTGGAAGCCAGAGCTATCACTAAGAGGATGCGATCTCCCCAGGGTGCTGGCGGGTTTCAAGGCGAGATGGGCCTGGGGGTCAGCGGTCCAAGCGGTGAGAAGTGACGTCTAGAGTGGCGAGAGGTGGTTTCCAAGCTGGGAAGGTCTGGGGCAGGGCCTGAGCCAAGACTAGGCTGGACCTCGGGGGCGGGGCTTTGACGCGAGGCGGAGTGGGCGTGGCTTTGATGAAGGCGGGGCTTGTGGTGGAGGCGGGGCGGGGTGGGGCGAGCCTGGAAGGACGCGTAGTCCGGCGCATGCGCGTCCCCGGCTGCAGCAGCAACCTGGGACCATGGCGTCGGTGCTGTGCGGCCGAGGCGGGCTGCTCCCGCGGCTGCTCCTCTCGCCTCTGAAGCCCGGGATTCCCGTCACCCTCGCGGCCGCGATCGGGTAATGGCGCCCTCCCGCGATCGCGGAGCCTCAGCGTGGTGCGCTTGGGGACCCAGGAGGGGCGTGCTGCCCCAGGTGGGCCGGGCGGTGGGCGCGGCCTGGCCCTCATCCCCCAGACCCCGCACTGGGAGCTCCTCCGCCAATCCTGCGCCCCAGCTCTGTGACTCCAGAGCCTTAGGGGATTGGGGCAGCCAGTGTGATCTGAGTCATAGCTCAAATCAATGATGGAACACAAAGTGTAAGCCCAAGTCCTTTATTTCTAGCGAGTTTCTCTGTCCGGACTCTTCACACCATAAGGACGTGAGAACAATAATCACTCCAGCTTCTTATACCAGAAACCAGCCTGACAGTGCCCGTGGCCCATGAGCTGTCACAGAACTGATCAGGCATAATGTCGAACTTTAATGTTTTCTAATGTTCATCTTGGGCCTCTGCACCAGAGGTTCTGAGCTAGGTGTGTGGAGATATTCAGGAATCTGCACGTTCCGATTCTGCATTCTCCTCCCTCCTTCCAGATTAAACAGTAACTATCCTAACAACAAAAACCTGGATGAGTCTTGGACCTGCTGTCTTGAAAATAAGTGCTCATGGTCCCAAAGAGATTCTGGGCAGAAAATGTGGTTCAAGCAGCCTGAAGTTTTCTTTACTGTATTCTTGGCATAAGGTGCCTACCCAGATATGTGCACACGCATATACACAAACATATACAATGCATGTAATCAATTAACTGTTGATGGTGGATCCCATTAATGGCTAGGGGAGAAAAAATGAAATCCTAGTTAGGTACCTGCCATTTAGAACTTTACTTGCTCTAATGTGGAAACTACTAATTTGAAAACTTAATCTGGAAGAAGAAAAAGGAGGGCAAATCTGAGCTGCTGTTTGCCTTTTCATAGTGTCATTGGCTTTTGAGTCTCATATTTGATTTAGGTTTATTATTTCAGAATTATTAGATTTGCAGCGCTATTTTGATACGGATGGAAAGAACAGGGCAGCAACTGCAGCTACATAAATCAGCAGTGAAAAGTGGGCATTTTATCCAGATTCCTGTTTACAGAAAGGGCTTGAGATGAGGCTATTGGGATTACACCAGTATCATAGCTCTGATAGGTTATATAGTGGTTGCAAGAAGGCCTTACCCACCTAGCTTCTCTGTGGGTTATTCTTCTTAAAATAACTGAAGAACAGGTTCCCCTAGATTTTGTAGTGACATTATATAAATGTAGCTGCAACCCGATATGAACAAACAAGCAGTGATCTAGGTTAATCTAGAAATGAGGTTGCACCCCCATGGAAATCAATAAAAACATTCCTATAAGAAACTGCTTCAAGCCGGGCGTGGTGGCGCACGCTTGTAATCCCCGCGCTTGGGAGGCGGAGACAGGAGGATCGCGCTGGTTCGGAGCCAGCCTCGCTGGCTTAAGAGACCCTGTTTCCACATAAAGTTAAAAAATAGGTCTGGGAGTGTAGCCCGTGGGAGTGTAGCCCGGAGGTAGAAGGGCTTCCAGGAACCCCAGTACCACCAAAAAAAAAAAAAAAAAGAAACTGCTTCAGAACAGGCAGTGTCCACCCTCTAACTGAGTTACGTGCCAACACTTGCCTACAAGTCTGTTTGGAACCTTGACCTGTATTTTATAATCTCTGAGTTCCTGGGTCAGGTAAAAAAAAAAAGTATTTTCTATCTGAATTGTATGTTACATACAGTTACAATATTAATCATTTACAACACCTAAAATTTGCCTGAAGATAAGTATTTTTTTGAGTTCTGCATTGGGATGCTGCCCCGGAGCCCACCCTCCCTCTGACGTCTGCCACTGTCCCCTCTCTATCTGACAGCCATACTGGCTGTGGCCCCCGTGCCTGAGCCCTGCAGGTGACTCTGTTCCAACATGAAATTAGAAAGTTTAGCCTCTGGAGTTCAAATAGGTGCATTGCTACCACTTCCAAATTATTTTTTAATGGGGGTTGGGTACTGAACCCAGGAGCATTCTTCCTCCTGAGCTACAGCACCAGTCCCGTTTTTTGTCTGTGTGTGTGATAGCGTGAATTGAACCTAGGGGCATTCTACCTTTGAGCTACACCTCCCAGTCCCGATTATTATTATTTTTTTTGAGACAGTTTCAGTAAATTGCCGAGGGCCTAGCTAAGTGCTGAGGCTGGTCTTGAACCTGTGATCCTCCTGTCTCAGCCTCCCAAGTACTGGGATTAGAGGCGTGCGTCATTGTTTTTTGAAGCAGAGGCTCACTAAGTTACTGAGGCTGACCTTGAGTTTGCAATCATACTGTCTCAGCGTCCCAAAGTACTAGAATTACAGGAATGTGCCACTCTGCCCAGTAAGCATAAGTAGGACTTTTGAAATGAGGTTCTTATTAAGTGCCTCCCACTCGCAAAGTGCTGAGGCCAAGGTTCTGGGGTCAGACCTGCAGACATTCATGTTTGGCTTGGCGGATCACGAACAGCGCGAGTGGGGAACATTACCTTCTCTGCTAATCCTCAAATTCCTCAATGGTAAGATTAGGTTAAGTGTAATGGTGCCTCAGAATGAAATGGGGATATAGGCAAAGCTCTTAGCAGACAGAATGCTGACCACATACATTTAGTTTAATTATCTGCCTTCCGGGACAGTAATCTTCCCTCCAACCCTCTCAGTTCGGTTACTATTTCTTTACCTCCTTACCTTTCACAGAATTGCCTGTCTGGCCTCTCAGAAATGGGAGTCCAAGACAAATAAGAGGCGGAAGGGATGCTCTGAGAAGGAGACGTAGGATTTTTGCCCCTTCAGTAACTCACTGTACTTGTTCTCGCTCTTAGTTGCCTGTTGGAATCTCCTGGGGAAATTACAAAATAGAGTCGCCTAGCTCCCACTCCAGAGGTTTTGATGTAATGTAGCCTAAAGGTCAGAGGTTTAGAAGCTTCATAGATGGTTCAAGTTGCAGCCTGAGTCCCACTAAAGTAGTGGGAGGCAGGAAGTGTTCTTGTAAGAAGGCGCCGAGTGGGCAGCCAAGGATAAGTTGGTCTGGGGGGTTGACCTCGGTGACTTGCCCCACACCCCGGCGTCTCCCCCAGCCTCTCTTCCACATGACCCCCACACTGCAGAGTAAAGGCCTGTATTGGTTATTACCTGCCTCCCGCCGCCCTCCAAGCCACATGAGGGCCTCAGTGCCCAGCACGGAGCGCATCAGCGAATCTTACAGTAGATGTTGGTGTTTCTGAAAGAAGTTACCAAAACTCTGCTGCAGGTATTGAACGTTTCTCAGGATTGTCCTAGGCATGTGTGATTTTAAATCTCCAGAGGTGATTCTAATAAACAGTCCCGCTTCAGAACATCTGGTGTAGAGAAGAGATTATTAGGAGGGAAGGGGGGTAGAAGAGATCAATTGACAGCCAGAGGGAAAGTGATTCGATTTTTGCTATTTATTTGTTTATTTATTCTGCAACGCCAGGGGTTGAACCCAGCGTCTTGTGCATGCTCGGCGAGCACTCTGTCACAGAGCTACACCCCCAGCCCCTTAATTTTTATTTGTTGCCATTTTCTAAAGTTTTCTGAGAGTTTGGGATTTGGTACCTCAAACATGGTTCAAGGGATAAGCACTTGGTAGTGCCACTGAAGGCCTGATTTTCTTAGAGCATACATGTAACTATTTTTTTTTTCAGTACTGGGGATGGGACCCAGGGGCATTCTACCTCCAAGCTACACCTCCTGCCCTATTTTTAATTCTTTATTTTGAAACAGGGTCTCACTGAGTTGCAAAGGGCCTCACTAAGTAGCTGAGGCTGGCCGCGAACCACAATTTCCTGTCTCAGCCTCCTGAATGCTGGGATTACACGTGTGCCACCACGCCTGGCTTTGCATGTAGTTATTAATCCAGGGACTGAACGTTGTTCTAAGACCTCTTGATAAGCTGGAGTAAAAGCATTCTACTCACTCCAGTTAGTTACCTTGTCTTTCTTTTCTTTTTTGATAGTGGAGATTAAACCCAGGGGTATTCTATTCCCTAAGCTATACCCCTAACCTTTTTTTTAGTTTTTATTTTGAAACAGGGTCATGGTAAGACGCTGAGGGTCTCACTAAATTGCTGACACCAGCCTCAAACCTGCAATCCTCCTACCTCAGCCTCCCAAGTCCCTGGATCACAGCTTTGCACCACCACACCCTGATTCAGTTGTCTTGTACTGTGAAGATGAATCAACATACAATCACTCTGTAATAACTCTAAAAAAATGCTTTCCCTTACATCCAAAGTCAACTTGCTTTGTTCATAAATGGTCCCCTGTCTTTTTCCCCCTACATGGAGATTTATGGTAGGTCCTCAGTGGCTTCCATCAGCCCCACGGGGGGGCCGGATGTGACAGTGCAGGACGTGTGGTGTGACGCTGAGGACAAAGCTCTCGGGCCACTTTCTTTTCTTTGAGCCCAGCTGCAGAACTTCACCATTTAGCCTCTCCGCAGCTCACTCTGCCTCCGTATTCTGCTGGGCTGAACACCTGTGTGTCCCCGGCTGTTCCTAGCTCCTGGGCCCCAGTCATTCTATTTTGTCTTTCAGAAATGCCCTTCCCACCACATTCTTCTTTTTTCTTTTTTTTTTTTTAGAATCTTCCTCATCTCTGGAAGTTCATCTCCAGAGCTGCTCTTTCTCTTCTCTCAGATACCTCTCCCCAGCCCTGATACGGTCCCTCTCTGTCTCCCCTCTGAAGCCAAGTGTTCTGCCTGTGAAAATCCTCCCCTGACACTGAGTTTTGCTGAACTCAAGACTGCCTGGTTTGGTCTCTGTATTCCTTTTAGGCAATCAAGAGAATAGGAGATGATGGTAATTAGGGGGAAAATATCTGAAAGAAGAAATTAAAGCATACAGCTAAGTGCAGAAGGAAGTTGTTGGGTTGTTTGTTTGTTTGTTTGTTTTTGCAGAAGAGACTTAGAACAGTCAGGGAAGCTGAAGGGAAGAGGAGGCCTGCGTGAGTGGGGTGCCCTGCAGAGGTGCTGGGGACTCAAGGCAGCCACGCTAGGCCCGCCAACCCTCTGGCCTAGCACGTTGGGAAAGATGGGGAGGGATCTTCCCATCACACAGGACAGCCTCACACTGCACAATGACTGTGAGCATGTTCTTGGCACTGCAGGAAAGGGAGCCCTACCGGCTCTTTAGGGCACCAGAGGAATCATGAGAGGTGACGGTACTGCACACTCCATTGCCACTGTGGGCCGTGTGAATGGTAGCCATTTCTACCCAGGGGCGGCCTCGTTTAATTTAGGAAACAGGAAACACCAAGGAGAACTTCTTTCCCATCCGGGTGCTTCAGGCTGTCCTCAGTCATAACTCAGCCCTCCCTGAGGGTTTGCAAAGCAACTCCTTTGCTTCTTCATTGGCCAGCTAGATCGTGAGCCAAGTGCATGCACCAGTAAGTTAATATTTGCTGAAACGAGTCTCCATTAGGAGAGCACATTCATTTGCTTTTATCTTGATAGATTAAAAAAAATTAACTTACTTCTGCCCTTCACGGTATCTATGGTTTGATTTCCTTTTTCCCAATGCTGTATTATAATTTTCAGAAAATTGTGTGTTAAGAATCAGTATAGCCAGGCATGATGGCACCTGCCTGCAATCTCAGTGCTTGGGAGGCTGAGACAGGAAGATGCAGATTCATGACAGCCGGGACAGTGTAAGCAACTCGGCAACCTAGGGAGACCCTGCTTCAGCCCCAAATATAGGAAGATATGGGAGTATTAGCTCAGAGGCAGAATGCCCCTGAGTTTAATCCCTCTGTCCGTCTGTCTGTGTCTCTTTCTCTCTCTCACACACACACAATTGTTGTACTGTTATTCAACACATTTTTTTCTGTGTTCTTTCTTGAAGTTAGCAAATCAGATGAAACCAAAGAGGAAACAGGACCTTATTTTATTCAAAACTTCCATGTTTCAATAATCATTTTGGCCAAAGGCTGAGGTAGGAATGGGGGCATATTAAAGAAAAAGGAAGTTTGTGGTTTACTTGAGTTTATCGACAGTCCACTAGGAGAAGACAGGTTCATCCTAGTGTCTGTCTTGTCCTGTCACCATGTCCTTTCTGTGTGTCACTCAGTCATCTGTCTGGCAAGTTGGTGGGGAGGCTGCCGGAGCCCGGCGTGGGCCCTCGTATGAGCCGTACTGATGTATTTCCTGGACAGTCTGTTCTGAGCCTCTTAGGCACGGCCAGCGAGAACACCTGTCCAGCTCACACAGACAATGGCAGTATCACTGTCCTGTGCCTGACAGTGTCCAGTTAGATGCTAGGTCACAGGAGACTCTGAGATGGGGGCTAATGGATGTGGCTCCTTCACAGTCAGCACAAGAATATTGCAGCATCTTAAAACCCAGCAAGGCCATGTCAGCACAGATGGATGTTCCTGAGCAGAGCTCCCCTGCCTCTGGACACAAGAAGCCCTGCACCTAGTGGAGGGCCTGAGACCAGGCCCTTACCTTGGGCCCCCTGGGCTCAGCCTTGTCCTCAGAAATATCACCCAGGCTGCTGAGCATCCAGGTAGCTGCTCTCACCCGTGGACGCAGCGACCAGTGGCTGCAGGCTCTGTGCTCCTATGCCCTCCACTGGGTGGAGCTGCACATCAGCCCGCTCGGAGCGCACTGGCCCCCGCCCCTGGGCACGTGCTCTGGCGCTTATATGTGGCCGCTGACTTCGGCAAACCTCAGTGCACGGTGAGCCCAGGCTGGTGCACAGCTTATCCCAACCTAATGGCACCATTCAGACTGCAGTCTGCTAAGAAAGATACAGACTCCTGTCCGTTTAGGATGGAAAAACTGAGGCACGAATTGAAATAACACCAAAAAGCCTTAGAGGGGCGCGGGAGCTGACCCCAGTGTGTGTAAAAGTTCAGTGTGTCATGGTGAGCTTGGCATGTTAAAATGACTTCCTCTGGGGATTTTTTTCTTCTTTTCTCTTAGGACCTCAGTCACCTCTGCCAAAGTATCTGTGAACGGCGTTAACCTGCATTATCGGCGGACTGGAGAAGGCGAGCACGCGCTCTTGCTGCTGCCTGGGATGCTGGGTCTGGACATTTCTTAATGCAATCCGCTGACATGCTGGACAGTGTCTGTGATACAGTCGAGATACTAGACGCCAAGTATTGGTTATTAACTGTAGTGCTGTGCCAACATGGTTTAAAGGTTATTTGCTACAATCAAATGAGTGGCTTAGCAGAGTAGATCACTTTCTGTTGTATGTATTTATTATTCCTTTAAGTTCTCAGTTTTTTTCCAAGTGGGCTGACCACGGTTACTTACGGGTTTCGAGGGCAGATTCAAGGGAAGAGGTGTGGGAAGAAGGGGAGAGGGAGTGAGGTGTGACCTGCCATTCCAGTTTACCAGCACCAAGGGGATTCCCTGTGGGACTTACAGTGCCAGTCAGGTCGGATTCCTCACTGTTGTGTTGATATGTTTAATTAAAACAAGAGGTAAGGGAGGTGGGGCGTGGTGGCACACACTTGTAATCCTAGTGCTTGGGAGGCTGAGACAGGAGGACCACAGGTCCCCTGCCAGCTTCAGCAACTTAGTGAGGCCTTCCACAACTCAGTGAGACCCTGTTTCAAAATAAAAATAAAATAATGCTTGGGATGTAGCTAAGATATAGAAGGCCCCTGAGTCCCATCCTCGGTACCACACAAAGTAAGTAAATAAATAAATATTAAGAGAGAAAACGTAAAGGCTTTTTCAAAGCCAAAATCAGATTAGTGTATCATTCTTTCTCTCTCAGTGAATGGAGTGGAGTAAAGACCACTGGCTCTCAGCCTCAGTGTACAGAACAGCAGTCCAGATGTGGTGTGGGAAAATGAACGGTGAGCCCAGGACATCGCAGTTTAGCTTTAAGGAGCTTAGGACTGTTGCTTTATTCTTAATTTACTTAAAATATATCCTTACTTCCATGTGAATTTATTCTTTCTCCTAGAAGGAAAGTACTAAAATTTTCCAATTTATTGATGGCTCTGCTTGACCAAGCCCCAGCCCGCAGGGCGCCGTGGTAGCTGGTTAGGTGCCCTGTCCAGATGGCACTTGCTACCTTTTTTCCTTTAAGCTATTGTAAGGAAGGAAGGCGTTTACTCCTTCAAATCAAAATAATCCAAAAACCCTGAGAGGGCTACTGGAGCTGAAGTCATCTGTAACAAGCTTACCACGTTAGGTCTTCATTATTTCAGTCATTAACCAGATATGAAGACTTATGCCAGTTCAGTTTTATGTAAACCATTGGCATGGTTCCAAAATTTAAAAATGGAACAGTGAGAGCTCTCTCCTATCTGTCCCTCATTACCCTACCCCCAATGCCCACGGATTCCTTAAACACTTGTTTGAGGTTTACTATTGTTGTTTCTGGTCTTCAAATGTATACACGTATGCCAGAAAGCCAATGGGTCATTGTTTCTGAAACTGATCTTTCAGCCTGTTCCCTTTCCCACCTCCTACCTCCCACACCTCCTTAAGGGTGGTTCCTCCTGAAAGCCCTCCAGTGCAGAGAGAAGCCCGTGAGTCCGCACTGCGGACAGGGCTGGGGTTGCACTGATTTGCTTTGGCTTGGGTTTCCTGATCTTGAGAAAGGGCTACCTTGCAGGAAGGATGATGGACCGCGCTAGTGTTCAACGGTCCTGCGCCATCTGGAAGACACTCTCCAGTTAAAGGCCAGTGCACCAGGCAGGCACTGAGTGTTCATCCGCGGCCTGGGCTCCGAGGCTAGAAATCAAGCAGACTTTACAGAAAATGTTGACCTGCGCCGGAACTCGGCTCTTAGGCCCGCCATGCTGCGCGGCAGGTGTGAGCGCACCACACGCTGCGTGGCTCTGTGGAGAGCTGGGGACCGCCGTCAAGGCCACCCAGGCTGGAGAGCGCACGTCCACTTGTTAGACGACTTAGGTTCCTTTGTACTGCTTTGATGGAACAAACGAAATTTTATTTCTTCCATCACCACTGACTGCATTTTAGTATTTTTCTTCAGTTTTCTGGTTTTGAATTATAACTAGATAATGAAATCTCCATGGCTATTCACATTAACGTAGTTAAAAACAAACAACGATAAAAACAAAACGGAAGCCAGGTGGCTCATGCTCACAATCCCAGTACGTGGGAGGCTGAGACAGGAGGATTGTGGTTCATGGCCAGCCTCGGCTATTTAGTGAAGTCTTCTGCAACTTAGTGAGACCTTGTTTCAAAATAAAGAATAAAAAAATAGGGCTGGGGGTGTAGCTCGGATGTAGAAAGCCCCTGGGTTCCATCTGTAGTCCCCCCCCCCCCAAATCTGAAATTTTAGAATTCTTTGAAGAAATTGGACCTCGTTTCATAAATCTGTTTACCTACACATCTGGAGATCTATCTCATTTGTAAAATTCTTTATTAAAAAAAAAAAAAAAGAATCTGGGCGTGGTGGCACATGCTTGTAATCCCAGCATTTGGGAGGCTGAGCCAAGAGGATCGCAGTTCGCAACCAGCCTCAGCTAATTAGTGAGGCCCCCAGCAAATCAGTGAGACCTTGTTTCAAAATAAAGAATAAAAAATAGGGCTCGGGATGGAGCTTGGCGATAGAATGGCCCTGGGTTTCATCCGTAGTACGGCAAAAATAAATAAAACACAAAGTATATTTTAACTTTATTTCTACACAGCTCAATTAATTCTTAATAGAAGAAGGAAAGAAAGGAAGAAGGAAGGATGGAAGGAAGGAAGGAAGGAAGGAAGGAAGGAAGGAAGGAAGGAAGGAAGGAAAGAAAGTGCGGTGGGTTTGAGCTGGAGATCCACAATTCAGAGCCCGCTCCCTTCTCAGAACGACCGCTAGGGGGAGATAGGAGGCAGGTTTGAACTTCAGGAAAGGAGTGGCCTCTTGGCGAACGGATTTGATCAGGGCAAGACTACTTTCTTGCTTGTGCTCTGATGGCTCACTTTGAGTAGAAACCGCCTGTTTCATTCTAAGATTGTTTTCCTCTGATGTGTTTGATACAATGAAGACATTTGCTGTTTTCAGGGAGTGGAGAGACTGACTTTGCGCCCCAGCTTAAGAGCCTGAATAGGAAGCTCTTCACGGTGGTCGCCTGGGACCCTCGAGGCTATGGACACTCCAGACCCCCGGATCGAGATTTCCCAGTGGACTTTTTCGAAAGGGATGCAAAAGATGCTGTTGATTTGATGAAGGTGAGTCCCAGAGAAGGTCAGGACGGCTGGACTTGTCTTCATTTATTTTGTTTAATTTTTGCAGTTTTTCCTTTCTACAACAGTATTATACCATGTAATTTCTATAGAAAAATCCCAAGAGTTCAAATAAATCTAAAGAAGAAAGCAGCCGGGCGTGGTGGCGCACGCTTGTAATCCCCACGCTTGGGAGGCGGAGACAGGAGGATGGCGCAGGTTCGAAGTCAGCTGCGCTGGCTTAGGAGACCCTGTTTCCAAATAAAAAAGTATAAAATAGGCCTGGGAGTGTAGCCTGGAGGTTGAAGGGTTTCCAGGGACCCCAGTACCACACAAAAAAAGAAAGCAAATATTTTTATCCCACAATCTCCGATACCACAACTGAGACTTTAAGGGTCTGCGTTTCTGGCCAGTCTCATGACATGTATAAATACAGTTATTTATTTATTTATTTATTTATTTATTTATATATAAGTGAAACATATTGAAAATGGTGTACATTTAGATTGTGCTTCGTGCCCTCTCCTCCCCCCCCATTTCCCTTCCCCCCTTCCAATAAAGAGTGTCCAGGCTAATCGTGTTGTATTTATGCTATTACACATATTCAGATGTAGCTCCTCCATTGAAAAATCTCAGCTTTCTTCCTCTCCTATCCTTCCATTCTAGCTTTGCTGAGATTTCCCCTCCATCATCTGGAGTCCCTCTGGTATTATTATTACTCCCTAGCTTGGACATATTAGAGAAAACACATGTCCCTTCTCTTTCTGTGCTTGACTAATCTCACTTAACATAATGTTCTCCAGCTCCTTCCATCTTCTGGCAAATGCTATTATTTTATTCTTCTTTATAGCTAAATAGAATTCCATTGTGTGTATTTCCCATAATTTTGCAATCCATTCATCTGTTGAAGGAGATCTAGGTTGGTTCCATATTTTGGCTATTACAAACTGTGCTGCTATGAACATGGATATGCATATGTTACTGTAGTTCTCTGATTTCAACCCCATTGGAAAGATACCCAGGAGAGGTATATCCAGATCAAATGGTGGATCTATTCCCAGTTTTCTAAGGAATCTCCAAACTGATCTCCATAGTGGCTGAACTACTCTGCACTCCCACCAACAGTGTAAGAGAGTTCCTCTTTCCCCACGTCCTCTCCAGCAATTGTGGTTGTTTGATTTCTTTATGCTTGCTAATCTGACTGGGGTTAGATGAAATCTCAGTGTAGTTTTGATTTGCATCTCCCTGATGGCTAATGATGAAGAACATCTTTTCATGTATCTATTGGCCCTTTGTATCTCTTCTTTTGTGAAGTGGCTATTCGTTTCAGTTGCCCATTTCTTGATTGGGTTCTTTGTTTTGCTAGTGTAGAGTCTTTTGAGCTCTTTGTATATTCTGGATATTAACCCCCTATCGGAGTGGTGACTGGTAAAGATCTCCTATTCTGTAGGCTTCCTCATTAGGTTCTTGATGGTTTCCTTTGATGAGAAGAAACTTTTTAGTTTGAAGAGATCCCACTTGTTAATTCTTGCTTTAATTTCCTGCACAGTTTTATACTGATGGCATTATGCTGTGCCTAATATTCTTCAAAAGAATAGTTTCGTTAAGCAATTTGGCAAGGGGATACTTTTATGTCAACAAATATGCTTTTACATCTATTTTATAATAGGTGCATTGGACAGTTGTGCCCTTTATCTATGGCTTTGCTTTCTAAGGTTTAAAATCTGGTCAGCTGTGGTCTGAAAACACTGAACAGAAAATTCCAGAAATAAACAAGTCATAAGGGTTTTTTTTTTACTCTTTTTTTAAATTTATTTTTAACTGACATATATAAATTGTATATTTGGCTGGGGATGGTAGCTCAGTGGTAGAGCACTTGCCTAGCATGTGCCAGGCCTGGCATTTGATCTCCAGTACCACACACACACACACACACACACACACACACACATACACAGAATGCACTTATTAATGGGGAAGCATGTGATGTTCCAATACACATACACATTGTGTGTTATTTAAATTACATTAAACATATGTCACCTCAAACACCTCACTTCTTTATGGTAAAAACTTTCAAAATACTTTCTTCTAGCTTTTTGAAATGTACGTTTATTATTGTTGCCTATTGACCCCCTACTGTCTTAAGTCTGAAGTCTTTGTAACAGGATGAAATGTCCCACTGCCCTCCTCTGTCCCCTCTATCCCGCCTGGGATGTGAATCAGCCCTTTATTTAGTATATTCACTCTGCTCTATGTGTGTATAGGAAAAAGCGGAGTGTATATAGATCTTGGTACTATCTGTGTTTTCAGGCATCTTTGGGGGTTAGGAACATATCCCCCACAGGTAAGAGGAACTACTGTTTTTCATTGATTGGATATACTATATCTTATTTCACCTGTCATCGAATGGTAGATAATTAACTTAAAAATTAAGTTGCTTTTTATTACAAATAGGAGTACAGTAAACAGTCTGTTGCTCATGGGTGTTCTAGTTCTTTTTTTTTTTGCTATTATAAACAATGTTGTTGCAGACATCTTGAGCTTATCTCTGGGCATACATGTGTGAGGATGACATACAAATTTAGGAGACAATGTGCTGGGTTATGGAAAATACAAATATTTACTTTACAAAATAGTGACAAATTATTTTCCATAGTAATTACACCAATATTTAATTCCATAGCAAGAACCTTGGACTTCCATTTGTGAATTCTTTAACTTTAATCTCGCCAGTCATGCTGCTTTTATTTCTAGGCAGCATCTCCCAGATATAATGGCTGTTAGTTTTCTCTGCCAATTACATTTTCAGGCCCTCGTGGTTCACCCAAGGACCCACAGCCTCCCGTGCCACCGATCTCTTCCAACCAGTCTCTGGCGGGCTCTTCCCACTCACAGTTCCACTCAGCTGATTTCCATTGATTCTATTCTGTGACAGTGTTTCCAACCAGAAGGTGTAAGTCCCTCATACTTCCAAACAATACTGTGTTCTCCAGTTTTTATGACAGTTATATTTGCACCAAGGCTAATTGAGAGAAACCAACGTGTCCTTGGGTGAAAGAATCTAGGATTTCTCGCTAGTTGGTATTCCAGCCCCCACCTGGATTGCTTCAGGTCATTGACTCTCGGGCTTTTTGTTTTAGCAGAGAAGAGTAGTAACTTAGCTATGCATGTGCTGTGTTTATCGCAGACGCTGAAGTTTAAGAAGGTCTCGCTGCTGGGATGGAGCGACGGTGGTATAACTGCACTCGTTGCTGCTGCGAAGTATCCGTCTTACATCCACAAGATGGTGATTTGGGGAGCTAATGCCTACGTCACCGACGAAGACGACAGGATTTATCAGGGTAGGTTCTGCCAGCCAGAGGCACGGTGATGGAGGATCTTCCTCTCACGCTCCTTCTCGTCTCTTGTTCTGAGATGCACTGACAGGTCAGATCATCCACTTCCAGTTCTTGCTCTGAGACTGGAGAAAAAGCAGTCACTTCTCAGAAAAGTAGCACAATTCAATCAGTTCAAAATTAGAAAGCGTTCTATTTTCAGAAGTGAAACTCTGACTCATGAAAAAGCTAAGGGAAAGCAGTATTTACGTTTGCTGCCACAGACGGTGAACTTGAAGGAAGGAGTGGTGGGAAGTGTTATTCGTAACCTCATTTCCAGTAAGGTGAGTCTGTGCCAGGTGTGGCTTACGCTGTATCCCAGTACTGAGGAGGCGAGACCGGAGGATCACAGGTTCAGAGGCAGCCTTGGCTACTTAGTGAGGCCCTTTGCAACTCAGTGAGACACTGTTTCAAAATAAAGAATAAAAAGTAGAGCTGTGGGTGTAGCTTGGAGGTAGAATGCCCATGGGTTCTGTTCAGCACTACCAAAAGGAAAAAAAAATTAATCTCAGACAGAAGCAGCAAATGCTAGCTCTCCACCTCTACATTTTTCAAATTTATACTCTGGGTTGAAAGCAAATACATCACCTGATTTTACTTCTTTTGAGGTTTTTACTCAAGTAGGGGCATTTGATCTAATCTAGCCTCCTCCTTCCGTGAGGCCTAGCCCCCTGTCAAGGTGGCGGATGCTGTGTGAGTCGTGGACACTACGCTGGGTCTCCCTGGGACCCTCCCCATTTCTCTTCTCCCTCAGCATTGCTGCCCCGGCCTGCACTGGTGGCCTTGGCACACAGAGGTGTGTGTGGGGGGGCTGTTGGTAATTACTGGACACCCAGACATGGAATTGCTCGGCTGTCAGAGGGATGCTCAGATAACCAGGGTCTCAGGAGGAGAGAAGGGTGCTCCAGGGTCTGGGGGCTTAAGAGGCAAAAAGTGAAACTACCAGGACCCTCCCTTCAGGCTGGAAGCTTTTTGTCCCAAGTGTGTTTTTATTGAACCCCAGGTGGCCCACTCCCGCCGTGTCGAGGGGCTTTTTCTCTCCTCTTGTAGAAGTGTCTACACAACGTCTTCCATCTTGCCTCTTGGCCTGCAGAGCCTGAAATATTTACTCTCTAGCTCTGTACAGAGAAAGTTTGCAGCCTTTCAGCTGTTGTGGAATTCATAGGACTTAGTTACTCAGTTGCAATGTCTCTTGTAGAGTCATGGTTCTTAATAGTGTTTCTTTTTTTTTTAAACAAAAGTTGTTTGTTGGGCTTAGTGATGATCCTAATGCCTCCTCTTGCTCATCATTGCTGTGCTCCAGGGCCCGGCTGGGAATGCTGCCTCATGCAGAGCGCGCCCCAGCAAGGAGGCCCTCGGCGCTCCTCTACCGCTGCCTTGCTCCACTGGACCGCTCCGCTGGACCCTCCTCTGGCCACAGGAGGCCTGGTCCACCCCAAGCTCGCCCTTGGGCAGCTGTAGTTACTACCCGACCATTCTCTACCCCTCCACCCACTTGTTCACAGAGGCAGCTGTGCTCCTTGCTACAGACATACTCAGTCGTTCCTTCTTCAGTCCCCTGTGACTCCAGATCCACTCTACTGAATGGTTCTTACTGGGTATGGCCCGTAAGCCTCATAATTTAAGAGATTGAGACAGGAGGATCGCAGGTTTAAGGCCGGCCTCAGCAACTTGGCGAGCCCCTGTTTGTTTCAAAATAAAAAATAAAATAGTGTTGGGAGCATAGCTCAAAGTCAGAATGCCCCTGGGTTCAATCCCCAGCACCATGCGCATGCGTGTACACACACACACACACACACACACACGCACACACACACACGCACACGCACACACACACACCAATATAAAACAATTATAATCTCATTGTCAAAGACAGTGACTACTTTTAGAATTTTATTTGTATTGCCTCATTGCGCAGTTAATAGTTTGCAGGGTCTACAGTGATGCCCCTCGTTTTCCTGTTTATTGTGAGTCTGTGTCCTCTGTCCTCCCTCCCTCCTGGCCAGTCTGGCTGGAGAGTCTGGGTCTCCCTGGCCCCTTCTCAAGGAGCGTTTGAGCCCCTTGACTCGAGTCCTCTGTTTCCTGTTTGCATCTAAAAACTCTGATGCATTGTATTTTTATTCTGTTCAGATGATCAGATCCATTCAGACCTCCTCTTTTACCCAGAGTTATTTAGAAGTGTATTATCTAGCTGCTGAATACTGGAGTCTTCCCAGATACTTTTTCTGCTATAGGCATTTAGTTTGTTCCATTAGGTTCAGAAAACATACCTTGTATGATTTCAGTTCTTTTAAGTTTGTTAATGTTTCTTTGTGTTTTGCCCAAGAACGTGGCCTTTGTCGGTCTGAAGCTGAGTTGTGTCATGGCGGTTCCTGTACCTCACCGTGCTCACGTGTTCTCTCCCATAATCACTCTCTCAGCTAATGGCGCGTGGCCTAGCCAGGCATAGGAGCCTCAGAGTTGGCCCTCGAAGGCGAGTCCTCTACCCTCTCCTCTTGCTAGTCCCCTCCTCTCCCCTCCCCCATGCTCCTGGCTCAGGCCCTCAGCCTCTTGTGGAAGTTTGGCCTTCTAAAAGAGCATCCTTTCTAAGACAATAATCTGCTGACTTCAGTCTCCTACTTAACATCCTTCAATAAAGTCCACGCAGCTTGGCTGGCCGCGTGGTCTGGCCCCACCCAGCTTTCTAGCCTCATCTCCTCCTGTCTCCTCCTCCTTCCTATACAGCTCTTGCATCAAATAAATTGCCATTCCTGAAATGAGCTTCCCCTGGGCCTGATGCTGCTAATATGGCAGCTTGTGCTGGCCTTCCCCTCCAGCCACAGCCTACTGTGCAGAGAGGTCTGTACCCTAGCTCCCAGCTCCAGGGGCCCCACGTCTGTGGAGGGATCCCAAAGTCCCTGGGCCTGGTGCTTTTCCCCTGGGCCACTGTAACACTGGGCATACGCTGCTCAGTGGCCTCTTGTCCTGGGCGCCAGCAGCCTTTCCCTTGGCCTCGGACACTCATCGTGAGGTCACCATTGCCATGGCTCTGACTTCCATGAACACAGAACACCAGCCTCTCAACCTCACACCACTCTTTCCTGTCTAGTATATCTCTGCTTCCCTTCCTGGCTGTCACTGCCACGTCCTCATCCTCCTGTCCCCACTTAGCTCGTGACAAGGTGACTTCTGACCCATCTGTCCAGTGTGGAGGGTGCCGCACAGGTGGCGAAACCCACTGGACACCGGCTGCCCTTTCTTCCTTGGTCATTCTGCAGTTTGAATAGGCTCGTGAAGCTTGCAGCATCAATTATGCCCCTTTTCTTGGAGCTTCCACTTATTTTTAGTTGGGGGGACGGGTGTCTCTCTGTGTTGTCCAGGCTGGTCTCGAACTCCTGGACTCAAGTCATTCTCCTGCCTCAGCCTCCTGAGTAGCTTGAACTATAGGTGGACACTACTGCATAGGGCTTCTTATTATTATACCCACTCCCTGTCTTCATGTAAGGCCCAAATTGTAGATATTCAGTTTGTCATTCAATTTTCTTATCTAATTGCCCCATACATACCTCATATTTGGCACATCTAAAAATTGAACTCATAACCACTTCTCTGCTAAGTTTCTTATCTCAGTAAGAGATACACACTGAAATACAGTAGTCCTCTTATCTGCAGTTTTACTTTACACAGTTTTAATTACCCTCAGTCAACTATACTATGAAAATACTAAATGGAAAATTTTAGAAATAAACAATGCATACGTTTTTGATTGTGCACCATTCTGAGTAGAATGATGAAATCTCAGGCTCTCCTGCTCCATCCCGCTGTATCCCTCCAGGAACATGAATTCTCCCTTTGTCCAGTGTATCCACGCTGTATACACTACCTGCCTGCCAGGCTCTTGGCAGCAGTCTCAGTTATCAGATCCTCTGCCCATGGTTTCAGCACTCGCTCAGCTCTCACACATGTCTCCTGTGGATAAGGGAGAACTGCTGTTTTATAATCGTTGATAACAAGTTTTCAAATGGACTATGGGGCCCTTGAAAACAGAGCTCATATCTCATTCAAGTTTATATTGGCAGAAGCTAACACATAGTCGACACCAAATAAAGTTTACTGGATTAATTCACTAATTAATGATGAGTGAACAGTTTTCTTCACTACAGTTCCAGTATTTTACACAAGCTTATGTGCTCAAAAAAAAAAAAAAAGGAAAAAAAGAAATACATCCGTTTCTTTTGGAATCCAAATTTGTTCTGTTTTAGATTAGCAAACAGTTTGATTCAAGGGGTAATTTGGAGAACTTAACTATGAAACATAATTACTACTTTATTTTTGGTGGATAATTACGCTTTGGGGCAAAACTGGCTTCCTCTTGAAATAAATTAGCAGAAGTGAGTATATAAATGCAAAGAATATTTTTGAGAGTGTGTTACATGCTAGACACTTGGTCACATTTCACATATTGACTTATTTATTCTAGCATGTTATTATAATTCTTATTTTCCTGGTGAGGACACTGGCATGAGGGTTAAGCAACTTGCTCGGTGTCACAGAGCTAGTACGCGCTGGAGCTGGGGCTCACACCCGGCTGGTCGGCTCCCGAGCCAGCCATGGTTCTGACCACAGGGCGGGCTAGATTGTCAGCCGGGTGTCCCTGACCCTCGAGATTTAGCTGCTGTTTCCTGTGGGAGCGTGAAGACTCCCCACAGTTGACATTTCCAGATACCTCTCACTCCACATGTACGCTTTTTAAAAGGGCCTCTTCTATCCATGTTTCAGCAGGAAAAACATCTTCACGTTGAACATTGATCTGCTTGGTTCTTAAAAGATGTGGCCTTAGCCAAGCATGGTGGTACAGGCCTGTAATTTCAGTACTTGGGAGGCTGAGACAGGATGATCACAGGTTCGGTTCATGGCCAGCCTCAGCAACTTAACAAGGCCTCGTGCCACTTAGTGAGATCCTGTTTCAAAATAAAAAAATAAGGTGGGGAGTGTAGCTCAAAGGTAGAATGCCCCAAGTTCAAACTCTAGCACCACACACACACACACACACACACACACACACACACAGGTCTGGTCTTCATATCACAGGGAACTTTTTCTCGTTATGTAACATTTGATAGGTAGAATTCAACCCATGTGATATGTATGAATCATGACACCGTGATCTCGGTTTGTGGCCCCGCCCTGATCACTGCTAATAGCTTGTTCTACTCATGGGCTTCCACCTCTTTCACCCTCCGCCTGAGCCCTACAGATCCCTGCTCTGTCTCTGTGAAAATAGTTTTGTCACATATACTTATATTCCTAAACAAGGTGTGGTTTAATTTGTGTCTGAGCCTTGCAGAATGATTTCATGCTATTTGTTGTCTTCTGTGACTTGCGTTTTTTCCCTGCACTTTGCATATTTTGAAACAGGGTCTCACTAGGTTGCGGAGGGCCTCACTTAAGTAGCTGAGGCTGTCTGTGAACCACAATCCTCCAGTCTCAGCCTCCCAAATGCTGTGATTACAAGCATGCGCCACCACGCCCAGCGGTACATTTGCTTTGACTGCTGTTTCCAGTTCCAGAGACACCGTTGGACTGACGGCAGGTGTATCTGTCCATTCTTTCTTCTGATGGGCAGCTGGTTGATCTCCAGTGTTGCCGTGGACAACTGTCCTGCTACTGTCTCCTGGCTACAGGAGCAAAGGTGTCTCTCTCATCACAGTGTTTAAAGAGTGATGGGAAAGACTGAATTAAGTAATTGTATTTGTTGATTGTTTTAAGGTAGTTCTTAGCTACAATGGCTTTCCTACTTGTAAATCATCTATAATATAGTTTGGAGTTAGTAGTTAGCTCTTTCATCCTACTTTTCCTTTTCTTCTCTCTCTCTCTCTCTCTCTCTCTCTCTCTCTCTCTCTCTCTCTCTCTCTCCATCTCTCCATCTCTGTATATGTGTGGAACTGGGGATTGAACTCAGGGGCATCTTACCTCTGAGCTGTGTTCCCAGCCCTTTATATTTTGTTATTTGGAAGCAGGGCCTCACTAAGTTTCTGACAGCCTCACTAAGTTGCTGAGGCTGAATTCAAACCTGCAATCCTCCTGTCTCATCCTCCCAAGTACTTGGATTACAAGCATGTACCACCACACCCAGCTTTTACATCCTATTTCTTCAGTAGCAGAAATTAACATGAATAACCTGCATATATTTCTCACTGTACCAGAAAGAACATTTATAAATATAGCTCGCTCTCTGTATCTGAATCCATGGGTTCTGCATCTATGTATTCAAGCAACTGCCATTGAAATATTTTTTAAAATGTGCTTAACAGGCTGTACAGACTCCTTTCCTTGTCATTGTTCCCAAATAGTAGAACATTTATTTACAATTGATTTAAGTTGTATTTGACATTACAAACAATGTGGAGATGATTTAAAGTATATGGGAGGGTCGAGGGATAGTGGCATACACTTGCAGTCCCAGTCCTGGGGAGGCTGACATGAGGATCGCAGGTTCAAGGCCATCCTCAGCAACAGACCCTGCTTCAAAATAAAGGGGGTTAAGGGTTGAGCTTGGAGATAGAATGCCCATGGGTTCAATTCCCAGTATCAAAATAAATAAAGTATATGTGAGGATTTGTCCAGGTCCTATGCAAATATACTAATTTAATTAAGGGACATGAGTATCCACAGATTTTGGAGTCCCTGTAGAGTCCTGGAGCCAATTTCCCCAGTTACCTAGGAATGACTGCAATGTCACTCCTACCCATGGGACTCTCATTAGAGGACTATTTTATACCTTTAACAGAAAGCATTCAGCGCAGGTCTGATTTCACTCACTTGGTGTTTACCGTGGGTCTGTTTGCGGGCGGCATGGAACATGCCCTGGTGTACATCAGGCACAGAGCCAATGCTCTTACACTGGAGCTCACCCTGAGGGGGACAGATCCAACCACAAGTGCAGAAAACACTGCCAGGCATAAGTACTGAGCAGGGAGAACGGAGAAGAGGGGTGCGGGAGGGAGTCAGGGGAGGCCTGGAGGACTGAGCCGGGCAGGTACTGGGGAGGCAGGTGGACAGCGTGTGGGGCTCAGGGTGGCCTGCACTCAGGCTGTTTAACGATAACCTCAGCAGGAGACCGAAGCCATCCTGTGCACGCTTCTGTTTTTCAGGTATCCGAGACGTTTCTAAGTGGAGTGAGAAAGCAAGGAAGCCGCTAGAAGCCCTGTATGGGTATGACTACTTTGCCAAAACCTGTGAAAAGTGGGTGGACGGCATCCTGCAGTTTAAACATCTACCAGAGGGTAGGTTGCACGGATTGGTTAATGGTTCCTTTGCCAACTAGAAGACGTTTGAGTTCCTCCCCGAGATCCCAGCATTCCTCAGGGATTACTGAATCCACCCATTATTCTTACACACTGATGTGTGAACAGAGAACACTAGATATTCTGTACAGTACGAGTTGTTGGGTAATAAATCTGCCTTAAATGTGAGCCCGGGCTGCGTGCATAAAGGTTCACATTGTCGAGCCCGTGGTAGCAGACTGCTCTCGTTTCCTTAATCCTTTGTGTGCGTGGTGACAAACATCCTCCAGAAGCCTCGCTTTCTACTTTCTAACTCCAGAATAGTCATTAGAAAACAAAGAAGCTGCCACATAGTGTTTTTTTCTTTCCTTTTTGTCCATTTGGATGTGCAGACCACTACATGTCCTGTTACCAGCTTTAAAAAAGGAGGAAGCTTCTGTCCCAATCTTCATCCCCAGCAGAATTAGTGTGGAAGAGAGGGTATTCGGTTCTTTGCCCATCTTCAAAGACAAGTTATGCGACCGTAAGCACGAACAAGTGTCTCCCTTCTTTATCTGAAGAATTAACCAGATTTCCACAAACAGTAAGAATTGACATCTTTAAGATGAATTCTGGGCTAGGCGCAGTGACACATGGCTATAAACCCAAGGCCAAGACAGGTTCAGGTTCAAGGCTAGCATGTGGTGTCATGGTTTGGAAATAGAATGGCCTATACCCCCCACCCAAACAAGGCAGCGGTGTTGGGAGTGGGCTGGGTTATAATCTCAGTGGTGGCCTGGCTGGTAGGGTAAGTCCCTGGGGCTGCTGCCATGGGCATTATACATGATTTCTTCTCCTCTCCCTTTCTCTCTTGCTTCTGAGGCCTTGTGCACGCCTCTCTCCATTTTCCACTGCTGCGCCCTGACATCGCAGTCCTTGGCCTTGTGTGGATTGAACCCCCAAAGCCCCAGAGAAACCATGAGCAAATAAGTCTTCCTTCCTCTAGGTTACATGGCCAGGTCTTTGGATTATAGCAGTGAGAATACTGACCAAGATATGTGGCAACTTGGTAAGACCCTGTTTCAGAATAAAATAGGAAGAGAGAGTAGCTCAGAGGTCAATTCCTAGTACCAAGAAAAGGTGGATTCTAAATTAAAATCTTTTTTTTTTTTTTTTTTTTTTTTTGGTGGTACTGGATTCCTGGAAACCCTTTTACCTCCGGGCTACACTCCCAGACCTTTTTTATATTTTTTTTATTTGGAAACAGTGTCTCTTAAGCCAGCGAGGCTGGCTTCGAACTGCCTGATCCTCCTGTCTCCGCCTCCCAAGTGCGTGGATTACAAGCGTGCACCACCATGCCCGGCAAAATCTATTTTTATACAGCTAGATGTTAGCTTTATGTTACTATAACAAATATCTCTTATCATCAACCTACTAAGAGGAAAGGTTTATTTGGGCTCACAGTTTTGGAGGTTTCAGTCCAGGGTCAGTTGGCCCCATTGCTTTTGGGCCTGTGGCAAGGAAGCATACTATGGCAGGAACATGTGGTGCAGCAAACCCATTGCCTCATGGCAGGGAATGAGAAAGAAAAAGAGGAACACACTGGTGTCCCACAGCCCCCTTTGAGGTACTCCACCAGTTACCCAAAGACCTTCCATTACACCCTGCCTCTTAAAGGCACCACAACCTCCACAAGCACCGCTCCAGGGAGCAGTCCTGCAACACAGGACTGTAAGATCCAAACTGTAGCAAGCAGGAAAGTAAGATCCAAACTGTAGCAAGCAGCTGGGGTTGGGGTCTCCCAGTTCTTTCCCCCTTCCTCCCTCCCTCCCTCCCTTCCTCTTTCCTTCCCAAAAACATGACTTTGGGAAATGTCATGTTTCTAGTTTAAGTTCAAAACAGCAAATATGTGCCTTATAAAGATCCTGTTCAGCCGGGCGTGGTGGTGCACGCTTGTAATCCCAGCATTCGGAGGCTGAGACAGGAGGATCGCGGTTCACGGACAGCCTCAGCTACTTAGTGAGGCCCTCCACAACTTAGTGAGACCTTGTTTCAAAATAAAGAATAAAAAATAGGTTGGGGGTGTAGCTCAGAGGTCAGATGCCCCTGGGTTCTGTCCCCAGTCCCCCCCAAAAAAATCCTGTTCAAATATAGTATCTACCCATAGAAACAGGTCCTTGAAATGTGTTTCCCTCTGTTCTTAAAACTGCCATAAAACGCTGTCTGAGACTGTTCTCCATTGGAGTTCACATCCTGATCTCGCTTTTAAGCTTTACTGATGAGGGCAATGGAAAGAAAGAAGATCTAAAGGCAGATGTAGAGTTAGATCAGCAGGTCAGACACATCTCATGACAGCGCTGGGGTTCAGATCGTAAGTGTCCCCAGAGCTCTTGCGTTGAATGCTTGGTTCCCCCCGGCAGTACTGTTGAGGGGATGGAAACTTCAGGAAGTGGGGTCTAGAGGAGGAAGTAGGTCATGGGGACGACCTTGAAGGTGTCTCAGGACCCTGAGCCCCTCCTTTCCTGGCAGCCCCGAGGTGAGTGGCTTCTTTGGTCTGCCGCATCCTCCTGCCGTGATGCAGCGCCCGCTCCAGGCCTGAGAGCAATGGAGGCAGCTGACCACGGGCTAAATTGTGAGCAAAAGAAACCTTCTCTAAGTTGATTCTCAGGTATTACAGCACCGCAATGAAAAGCTGACTAACGCATAGAGAACCTAGCAGTACAGAAATCAGCTCAGAGTGAGACCAGTGATAAGGCATCTCCCTGATTTGCTGGTGAATTTGACAGGAGCCCTTTTAACTCTGTTGTACGCTCAGGTTCATGGCTGCTCAGTTTAGCAGGGTGTAATCGCACATCTCTGGCTCAGGGGTTTGGGTCTGAGCTCTGGCTCTGCCACTTGGCTTGTTATTACGATGGACGTGGGCAGATCACTTCTCTAAGTCTCAGTTTCCTGTCGGTGACCTGGACTAATACCTACCTCATAAAGCTGTGGGGGTTGAGGTAATACACCTGCATCTCTGGTATGGTGCCCATGTACAGTGGTATATCATGAAAGGTTATTCCTATTGCTATGAAAATACTTTATTTACAAATTATGGTTCATACTACACAAGTTAAAACATGCAACTACCATAGGTTTTATTGTTGACTGAACCCAAGGGCTTTCTACCTCTGAGTGACACTCTCAACTCTATTTTAATTTTTATTTTGAAACAGGGTCTCACTAAGTTGTAAGACCTGGCCTGGAGCCTGCTCTCCTCCTGTCTGAGACTCACACAACTAGGATTAAAGGCGTGTGCCACCACGCCCAGCCCAACATACTGTAACATTTTAACAAGCATGCGGTGGTTTAAGCAGCGTGCTGGGTGCTGGCTTTCATCAGGGTCATTTGATCACACGGTTGTAGGTGCAGTCATCCCACGGATAGAAAAGGGAAGCTACAGCGACCTGGAGAGAGCTTCCCCCACCAACAGTCGCACTGTTCTTTGGTGGCAGCCACCTCCAGCTGAAGAGAGGGCATAGGCTTGGTGTCAGGAGAGCACCGCACGGGCTGCCCCCGGCTCGCTCAGAGCTGCAGCACTTTTCTTTTGGCACAGTCGGAGAAGAAAGGGAGGAGGAGGGAGGAGTTAGCTTGATGGATGCTCAGAACCTTTAATATGGCTTGCTTTCTAGCTTCACAACAACCTCAGAGAACTATGATTATTCCTGTTTAAGCCGGAAGCTCAAAGAGGTTGAGAGCCATCAACATTTCAAAAGCATGCCACAGCAGGGCGGGAAATCAGAACCCAGGCTGTCCATCATCGTCAGTGATGTTGTTATAAGCAGAGGCTAGGTCCTCATACTCTCTCAGAGGCGTGGTGGTCAGGAGTGTCCTGAGGCATGAGCATGAGGAGCTTATCCCCGCATGCAGATGCAGATGCAAGTTCACCGTGGGGCCCACACACTTTGAGACAGACTTCAAGGGAGACACTTCCCTGAGCTGTCCCTATGTAATGCCGAGTTATGGGGCTTCCACTTGTTTGACCTTCCTACCATTTTATATGAATTGTGAACTTAAATTAGGCAGAGCTGTTTGTTTACTAGTAGAGCTTAAAACCAAACAAAAGAGAACAAACAGAAGAAGAAAGCTCGAGAATGTTAGACCTGGAAGGAACCCCAAATCCAGGCCACTGTTTTTACGGAAGGGAACTAAGATCCAAAGAGGGTCGTGTGTATTCGTCAGCTTTCTGTCACTATAACAAAGCACCCAAGGTAATTAGTTTATAGACAAAGGGTTTGTTTGGGCTCACAGTTCTGAAGGTTTAGCCCATGACCCAGTGGCCCCATTGTTTTGGGGTTTTGATGAACTAGCATATCATGGTGGTAGCACAGGACCAAACAAAACTGCTTATATCATAAGTCACAGAGCAGAAGGGAAGAGAGGATGAACTGGGGTCCCACAGACCCCTTCGAGGGTACATCCCAGTGACCTAGGATACTTCCCACAAGGTTCCAACTCCTAATGGTGCCTTTCATGGGCCTTTAACATGGACTTTGGGAGCATTCCAGATCCAAACCATGGCAGCATGACTCTGTGAGTTCTCTTTTTTCGTGTGTGTGTGTGTGTGTGTGTGTGTGTGTGTGTGTGTGTGTGTGCGTGTGTGTATGAGAGAGAGAGAGAGAGAGAGAGAGAGAGAGAGAGAGAGAGAGAGAATATCAGAGAATCAGGAGAGACTGGGGATTGAACCTAGGGGCATTCTACCTCTGAGCTACACCCCCAGTCCTATTTTATTTTTTATTTTGAAACAAGCTCTCACTAGGTTGCTGAGGCTGGCCTCAAACCCTCAATCCTCCTGCCTCACTTCTGTCCTATTTCTCACCTTGCAGAATGGGCACACTAAGAGAGATTCCTTGTGCTCGCTGTCTTTCAGGGAACATCTGTCGGCACTTGCTGCCCCTGGTTCAGTGTCCCACCCTGATTGTGCATGGGGAGAAGGATCCTCTGGTCCCGCGTTTTCATGCCGACTTCATACATAAGCACGTGAAAGGGTCACGGTGAGTGCAGTAACCCTGTCAGCACCTCCTGCCTAAGGCTCAGAGTAAATGAGAGAAGCCACAGGAAGGAAAAGAAGCAGAAGTTGGAGTTTTAGGGTGCACTTCCCATACCCCGCTTAGCAGTAAGTAATACTGCTATGCCCCTGGCTTCCGTCCCCAATACCAGGATGCCGCAGAGACAAGAAGGACAAGAGCCCTGGTCTGTGGGAAAATGGTGATCACAACAGGAAGACTTCCCTGATAAATATCTCTTATTAATTGAGAAGGGCCACTGTGTTACGAGGTACTAAGTTCTATAACATGGTGACAGCTTTGATTTATACCCATCATTGGTAATTGAAATAATTTTCCTAGAATTTGGAACTTTTTAGTTTAGTTTTTATCATTATAAAAGCCCTACCTATCCAGTTTTTTGAATTATAAAATTAAAAGAAGAAAACCAACTGCCATTGCTTGCCGCCCATTGAAATGGCTATTATAGCATTTTACGTGGCTATAATCATCTTCTATATTCAACTCTGAATGCTGCTTTTTTCCTACTTAAAGTATGTTTAAACTTTCCCTGTTATTTCAGCCTTTTATGTGTATGCACCAAAAGGAGCACTAGCTATTGTTTAGAATAGGAAGTATAACCGATCCTGAGCCGTGATGATGGCTCCCCTGACACATGGCTGGTAGATATCACTTGTCCTTTTGACCCTTGAACACCAGAGCACCAGCAGACTTCTGTTCTTCATTCCCATCCAATGTGGCATAGACTAGAAATTTATGTTGCTGACACTTTTACCAAGGTGAAAGTGCAGAGTTGAATAATTCCATTGTTTCCCTCACATGCAGTTGGTTAGTAAATATCCTCAACATAGCAATGAAGTGTTACAAAACCCCCTGGTTTGGGGGTTTTGGGGGGGTTTTTTGTTTGTTTGTTTGTTTGTTTGTTTAGTTGGTTGGTTTTTTTCTTTTTTGGTATGGAACCTTTGAGCTACACCCCCAGCCCTCTTTTTTATTCTCTATTTTGAAACAGGGTCTCACTGAGTTGCAAAGGGTTTCACAAAGTAGCTGAGGCTGGCTGTGAACCATGATCCTCCTGTCTCTGCCTCCCAAATGCTGAGATTAAAAGTGTGCACCACCACGCCCGGCTTGGTTTTTGTTTTTAAATAAATCAACATCCAACTGAGCCCCAGTTTCTTTGGAGACTACGTGTTAATCTCACATATCTCTGGATTACTCAGGGTATCTCTGGGGTTCTATGAATTCTTTTGAAAATGGACGTATTAGCCTAAGAATTTCTCCCTCCCTCCTTCACCCCCATGTGCCTGTCCCCGATGCTTGCTGAGGGCCAGCACCGCTCAGTATGGTTAGTGGTGGTCCCTGTCCTCAAGGCCCCTGCCATCCAGCAAGAAAGCCGTCATGAAAACAGTTCCACTGCCTCTTCACACTCAACTCAGTAGTGCATCTTAACAGTAGATAGCTCTGAGAGTTTTTAATGTGGAAACTGTTCCTTGTTCTGTAGTATAATATGATTACCATAATTACTATAAACCTTCACAATTCCTGTATCTATATAGCATTCTTTGCATTAAAAGAAGGCATCTTTTTATTCCATGCATTTCTTCCTATACCAATTCAACCGTAAATCAAAAGAAAAAATTACATGAGTATGTGCAGTGAGTATTTGTCTAGAACATACAGATTAGATTAAGATTATATTTGGAGCTAGGCACAGTGTTGCATGCCTGCAATTCCAGTACTTTGGGAAGCTAAGACAAGAGGATTGAAAGTTCAAGGCCCGCCTTGGCAACTTAGACTCTGTCTCAAAATAAGAAAAATAAAAGGGCTGGGGATGTAGCTCGGTGGTCTAGCACTCCTGGATTCAATTTCAGTATCTCTCTCTCTCTCTCTCTCTCTCTCTCTCTCTCTCTCTCTCTCACACACACACACACACACACACACACACACACACACACAAGATTATATTTGGAGTGGACATAAAGGTTTAGCAGAAAAGTTTACAAATTGATTTAGTGGGCACTAACATTTTCAAACAAGACTTTTATGAAATTATAATACTAAGACTTGGTTGTGTTACAAAATTCAATTAGTATATTTTCTTATTAATCATTTCAAAAGTTTTCTATACAATCTCAGTCTTTGTGTTTTATTTTAATTATATATATTTGCATATATATGCATATATATTGCATACAATATGATATTTCTATATAGCATTTTGTATTTTAAAAGACAGTTTGCATACAATTTCTAATTATACTACATGACAAACTTAGGAGAAAATATCCATATACAGATGAGAAGTCAAGGCTAAGCCATATTTTAAGCAGCCTTTTGAAGTCACATAGCTAGTAAATAACAAATCATAGATTCTTTTCCTCCTAATGCAGTGCTTTTCCACCACGGTACAGTTGCCTCTCGTAAGTGTCCTTTTACTAAGACAGTAAGCTGCTTGGAATAATACACTGGGTGCCTGGTTAATTGTCTTCCAGCTTCAGGGGTGACAGGTATTTACACACTGACACATAGTAAATGTTCCCTATGGAGCCAGGTTCAATAAAAGTCAGTCTGCCGAAAAGTTTAGTTTAGGAATTCTGTTCCAGACCCATCGCTTAGCAACAGAATGTGTCAATAGGGGAGAAAAATACACCCTTGCTGGGCATATGTTATTTCAGTAGACTGTTTTTGTGAAAGATCATTTTCTAACAGCAATAGTCTTTGAAACGAATGAGTTGAAGGTAAAGTTAGTTATTGCAATGATTGTCTAAAACTGGCCTGTACTGTCTACGTCCTCCACTAAAAGAGCCCTTCACATTGGTCATGAACCTACCAGGAACACGGTTGGTTCTTTGGGAGCTGACGGATTCATTGAGTACCAACATCCTGCTGTGATTCTGTGCACCAGCCCAACTGGCCACAGGCAAGCAGCTTGACACAACAAGCGTCTGATGAACTCGATATTTCATTCGCTTGCTAGAGGCATCTGTCATTAAACTTAAAGGCACAGTCCGTCCAGTCAATGATTTTTGGCCAGGAACCCATATCATCTGTGAAGCAAACACCAAGTTGCCTTTGCCTCCTCCAAAGGAGGCCTGCTTCCAGCTTTTGCTAATTTGTCTCTTTCTCCTTCTCTTTTCTCTCTTTGTGGGAGAGAAACCCTGGAGTCTCGTGGAAGCAAAGAGCCTTAAGAGTCATTCAAGTTCAGTGGTTCTAAAGGTTTGTTTCCAGGCACCTGAATTCCTCCCCCTGACAAACTCTTCTGCCAACGCCCAAGATACAAACCCACAGTGTGAGCTGCTCTGCTTGCAGCAGTGGTGGGAACAGACCCTGCCCTTCGTATCCCCCTGAGCTGGCCCAGTCCCTGGCTCCCCGCGTGTCCTGGCCTCTTTCCTAGACTGAAAAGCACTGGCATTGCTCCCCCACCTGTCTGATCTGCTAGCTCCTGCGTGGCCACCTTCTGTTACCAGGCATGGCATCGCCCACGAGGCCAGCCCAGCTGGCTGGCACCAATCAGACTCGGATCGGGGTGGGCCAATACCTGAGCTGGCTCAGAAGAGGATGTGATGGGCTATCGGGATGTCTGTTAGCCAGGGCTGCCATAATTACAAAGATATAGAGTCTCTGGTCCATGCATGGTTCAGCTTACAACTTTTCCACTATACAATGATGTTGAAACATACCTATACAAATATTCTTGTTTTTTACTTTTTTTTTTTTTTTGCAGTACTGGGAGTGGAACCCAGGGGCATTGTACCTCCGAGCTACAAGCCCAGCCCCATTTTTTGGTCTTTTTATTGTTTTGGAACAGGGTCTCACTGAGTTGCGAAGGGCCTTGCTAAGTAGCTGAGGCTGTCTAAAAACCATGGTCCTCTGGTCTCTACCTCCCGAATGCTGGGATTACAAGCGTGCGTCACCATGCTTGGCCCAATTTTTACTTTCAATACAGTATTTAATAAGTTACACGAGAGACTCAATACTCTGTTGTAAAATAGGTTTCATGTTGGATGATTTTGCCCAACTGTAGACTATGTAAATGTTGTACGCACTAAAATTTTTTTAATATATTTTTTTGTGGTCCTGGGGATGGAACCCATAGGCTTCCTACCTCCAGGCTACACTCTCAGACCTATTTTATATTTTGTTTGGAAACAGGGTCTCACTAAGTTGCTGAGAGCCTCACTAAGTACCTGAGGCTGGCTTTGAACCTGTGCGATCCTCCTGTCTCAGCCTCCCAAGCACGGGGATTACTAAGCATGGGCCACCACGCCCAGCTGTGCGCACTAAATTTAAGGCAGGCTAGGCTAAGCTGTGATGTAGGACAAGATAGGTATGTATGAAATCTTTTTATTGATACTATTTTCTTTGCATGTGTGCTTACCCCATTGACAGCGCCTCCAGCTGCCAGAGGCAAGCTTTCGCTGAGTGTAGATGCTTAGGGTCCCGCAGGCCTGGAAGGGCTTTGTCCTCCATGCACCGTGCAAGAGCATCCACCGGCAGACCCAGCAGAAGTGTTCCACTCCCAGCTGCAGCATCAACAAAAAAGCAGCCTCGGCAGCAGTTTCAGTTCTTTCTAATTCTGAAGCAGGATTGCATCTGAGAAAAGAACTCCTCAGTGGGATGTCCTTGCCCCATCCTCAAATGTCGGGTTGGGTAAAGCTTGGCCATGCTTTACCAGCTGGAGGAAGCTCGCAGCCACCCGCTATTGTCTTTTTCTCAGAGCATTCCAAAGGAGCAAGGCAAAAATAGAAAGGTTTTGTTTCGGAATAAAAAGTAGCTGTTTCAGATGACCAGGTCTGCACGGCCTTGGGAGGAGAGGCTGGCAGCGAAAGGCCGGCCTGGAGCCATGTTGCTGTCTACTTCATAGCGGAAGATCCTGGTGCAAAGAGCCAGCAGCTCCTGTGTTTCCCAATGGAAACTAGTGTCCGTGCTCTTTCGGGCAGTTGTATAGGCTCACAAACGATTGAGAGTGTTATCACACTGAGCCCGCAACACATTCTTATGACTTGGTCACCATCTGTAGTTCTCTGAGTTTAACTTGAGAGCTGTGGAGGGGGAGAGAAAGTTGACGTGGTGAGGCTGTGTCTCGCCGAGCCCACCTTGACCCAGAGGGCTGCACTGAGCACAAGGAAGGTGGCCTCCGGAGTTGCCCCCATTGGATTAGACAAATTCGAATTCCCCAAAGATCTAGAACTGTGAGAACCTGCCCTGGCAAAGAGGAACTTGCTTACACAGCCCACTGAGGCCCCCACCGTTCCCACTGAGCCATGTGCTGGGGTGGGGGGCTATTAATTTTCCTGGAGAATGTGATTGTTTGAAAACCACTTTCCGTAGGGCATGTGACTAGCTCCTTTTGTTGTCTGGGTGAGGAGCAGACTTGCCACATGTCCTTGACAGCCAGGATTTATACCTGTCTGCTGTGGGAGGAACAGATGACAGCTTTCATGTTCAGTGAGTCCCCCAATATCAGACCACAAGGAAGAATGTCAGATAACCCCCAAAAGTCATCAAGGAGGAGAACTTTCTTCATGGTCCACCTTTCTGTCTGTCCTTCTCTCCATCCACCTACCTATCCACTCACCTGTCCATCCACCTACCCACTCACTCGTATGGCATCTAGAGGAGGTGCGCATATTTGTTTTGTTTTATTGTAGTACTGGCAATTAAACCCAGGGGCATTCTACCTCTGAGCTATACCCCCAGCCCTATTTTATTTCTTATTTTGAAATAAGGTCTCACTAAGTTGCTGAGGCTGGCTTTGAACCTGCAGTCTTCCCGTTTCAGCTTCCCAAGTACTAGGATTTCAGGCATGTACCACCATGCCTGGCTCTTCCTTTTTTTTTTTTTTATGTGTGTGTGTGTGTGTGTGTGTGTGTGTGTGTGTGTGTGTGTGGTACTGGGATTCCTGGAAGCCCTTCTACCTCCAGGCTATATTCCCAGACCTATTTTATACTTTTTTATTTTTGGAAACAGGGTCTCCTAAGCCACCATGGCTGGCTTCGAACCTGCGCGATCCTCCTGTCTTCACCTCCCAAGTGCAGGGATTACAAGCGTGCACCACCACGCCCGGCTTCCATATTTTTTTTAATCAAGAGAACCTAGTTTTCATTTCCTCAAGATCTAGAGATTTAGTAGAAAGACCACATATAGTACAGAATGGCTAAAAAGAGGGGATTCGCAGCTGGTGTCTCTTTCCTTCTTTACAAGAACAAGCAAATTGTAGAGAAAAAGGGGTAGAGCATTGACAGCCAGATTAGTTATCTCCAGAGAAGAACTTTAAGATTGGCAGGTCAGGGCTTCTCTCGCTCAGAATCCAGTTTAGCTCATGTCAGGGGATGCAGTTCAGTCTCTGCAGGCCTTTCTGTTACCTTTCAACATCCTTGGGAGCTGATTCTTTTCTGTTTCCTGAAAACGGAGGCCTTGAGCATCCCTGAAGGCCCTGTTTCCTGTGTAGGGCAACTGGGATCTTATCTGCAGTATTGGTGCAGCTCATCTTTCTCTGAGCAGCATTATAATTGAATTTAGAATGCTGTCCTTATTAATAGCATTATTAACCTTCCAAAGGCCTCCAAAAGATGTCAACAGTATATCTTACTGTTACACCTTCCAACGGCCCCCAAAAGATGTCAACAGTATATCTTACTTTCAGACAATTATCTTGGGCTCCCAGCCACACCCCTGACACATGGACGAGTTACCAGAGGGCTGACATCTTCCAGGGATAGCTCCTTTCGCCACAAGGCAGTGCCCACTGAGGTTCTGAGAATTCTCAGCCTTTCAATGTGAAAGATCAGAGAAGTAGACAATATGGTTACTAGAATTTTTCTCCGATATAGTCTTTTAAATATCTGATTGTCATAGCAAACAAAATGGCTTAGGCTTCTGCTTGCATACTAGAAGCTTTAAAATTTTTACTAGTTCTGTATTTTGGTAGCTAATAAATATAAACCTCAGGGGATGTTGTCTTAAGGAATTGCAAGCCAGTCTCCCTTGACCAAAATCCTTTTGGAAGGAAAAGGCCTTACAAGGACAGAGGGTGGCCGCCCGGATGAGCCCCGCTGGCAGCTGCAGAAGCAACCAGCACAGGGCTGCTGGCACAGACCCTGCCGTCCTGGCGTTTTTAAGGAGCTCTGCCCTTTGTCTGGTAGCGGGGTTCAGGCTTACTCAGTCATTACTCCAGAAATGATAGGCTAATTTGGAACTTTATAATGGTAGGCTGGTTGTAGCTGTGAATTGTGATTTTTGTTTTACTAAGAGCCCCAGAAACTCACTTGCCCTAACCCTGTGGGTTCTGGACATTTTAAAAAATCATTTTTCCAAACTTCTCTCTTAAAATCAACTTGATTAAAATGAATTTTATGTATTTTGTGATGCTGGGATCAAACCCAGGGCCTCACACATGCTGGCAAGTGCTCGACCACTAAACTATATCCCCAGCCCTTCTGCATTATTAAATATTTTAAGTAACCACCAAATCACCTTCTTGGCTAGTTTTCTAGTCCAACTGTCTGTTCCTCAATGTAGTTCCAAATACAATGTGTCTGTCACTGTTAAGCGACCACCCTACAGTCAGCCTTCAGGATGGTGGGAATCTGGAGGGGTTTGCCCTTGCACCCATACTTAGGGAAAATCTATACAGTTACCTTACATTCCTCCCTGAACGTTTATACAGGTACTGTATAAACTCCCCAGTAGCAGTCAGGAGTGGCCGTATTTCACTCTAGAGTTTCATGAAATGTTTGGGAGGGGAAGGCGTTTATGTATGGTATGCCATGATCAGAAGCTTTTTTTTTTCCCCATCCAGGTTGCATCTGATGCCAGAAGGCAAACACAACCTGCATTTACGTTTTGCAAATGAATTCAACAAGTTAGCAGAAGACTTCCTACAATGAAAAACGCCCCCGAGAACCTCTGTGTCCTGGTGGTTCCCTAGCGTGGGACTTGATCATGTTTTTTGCCTGTTTCCATGAAGCCCAGAAGCCTGGGAAACTCCCTCCCTTACCTCAGACCTCAGTCCACCAGCCTCTCCAGGCTTCCTACCCTCCCTACCATGTGGGCCTAATCACCGAGATAACGGCATGTTGAGAGCAGCCTCTGGCCTTAATAGCTACAAAGATGAAATCTAATTTTTTTTTAACATTGAGTTTCTATCATTGTCTTAACAATAAATTCCTGAAATAATTTATTTTCCAATAAACAGTAAGTGGAAATTCCGTACTGTGCATGCCTGCTATTTTCAGGCATTTTGAATTGCTAGCATACCTCTTGCGTGAAAGAAAAAGCTACATTTTTCTTTGTATTTATCACATTGTTCAAGAAGAAGAAGCAGAAAAAAATCTTCAGTTCTACAGATTAATGGTGAATCTGAAGCAAGAGCAAAAAAGGGAAGGTTTGTTTTATCCCCAAACGGCTTTTTATTCCTTCGTCACATTATGAGCTTTATTTTACTACTTTGGGCCAGCAAAAATGAAAAAAAATATTTATTTTCATCTCTTTACTAAAACAGTAGGAATACTATTAATTAAAAGCACTGAGTCAAGCCGGGCATGGTGGCACACACCTATAATCTCAGTACTTAGGAAGCTGAGACAGGAGCATTGCAGGTTTGAGGCCAGATTCAACTATTTAGTGAGAGCCTGTTTTAAAATAACAAGGACCGCCGGGCGTGGTGGCGCACGCTTGTAATCCCCGCGCTTGGGCGGCAGAGACAGGAGGATCCCGCAGGTTTGAAGCCAGCCGCGTACACTGGCTTAGGAGACCCTGTTTCCAAATAAAAATGTAAAAATAGGTCTGGGAGTGTAGCCCAGAGGTAGAAGGGCTTCCAGGAACCCCAGTACCACCAAAAAAATAATAATAATAATAATAAATAAATAAAATAAGAAGGACCAGGAGTATATCTAGGAGGTAAAATGCCCAGGTTCAATCCCCAGAACAAAAACACAAGCAACACTGCGTCAGGAGTCCTACATGGCCATTAAGATAAAACTTTGAAACCTTATATCTCAAAAATACTGAGAGAGTATAAAAATTATCTGCAGGGACAATAAGGGCCACAGGTTTTAATACATGCTTTTTTATTAGTATAGATATCTTAACAGACAATACTGTCATCTTTAGAGGAGATCCACATTATTACATCAACAGTGAATTTCTGACGGAGGCAAAACTGAGCACCATAGTATACAAATAGAAAGACCATGCTGGAGGACAACAGAAGGTCACTAAGGATGCACGATTCACTGGAGAAGTTCCTAAGCCTCATCCTCGCCCTCCTCCTCCTCGAACTCCCCCTGTTCATCGGCCGTGGCGTCCTGGTACTGCTGGTACTCGGACACCAGGTCGTTCATGTTGCTCTCGGCCTCGGTGAACTCCATCTCGTCCATGCCCTCGCCCGTGTACCAGTGCAGGAAGGCCTTGCGCCGGAACATGGCCGTGAACTGCTCCGAGATGCGCTTGAACAGCTCCTGGATGGCCGTGCTGTTGCCGATGAAGGTGGCCGACATCTTGAGGCCGCGGGGCGGGATGTCGCACACGGCCGTCTTCACGTTGTTGGGGATCCACTCCACGAAGTAGCTGCTGTTCTTGTTCTGCACGTTCAGCATCTGCTCGTCCACCTCCTTCATGGACATGCGGCCCCGGAAGATGGCGGCCACGGTCAGGTAGCGGCCGTGGCGGGGGTCGCAGGCGGCCATCATGTTCTTGGAGTCGAACATCTGCTGGGTGAGCTCGGGCACGGTCAGGGCGCGGTACTGCTGGCTGCCCCGGCTGGTCAGGGGCGCGAAGCCGGGCATGAAGAAGTGCAGGCGTGGGAAGGGCACCATGTTGACGGCCAGCTTGCGCAGGTCGGCGTTGAGCTGGCCCGGGAAGCGCAGGCAGGTGGTGACCCCGCTCATGGTGGCCGACACCAGGTGGTTGAGGTCGCCGTATGTGGGGGTGGTCAGCTTGAGCGTGCGGAAGCAGATGTCATACAGGGCCTCATTGTCAATGGAGTAGGTCTCGTCTGTGTTCTCCACCAGCTGGTGGACGGACAGGGTGGCGTTGTAGGGCTCCACCACGGTGTCCGACACCTTGGGTGAGGGCATGACGCTGAAGGTGTTCATGATGCGGTCTGGGTACTCCTCGCGGATCTTGCTGATGAGCAGGGTGCCCATGCCCGAGCCCGTGCCGCCGCCCAGCGAGTGGGTCAGCTGGAAGCCCTGCAGGCAGTCACAGCTCTCTGACTCTTTCCGCACCACGTCCAGGACCGAGTCCACCAGCTCGGCCCCCTCCGTGTAGTGGCCCTTGGCCCAGTTGTTTCCCGCACCGCTCTGGCCTGCCGGGGGCAAAGAGAAGGTAAGACAGAGGCACATAAGGAATTCTGGACTCTGTTATTTGCACTGTGGGGGAGAAGATGGGACTGGTCTTTGAGCAGCAGATTCTTCTCTTTTAGATATACTTTTGTTACCTAAAAAATTTCAATGTATCAGAGACCCTCAAAAACCCAGGGGAATTATACTAAATGAAAAGAAGCAAACTGAGGAAGAGGAGACAATTAAAACCCAGCTGCTTCTAAAATTAAGAGCACAGAACATTCTGTGACTACTCTAATTAGGTGCAATTAAGCAGGCCAAAAGGAAGGCATGAGATGATCAGAAGAGAGGAGGGAATCTGACCAGCTGTCTACACCTCTGGCCTGTCATGCCTTGAAGTGGTTACCTGGTCGCTGGACCTTTGAAATCACCCGCAGCCTATGAGCCCCTGTTGGAAGCGTTCCTTGATCTTTTGTGTGTGTGCGCGCACACGCATGCGCGCACAATACTGGGGATGGGACCCAGGGGCGTCTACCCCCAGCCCTACTTTTTAAACTTTTATTTTGTAACAGGGTCTCCCTGAGTTGCAAAGGGCTTCTTCTTTCCTTTCACAGGCTGCTCTAGGATGGGGTGCTGCCGTAGCCTTGCAGGCTGCCCTTGACCCCTGGGCCATCCAGAGACAGACAGAGATGCCGCTGTCTGTGGGCAGGGTCTCCCCTGGGCACTGGACACCGAGAACTGGGGAGTGCGTGGCTGTCGGGAAGGTGAGTCTCGTGGCTAGCTCCCAGGGCCTGAGCACATACCGAACACAAAGTTGTCTGGCCTGAAGATCTGGCCGAAGGGTCCCGACCTCACCGAGTCCATCGTGCCGGGCTCCAGGTCCACCAGGATGGCCCGAGGCACGTACTTGTTGCCTGTGGAAACAAGAGCTCACTCAGACCTGCGCTTGGCAAAGAAATCCTGGGCCGGCCATGCCCTGAGCGGCTCTCACGACAGAACTCAGCGCAGAAAACTCAGCATTTGAGACAAAGGGAGGAAAAAGAAAATGGAGATACGGAGCACGCTTAGTCATGTCGACATGCAAGAGGATTAAGGAATCTTTAACTGCATTTTTTTTTTTTTTGCAGCTGGTGCTTTAAATGTGTATGTAGAAAGCATTATTTTTGTTTTTGACCTGGGCATGCTCTTAGGGCACTTCTGTGCCCTGCCAGGCACAGCAAGGCTGACATCCACACTCACCCGCTGCTTCATTATAGTACACGTTGATTCTCTCCAGCTGCAAGTCACTGTCTCCATGGTAACTGCCGGTGGGGTCGATGCCATGCTCATCACTGATGACCTCCCAAAACTGAAACGGAAAAGGAATCATGTGGCCTGGAATGCTAATTGTCACAAAGGATGGCCTTGGAACGGCAGCCATCTGGTCAGACACTTGAGTCCTAGACAGACCAGAGAGCTGTTGGCTTCTTATTTATTGAAGGTGGGGCAGAGGGGCTTGGGAATCCGCAGAGCATCAGCCATCTTATGGTCAGGGACTGAAGGGCTGGGAGGGGCTCTGGAGGAGGGCACACCAGGTCCCCTTCTAGCAAGCAGTGTGGGGAGGCTGACCCCGTGGGCAAGGCTGAATGTCACTGCATCCTGATGGATGGACCCGGCAGGACCCAGGATCAGGTGGCCCCGCCCCTGTGGCTGCCTCCAGGGATCCTGGGCTCCTGGCATAGACCCCGGAAAGCTTTCAACAGCGCAGGTTCATGCCACTGACCTACATATTGGCCTCCGGGCACGGACCCTGGCAAGAATGTGTGGGCAGTGGTAAAAGGCACGACCCAGGGAGGGCGCCTGGGCGGCAGAGGAAGAAGCTGGCCATCAATGGATACGGTAGAATCCATTGTGAATTTGCAGCAGGAAAGGGGGCGGGGAGGCCTGGGTGGGCAATATGGCGGTTTTGAAAGAGACCATGTCCTTGTAGGGGCGCCCACCCACAGCTACGCGCCAGGCCCCTGCTGCCTCCCCGAGATGTGCAGCCCCCTCCCGACGCAGTCACCTGCCGCATGGCAGACGCAAAATCCCATCCTGTTCTATGTCATCATGTCTAGACAGAGCCCGTATTAATAGAATTTATCTAACATCCTCCTCTGTATGACCCAAAGAAAAGCCTCTGTAGCATCTGTCAGCCCAATGACACTGCAATTTTTTTTCATTCAAACAAAAATATACAAATGACATTTCACAAGGAGCTACGGATGGAAGCGTATGACCATAGTCCCGATCCAAATTTCAGAAGCGAATATACTCAGGGGAATGCCAACTGCGCCCTTTAGAAGACTCGGGTCCCAAGGAAACTGAAAAGGCCTTAATCAATGGCACACTCAGCTGCGTCTCCGCGAGCATCGTGGCCGGTTTGGGGCTCCCCGCCCCGCCCGGCAGCCTGGTCGCAGAACGCCCCAGCTGACCAGCCGGGGAACAGAAGGCCCCCCAGTTCCCACCCTGGTCCCCGCCCGCCCCCTCCAGGCCCGCGGCCCCGCCCGTCCCCTCCCCGGCAGCGCGCCCACCTTGGCGCCGATCTGGTTGCCGCACTGGCCCGCCTGGATGTGCACGATCTCGCGCATGGTGCCGGCTGCGAAGCGGGTGGAGGCGCTGGCCCTCGGAGCGGTACGCGCGGCGTGGACCGAAGGGCAGAGCAGCGCAGAGACCTGCGGCGGTCCCGGGGCAGCGGCTTTTATATGCCGGGCCCCCGCCCAGCCCGCGGTGACGTCATGGTGGGCGGGGCGGCGGCGGCGCGGCGGAGACTGCGGCACCGCGAGGGGGAGCTGGGGCGCGGTGCGAGGTGCGGGGGCGCTCCGGCTCGGTGCTCCCGCCGCCGGGGCGGGGAGGGTGCCCAGCGCTGGCGTCCGGTGGACAAGGGCGGTGCCCTGGCCTCGGGCCCAGCCGCCGGCCGTAGCTTCCCCACCCAGGGGCGCCTCGCACCCCTGTCTGGGTCCTTCAGCCTTACTGCAGCACCGCAGCACCCCGCCCACTCTGGACCTGGGCTGGAGACCTGGGTCCCGGAATCTCTGGGAAGAGCTGCCCCGCCCACTGTCTCGCCTCGGCTGGGCGGGGAACAGACCTGGAGTTCCCTTTTGGACTTGGGAGCCCAGAACTGAAGACCTGTTTCTTTGGGGTTATTTTCTCCAGCTGCTTGCCTTGGGCTTCTGCATCCTGGGTCCTGGACTCTCTGCCCCTTGCTCTGGGTGGGAATTGGTGGTTAATATAAATTCCCCGAAGGGAGCAGTGTAGGGAGGGAGAGGGGCTCCGGGGGGAGGTGATGGGCAGATGTCAAGAATAGAAAGGATGGCAGAGTGGGCGGCTTTTCATCTCTACAAGTAAGGACGATACGATGGTCGGTCGGGGAGGGGCTAGGAAACGTGTAGGGCTTGTCACGCGTCTGCTCTAGGCTCTTGGGTCCTTGTAAAGGCCTCTTACACGTGAAAATCCTGCGTGTGTATGCATGTGTGTGTTTAAGGGAGAGTCAAAGGGACGAGAGGAGGTTTATAAGAGCCACATTGATGTGTCAGCCCGTGTCGTCTTGCGTCTTACATACCTTACAGATGTGAGATGAAGTCACCTAAACCTTACAGACTGCACCGCCCAGTTCGGTAGCCACTAGCACCTGAAGGTAAGGCGTCTGAATTGAGATGGCTATAAATTTTTAAATAGTGATTACAAATCAAAATGATGGTGTTTGGATTTATTGTGCAGAATGAAAACTTTTGGCCATCCATTTCACATCTTTTAACTTGTGAAAACTAGATTGATTGATTGATTGATTGATTGATTGATTTTTAGTGGTGGTACTGGGGTTCCTGGAAGCCCTTCTACCTCCGGACAACACTCCCAGACCTATTTTTATATTTTTATTTGGAAACAGGGTCTCTTAAGCCAGAGAGGCTGGCTTCAAACCTGCGGGGGGGGGGGGGGGTTTACAAGTGTGCCCCACCACGCCTGGCTGAAAACTAGAGAAATTTAAAGTTGCAGACATGGCTCCTGATCACCCCTCACATCACGTTTCTATTGACCACAGCTGTTCTGGGATACACATTATTACCACCCTAATTTCACAGGTTAGAAAGTGAGGCTGAAAGACCTGGCTGGCCACAAAGCTAGTAAGTGAAGGAATCTGTCTTCTTTCCACTCACCTGGCAATGGCCCAGATGAGTTTCAAAGCTTTGTGCAGGATGAGGTCAGCCCCAACCTTAATTAGTCTCCAAGATTATCATTACCCATGAGCAGGTGAACAGGGGCCTCCACCTTTTCCTCTCTGGAGTCAGTTTCTCCAAATATAAAAATGATAATAATTATAGGTGCCCCAGAGCCAGCATTGTGAACAGGAAATGAGAAGCTCTCTATGCAAGGGGGTTTATGGAGCAAAAATGCTTCCATAAAGCCCAGGGTGATGCGGTCATTATAAATATGAATCCAACTTGCCATATTTAAAGTCGGTCTGTATCAAAGGTGGGACTACAAAGCAGTCATGGTCATCCATGAGCAGTCTCTTGGCCTTCCGTATATTTTCATCAGCCCTGCTTTAGGAAGCCAAGCCTCCAGGGTCCCCCCGCATGTAGACAGGCCTGGTCCTCCTGTCCAGGTGGCCATGGCTGTGCTGGACCTCTCCTCTGCCTCTCTCCCTCCACAGGCTGCTGGGCCCCTGCCTCATGGATGGCCTGTCACACCGAGGCTCTTCCCAGGACCCCAGGGCTTGGCCTCCACCTTCTCCCCATTTCTGCCTCCAGTTCCACACCTTAGCTCTCCACCATCAGCCGGGGCCTTCTAGCACCTCCCCAGAAATGGCCCCGCTCCAGGTCAGGTCTCTGATTCCAGGTTCACAAAGATTCTTCTGGGGGTAATTGCCTGTGCCCTTTGTTGACTCATTCACAGTGGAAATTTAAGTTCAATAGGAGCAGAGGATGGGACCACCTGGAAGGAGGGATACTAGGGACAGGGACCCCCCTAGCAGGAGCCCTTAGATTGCTTGCCCTTATAGCACTTGGTCACCCCATGGAGGGAGCCGCTCTGAGGCCTTCTAACTGACCTTTAATGAGTCACCTCACCTCTCTGAGCCTGCATTACCATATCTGAAAAAGAGGAAAGCTCTTTGTGTTACATTGTGAGAAAGAGGGCACTGGATACACTCTAGATGTTGAGTGTACACACAGTGAATGGGTAAACGGTGGTATTTCCTAGGGCGGGCGCGGGCACCGAGGACCACGGGCAGCAAGTGCTCTTCCGGTTCTGCCTGCTCCTGGATCCAGGTCTCCCTCCCCACGGCGCCCGCCCCAATGTCTAAGAGTATATAATCAGAGAAACACACACGCAGATGTTCAAATAATGCCTGCCCTGCCCAAGGTGACTCATCTGAGGGCTGTGTGTTCCTGTTCTCCTCTCCAGGATAAATTCCCAAACCCACCGCGCTGTCACAAAGCAGTGCTGTTGTGTACAGCGCGGAGCCGATAATAACCAGAGGAAACGCAGCCAGCTACTTCTCCCCCTTCCCTTCAATAGGCCTCAGAAGAGCTTTGGAGAGAGACATTTGCTTTTCCTCCCCACGTGCTCTCCCGTATTTATTTTTCTTTGCCTCTGAAAGGGAGCAGTTTTGCACTGCAGTTGAGCAGATGATGCCAAGGGGCACAGATGCCCTACAGCCACATGTCATTCTGCTTTAGACGTGAGGCCAGCCATACAGTCTGTTTGGGCGTCATCACCCTAGCCCTAAAAGCATTGTGGGTGGCGATGACAGAATCCAGGCTGGAGGGCTGTGGATATAGCTCAGTGGTAGAGCGCTTGCTTAGCACACACAAGGTCCTGGGTTTGATCCCAGCGCGCGCGCGCGCACACACACACACACACACACACACACACACACACACACCAGTCTAGAGAGTGCGTGCCCTCGGAGAACTCCAACAGGAAGTGTTCTTGTTGAGAATGTTCTAGTGAAAACATGGCCAGTAAAGGAGTAGTGTTAATTGACAACCTCTCTATAGGCGACTGATACAATCTTGTTTAAATAGACTTCCCCAATCTGATTACCAGGGTCCTGAAATTTTGCAGAATAATGAAAACCCAAGAACACTCCTGGAAATCAGATTGCCGTGTGTGTGTGTGTGTGTGTGTGTGTGTGTGTGTGTGTGTGTGTGTTATGTGCTACTGGGGATTAAACTCAAGGGTGCTCTACCTCTGAATTACACTCCACCTTTTTTTTAAATTATTATTTTGAGACAGGGTCTCACTAAATTACCACACAGAGGCCCTGAACCTGTGATCCTCCTGCCTCCGCCTCTGAAGTACCAGGACTACAGGTGTTCGCCATCACGCCTGTAATCCTAGTCTCTGTTTTTTATGGGACAGTTTTACATCCTTTGTTGAGGCCCTTAAAAAAGGCCCAAGTAACTAGTCACCCACAATTTCTCTTTCCCATAAATCCATCCAATGCAACCTCACCTGTTACTGCCTAATAAAAGCATCTATGAAGATGAAGGAATTGTGTTTAAAGCACATGTTTAAAAAGATTACCTAGCCGGGCGTGGTGGCGCACGCTTGTAATCCCCGCGCTTGGGAGGCAGAGACAGGAGGATCGCGCAGGTTCGAAGCCAGCCGTGCTGGCTTAGGAGACCCTGTTTCCAAAAATAAAAAAATAGGTCTGGGAGTGTAGTCCGGAGATAGACGGGCTTCCAGGAACCCCAGTACCACCAAAAAAAAAAAAAAAAGATTACCTAAAGTATAAACCCGGACTCAATTTAATTGGCTTTTAGAATATCAACCCCGGCCAGGCATGGTGCAGCACGGCTATAATCCCAGTACTTGGGAGGCTGAGACAGGAGACTCAGAGGCTCAGGACCAACTTCAACAACCTAGCGAGACCCTGTTTCAAAACATAAACGAGCAGCATCACTCCTCAGCGATGAGTAGAGGAATCATTTGACTGTTCCTTCCCAAACCCAAGCCCCGAGCATCTGTGGGTCCATGGGTGGCTCTGGCACCACACAGGGCAGATCTGGCCCCCACACTCCCGGGGCAGGAGCCTGGCTGATTCCAGGAGGTGCTGCTTCCCACACTTTCCAACCTTCTGACTCCCTATTTTTTTTTAACACAGGCTTTTTTTCTTTTCTACCTTTCACCAACATCTGTGTTGCCAAGGAATTTGGGTGGAGCTGACCACACTGCCGTCCATTGGGCCGAACCAATACCAGAAGAGCACAGATCATTTCTCCCAGAAACTCCAGGCCCACAAACTGTCCGGTTTTATTTTCAGGACAAATGGCAATCACAGAAAGGTTGATGTCAACTTTTTCCTCCCGTGGCAAAGAAGCCAGCTAGATTGTGCAGAGACTGATAATTCTACCCTCTGCTGAAAGTGTGTGGGGAGGAGGTTTGCAGCAAATGGCTACAAATGGAAAGGGGAGAGCTGGGCCCTGGGGGGGGGGGTCTTCAATGGAGTCCCTTCCCAGGCATTCTGGACGCTGCCAGCGCCCCGCCCATGATGCCAGTGTTTTAGCCTCTGCTGCAAGCATTGCCCCACCATGCCCGTCACTACTAGCAAGACCTAAAGTGTTCTCTCTAGAACAGTCTTTGCACTAAGAAGAATAAACAAACACCACCAAACTCAGGAAATGCCAAGGGGAAGATGTGCTTGAAATATAGAGAGCCATGCCGGGCGTGGTGGCGCACACTTGTAATCCCCGTGCTTGGGAGGCGGAGACAGGAGGATCCTGCAGGTTCGAAGCCAGCCTCGCTGGCTTAAGAGACCCTGTTTCCAAAAATAAAATAGGTCTGGGAGTGTAGCCCAGAGGTAGAAGGGCTTCCAGGAACCCCAGTACCACCAAAAAAAAAAAAAAAAATTAAAAAATTTAAAAGAACCAGGGAAGTAGTTCAGACATAAAATGCCTTTGGGTTTAATGCCCAAATATTGAACTAAAATAAATAAATAAATAAAGAGTGGGAACAGCCTCTCAAATAGCCAACAAGAAAATAGGGACCTCACACCTACAACTGTGAAGAACTGTGACTCTCATAGAGCACACACAGGCAAGAGAGCAGCCCCCGAGCTTCAGACGACCATGTGGCCCCAGCTGGCCAGCCATGGGAGGCCCAGGGCAGAGGGTACTCCATGCCCACCCGACTCCTGGTCCCCAAACACTGCCAAATGAGATTTTTGGCTGCTGATTTTTATTTGAGGGACTGGGGATAGAACCCAGGAACATTCTACCTCCAAGCGACACCCCCAGCCCTATTTTATGCTTTACTTTAAAACAGAGTCTCACTGAGTTGCAAGGGGCCCCACTAAGTAGCTGAGGCTGCCCGCGAACCCAGATCCTCCTGTCTCAGCCTCCCAAATGCTGGATTACAAGAGTGCACCACCACACCTGGCTTTTGTTGCTGGTTTTGCTGTGACATGTTACACAGCAATAGAAAACTAGTAGTCGTCCCTTAAAATCCATGGGGAACTGGTTCCAGGGCCCCCACGAATATCCTAAGCTGCAGATGTTCAAGTCCCTTATATAGAATGGTGTAATATCTCTGAACCATATTATGATGTGAGACTACAGTGCACCAATAAAAGTACATAAAAATACTTATTTGGAACTTAACACAATTTTTGGTATACTTTAAGTGATTTCAGGATTGCTTAAAATACATCATATGGTGTGGAAGTTGTGTAAAGAGTTGTTCTGTTGGGGGTGGGGGGCTAGGAATTGAGCCCAGGGACATTCTACCTCTCTGAGCTACACCCCCAGGCTATTTTTTTTTTTTTTTTTTGAAACAAGGTCTCGCTAAGTTGCTGAGAGCCTTGCTAAATTGCTGAGGCTGGCTTTGAACCTGTGATCCTCCTGTCTCAGCCCTCCAAGTACTGGGATTACAGGTGTGTGCCACCAGGCCTGGCTTACTACATTATTTAGGAAGTAATGACAAGAAGAGAGTCCGTCCGTGTTGAATACAGATGAGATGCTTTCCTCAAATATTTTTGATCTGAGGTTGGGTGAATCCTCTGATGGATCGGGAGGTTGGCTGTACTTGAGTTCTTCTTTGGTCAGTGACTTAGTTCGGGTCCCCTAGAAGCAGCCCCTGAGATGAGGATTTGAGGCTGTGAGGATGGTGTAGATCCTGGGAGGGCCCAGAAGGATTGTGGGTAATGGAGCCGGGAAGGAAAAAAGGTCTGGCGGCTGCGTGAAAGGCGCTTGCGCTGCGGGAGGCGAGGGAACCCAGGGGGACCTGAAAGAGACCAGGTGAGGCACGTACTTGTTGCCTGTGGAAACAAGAGCTCACTCAGACCTGCGCTTGGCAAAGAAATCCTGGGCTGGCCATGCCCTGAGCGGCTCTCACGACAGAACTCAGCGCAGAAAACTCAGCATTTGAGACAAAGGGAGGAAAAAGAAAATGGAGATACGGAGCACGCTTAGTCATGTCGACATGCAAGAGGATTAAGGAATCTTTAACTGCATTTTTTTTTTTTTTTTTTTTTGCAGCTGGTGCTTTAAATGTGTATGTAGAAAGCATTATTTTTGTTTTTGACCTGGGCATGCTCTTAGGGCACTTCTGTGCCCTGCCAGGCACAGCAAGGCTGACATCCACACTCACCCGCTGCTTCATTATAGTACACGTTGATTCTCTCCAGCTGCAAGTCACTGTCTCCATGGTAACTGCCGGTGGGGTCGATGCCATGCTCATCACTGATGACCTCCCAAAACTGAACCGGAAAAGGAGTCACATGGCCTGGAGTGCTTTCACGAAGCCATCTGGTCAGTTGATTCCTAGACAGAGACCAGAGAGCTGCTGGGCCCTATTTGCTGCAGCTAGAGCGCCAAAGGGGCTTGAAAATCCACAAAGGATCAGCCATCTTATGGCCAGGAACTGAAGGGCTGGGAGGGGCCCTGGAGGAGGGGTAAGGGGGGCTGACACGGTGGGCAAGGCTAAAGGTCACTGCATCCTGATGGATGGACCCGGCAGGACCCAGGCTCAGGTGGCCCCGCCCCTGTGGCTGCCTCCAGGACTCCTGGGCTCCTGGCACAGACCCCGGAAAACTTTCAACAGCCAACACAGGTTTATGCCATGGAACTCCAGGTACTGACCCTGCAATGTGGGCAGGCGATGGTAGTAGGCAGGGTCCTGGGGGCGGGGGCTCTTGGATAGTCCTGGGAGACCTGGGTATACAGTGTAAATTCCATTGTGAACCTGCGGCAGGAAAGGGGGTGGAGAGACAGGCTTGAACAGGTGCCTGTCCACAACCAGGTGCCATATCTGCTACTCTCTCTTTTTCCCCCCGCAGCCTGGATTTCTAGCTCCCCCCGAGCCTGTCACCTGCTGACTCAGAGATGGAAAAAAGACCAGGCATGTCGCCTATCATCATACCTAGATGGTGCCCACATTAAGAGAATTTACCTAAGACCCTTGTGTCCCTGACCCTATGACCAGATAAAAACAAATCTAGACTTAGATAAGGAGAAACTAACTAAAAAGACTCTTGCAACTGGGAGAATGCTGTGGTCTCAATAATCCGCAAGCATCCAAAATCCAGGGATTTTGAGCAGGACTTACATGACTTGTGTGGTCAGGGGAGCCAAACCTATGGAGAAGCAAGTTGGAAGATCAGGCCACTTCCACGGGGAATATTGTTCTCTGTAGACAGCAGATTCTGAAAGGGAGCTGTTAGGACGGACAGTGTGCCCTGGAGTGCAAGCCAAAGTGCGGGGGTTTTCAGTAGGGTAAAGACCGACTAAGGTTTGGCAAGGCCAGAGTAGTGGGTATGGAGGAGTGTCTGTGAACACCTGGTCGTTCCTCCCTTGTTGCAGACCCATAGAAATCTTGTGTGCAGTGCTCTCACAGATGGAGTAGCCTTCATCGCCAGGCTGAGAGTAGCTTGAGGGGGCTGGCCCTCATGGCCTGGCTGTGCCTACAGAGCCATCGACACCACATGTTAAGCATGTGGTTAGACTGACGGGTATTCGCGGTCCTTAATGATAAGACATTTACAGAGAGGTGTACATAGAATATAACAGAATAATACTAAGCACAGGCCTATAATCCCAATACTTGGGAAGCTGGGACAGGAGGATTGCAGGTTCAAGGACAGCCTCAGCAATGTAGAAAGATCCCCAGGAACTTAGTGAGACTCTGTTTCATAAGATAAAAATAAGAAGGGCTAGGATGTAGTTCAGAGATAGAATGCCCTGTATTCTATCTCTAATACAATAATAATTGTGCCAATATTAGGAATGGCCTAGGAAGATTTGAGAATGAAGCTCTGATTATTCATATTTTTTTTCAAAAATTGGGTCACAGAAGATGAAACTCAGAGTTGTAAGAGGAAAGGGCAAGTCAGGACTTGGTCATGGCAAGTACCCTCGCTAAAAGCAATTAGCTAGTGGAAAGAGGAGGGGAGCTAGGACTTTCACATTCTAAACACAGGTTTACATAATAGCTGATATCTAGTTAAGAGGATGGGAGGAGGGAATTGACCTTCGTGAAAGGAGAAACCTGGGCATAAACCGAGAGTTAGGCGGGAAAATTAAGGGGACGGACTCAGCTATGTTATAAAATTACGTAGGACAGCAAGATGGAGGATTTCGTATCTATAAAAGCTGTTTCGTGTTTTGTATTCTGGTGACTTCATTCGGGCCACCCCCTCATGCTATCCCTGGGTAGCATGGGGCTGTAACTGTCTTCTGTATTTCTTTCTTTTTAATAAACTCATTTAAATCTTCTGCAAGAGTCCTGACCAGTGTACCTCTGTCCTGAGTGGGACGAGAACCCGTGGTTATGGGGAAGAAACCCGGGGAGCCTAGCCGGGGTCCCCGGGGACAATTCTCCCCAAATAGTAAGTCACTCCAAGACTGTAACAATAATAATTGTTATTAATTAAATAAGTATTATCATTGAATGCTAAACTAGATGGAGAAACCAAGATTTTAGCTAGGTGAGAAGGATCATTTATGCTGGGCCTCGGGCATCTTTCGATGGAGAAGCACAAGGGTGACCGTGGCAGTTTGATGGATTTTCCGGTTTATAGTCTGAGTATTTTTGGTGATGACATGAACATCAGAGAGGTCTCTAGGAATGTGTACAGTGCGTGACCTCTGACCACACCATCACAAGTGTCCTTTGGGAAGCCAGGACAGCCCTTCAGAGATGTCCCACATTGAGGCACGGGATCATCCGTGACATGCTACAGCGTGGCTGGGGGGACTCAGCCCTGACTGGGGCTAAGGCACAGCAGCCCACCACTGCCTGTTATTGGAGTGTGGAGTCTTTCCAGTGTAGACGAGTGGCACTGAAAGGACGCACAAGCTGAGCATGGTGGTGCACGCTTGTAATCCCAGCATTTGGGAGGTTGTGACAGGAGGACTACGGTTTGCAGACAGCCTCGGCTACTATTTAGTGAGGCCCATTTGCAACTCAGTGAGACCCTGTTTCAAAATAAAGAATAAAAAAATAGGGCTGGTTGTGTAGCAGGGAGGTAGAATGCCCCTGGGTTTCATCCCCAGTGTCACAAAATACACACACACACACACACACACACACACACACACACACACACACAAGATACACAGGTCTATAATAGGGATTTCATTAGTATTCATCCCACTATACTGTGTTACTCCCCACATCCATCTTGCATTTGGGTCTGGACTTAGGAGGAGAAAAAAGGGGTGCTCTTTCTGAGAAACTTTAACCCACACCATGAACCTCTGCTTACTCAAAGAGAATCTAAGGCAGCAAAGTAAAAAATCATTTTAAATAATTTTTCACTTTGCAAACGCTATATCATCTGATACTACAACCTGAACTTAAAATATCATTCTAGTTATAAAAATTGAATTAAGCTTTTATTCATTACCAAAACTGGTTTCTTTTACATCATGTCTGTGTTCTATTTATCCAATAGTGTCTATTGAAAGCAGAATGCTAGCGGGGTGAGTAGGAGGAAATCCACACTGAGTACTTCCTGGGTTCTATGTCCGACTATGGTACCGCTTCACGCACACACATGCACACACCCAAAAAATCATCCTTTTTTTTTTTTTTTACATGTAAGGAAACCAGCTCAAATGGGTTAAAATGGCCTCCAGCATCACACAATACCAGGAAAAAAAAAAAAAAAATCAGCAGTTGCATCTCCTGCCAGCGACAGCACATTTTCTGGAGTTTCACATCCAAGCCGTTTCCTAGGCAACCAGCATCCAGCCTCCAGGACTGTCTGCAGAAACCGGGAGGAAGGGGGAATGCAGCCAATGTCTACTCACCCCCTCGTTTCCTGCATTCACCGTGCTGTAGCCCTTTGTCAGGGTGTCAATGTGGCGAAAACAGACAGCCCAAAAGCTCGCCTGTGGGATTCTATATTCAAATGAAGGCATTCCCACTCACTGAAGGGCCAGATTCATTGAGAAGCTTGCTTGTCAGACCACTGAGCCTGTGTCTATTTTTATCCGCCCTTTCCCCGCTCCCCCCTTGTCTCTCGGGCTTTTTGTCCTTGCAGCAAGGAGTCTTCCCCTGGATTCACGCGAGTCTCCGCGTGGAGAGATGCCAGCATCTCTGCCCCACCCCCACGCGTGGGCAAAGGGCTCTGCAGACTCCTCACCAGTCCTCGGACCTATGTGTGGCCAGGGCAGGGACCAGGGCTGGCATTCTGTGTCACAGAATCTGTTCATCCTTTTATAATAAATCCTTACATAATAATCAAATTACGAGGTCTTTGATTATTATGTTCCAACCCGTACTGATCACTGCAGATGGCTGCATGGCCCTAAAAAATTTAGGCCCTGCTGCAGAGGGCAGGCTTAGACCAAGCAGGGAGGTGAGCAGGGAGAAGGAGGTGCATAGCAACTCAGTGTGTGTGTGTGTGTGTGTGTGTGTGTGTGTGTGTGTGTGTGTGTTGGGGATTGAACCCAGGGATGAATGCTCCATATATATATATATGTATTTTTTTATTTTTTATTTTTTTTGGGTGGTACTGGGGTTCCTGGAAGCCCTTCTACCTCCAGGCTACACTCCCAGACCAATTTTTATATTTTTATTTGGAAACAGGGTCTCTTGAGCCAACAAGGCTGGTTTCGAACCTGCCCAATCCTCCTGTCTCTGTCTCCCAAGCGCGGGGATTACAAGTGTGCGCCACCACGCCCGGCAGATGCTCCATCTTTGAGCAACACTTCTAGCCCTTTTTTTTTTTTTTTTCAGTATTGAGGACAGAACTGAGGGACATTCTATCTCTGAACTACACCCCCAGCCCTATTTTTCATTCTTTTTTTTTTTTTTTTTTTTTTTTTGGTGGTGGTGGTGGTACTGGGAGTGGAATCCAGAGGCTTTCTACCTCCGGGCTATACTCCCAGACCTATTTTATATTTTATTTGGAAACAAGGTCTCATTAAGTATTTGAGAGCCTCACTAAGTAGCTGAGGCTGGCTTCAAACCTGTGTGATCCTCCTGTCTCAGCCTCCAAGTGTGGGGATTACAAGCGTGCGCCACCACACTCAAACTCAGCTCATTCTTTATTTTGAAACAAGGTCTCACTGAGTTGCAAAGGGCCTCACTAAGTAGCTGAGGCTGTCCTTGAACCAGAATCCTCCTGTCTCAGCCTCCCAAATGCTGGAATTACAAGTATGCGCCACCACGCCCGGCTTCCCAGCCCTATTTTAGGATTTTTTTTTTTTTTTTGAAACAGGATCTGGCTAAGTTACCACACACTGCCCTCAAACCTGCAATCCTCCTGTCTCAGCCTCCCTAGTACTGGAATTACAGGCATGCGCTACCTCCAATGTTTTCAACAATTTGATCTTCGTCCATTCAAAGCATTTTCTGTTCCCTTTACCAAGAAGTCGAAATGCACTTAGCTTTTAGGAGCAGCTCTCTTGTGGCATCAATACTAATGAAATTCCAGCACATAGGTGTTGCTAAAAGCCATTTTTTTTTCTGGGAAATATGATGCAGGAAGACAAATTGGAAATGCCTGGTCCTGGCTTACTACATCTTCACTTGCCTTCTCAGGTGCCAGCAGCCAGCTGGAGCCTGGCCATGGGTCAAGGTCAAGACACTTCAGCCTCTCTACACTCTGGCCCACGAACAAGGGGAACAGCAGACTTGATTACAGAGGTGTGGGAAGGCTTTTGCTGCCAGGAGTCTGAGCTGGCCAGTGAAAGTGCCTGGCACAGTCTCCAGATTTGACAGAGCACCGTGTCAGGCTTTGCATTCTACAAAGGGCAGGGACAGGGCAGAGACAGGGCTCAGTGCCCAGGCAGCAGGGCGTCACCAACACAGATTCTCAGGACACCAGAGCAGGTATATTAGGCAATCCCATTGAATACCCATGGTACATTTTTTGGGTGTGGTAATGACATCGTGGTTATATAAGATAATGTCTTTCTCCTTACAAGGTGTGTGCCAGAACACAGGGGTCAAGTGCTGTGATGTCTGTAATCTACTTTCAAATAATTCAGACCTTCCAAAAAATGTAGTGTGTACACACACACACACACACACACACACACACACACACACCAGCAAATGTGGAAAAATGTTAATGATTGCTGAAGTTAGAAGAAGGGTATGCAAGGAACGACCCTATTATTCTTTTAATTTGTGGGTTTTCATTAAAATTTTAAGTTTTTCAAAAAGGATGTGTGTGTGTGTGTGTGTGTGTGTGTGTGTGTGTGTGTGTGTGTGTGTATTACTGGGAATTGAACCCAGGGGCATTCTACCTCTGCCTTCTATCCTCAGCCCGACACACACACACTCCCTCCCCTCTCCTCTCCTCTCCTCTCCTCTCCTCTCCTCTCCTCTCCTCTCCTCTCCTCTCCTCTCCTCTCCTCTTTTCTTTCCTTCCCTTCTTCTTCTTCTTCTTCTTCTTCTTCTTCTTCTTCTTCTTCTTCTTCTTCTCTCTCTCTCTCTCTCTCTCTCTCTCTCTCTCTCTCTCTCTCTCCCTCTCTCTCCTGGGGATGGAACCCAGGGGTATTCTATATCTGAGCTACACCCCCAGCCCTATTTTTATTTTATTTTTTATTTTGAAGCAGGGTCTCACTGAGTTGTGGAGGTCCTCGCTAAGGAGCTGAGGCTGTCTGCGACCCATGATCCTCCTGTCTCAACCTCCCAAATGCTGGGATTACAAGTGTGTGTCACCATGCCTGGCTTTTATTCTATATTTTGAAGCGGGGTCTCACAAAGTTGCAGAAGACCTCACAAGATGTCAAGACTGGCTACAAACCTGCCAATCTCCTATCTCAGCCTCCCAAGTACTGGGATTACAAGTGTGTACCAACACACCTGGCTCAGAAAGGATTTATGAATAGCCAGGCATGATGGCACCTACCTGTAATCTCCATACTTGGGAGACTAACACCAGAGGATCCCAAGTTTGAGGACAGACTCAGCAATGTAGTGAGGCTCTTAGCAGCCTACTGAGAATTTGTTTCAAAACAAAAATAAAAAATAGAAAGGTCTGGGGGTTTATCTCGGAGACAGAATGTCCTTGAGTTCAATTCCCAGTAACCACTCCCCTCCAAGAAAGGGTTAATGACTGGTTCTAGGCCTGGCACATAAAATGGATTTCCTCATAAAGAACCTAGAGTTTCAGCTAAGAGTAAATCATTTCATTTGTTACGGTTTCTGATTACCTCATTATAAATATCAAATATCATGCAGTCCGGAAAGGGAGAGAATATGGCCGAAATGCTACCTTTGAATCTACCAGTTAAAAGTGCATTTTATAAAGCGAGCTGGTAAGTTCTATTGTTATCTTGTGTTTTCTTGTTCTCACATTTTCAATGCTTAATTGTTTTTCTCATTCAAAAGAACATTTTTATCTGATGACCCTTCCAGTGGCCGGACGTAGGAGCATGTGCTGTCCGGAGATTACACCACGAGACTGCTGGGACGCGACGTGGTTCTTCTTTTTCAGCCTTGAGGAAATAACTCAGTCAACCGAAACATACACATCTGGCCATTTGTGCATAATTAGAATTAAAAATTAGGCATCTTATATATACGTATATATTGGGGGACTGGCATTAGGGATTGAACTCAGGGGCATTCGACCTTCAAGCTATGCCCCCAACCCTTTTTATTTATTTATTTGAATTTTGAAACAGGCTCTCACCAAGTTTCTGAGGGTCTTGCTAGGGTGCTGAGGCTGTCCTCAAACCTACCTATGAGCCTCCTGTCTCAGCCTCCCAAGTGCTGGAATCCCAGGCTTATGCCACTATGCCCAGCTGCATTTTATATTTTGACACTTGTGCTAATAGAACATGAATACATGGCTCAAGTGTGGAAATGCATGAAAATTACATGATAAGGTGATCTCTCCTCCCTGTATGATCCTTAGGGGCAGAAATGGGGTCTATATTTGTACCCCCAGCGCCTAGCACCATACATATTTATTTTTATCATTTTTTAAAATAAATGATAAAAGTAGAACATGGAAATGTGATGACATTTGAACTCCCCAGTTGCCAATTCATTGTTTTATGAAGTGTTGATTGTTTTATGATGTTCATAAACTAAATATAGAATATTGATATCCAGGGGGGTTGCTTAGTAAATGATACAAAAGAAAGAAAGAGAGAAAGAAAGAAAAAGAAAGATTAACACAATGTACAGACTCACTTGCTTCTATTCAAGTAAAGTCTAAATCTAAAAAAGTATGTGTTGATTTTATTAGATTGTTGGGAGGAAGAAGAGGAAGAAAGTTGACTGTATCAAGACCCAGATAAACACTGGCCCTAGTGTTTCTTGCTAGTGGGGAGCTCTGGGTTGTCTTAGGACATTTGGGGGATGAATATGTGGAGTGGCTAATTTAGGGTGTCAGATGGGCTGCATGGAGGGGCACCTAGAGATCTAACAACAGCTTTACTTGTGAGCATGTCTGGGAGAGAGTTTCCAAAGGAGACTGGCATGTGGGTCAGTGAGCTGAATGGAGACAACCCACCTGGATGTGGTGGCTGGAGGCCCAGATGGACAGAAAAGTGGGTGAAGGGGGAAGAAAACTCTCTTCTCTTCTCTTCTCTTCTCTTCTCTTCTCTTCTCTTCTCCTCCCCTCCCCTCCCCCCCCCTCTCTCTTCCTCACTGGATAGAGTATATTTTTTGTTTTTCAGTTTTTGGAACTAGAGATTGAACCCAGGAGCATTCTACCTCTGAGCTGCACCCTCAACCCTTTTTATTTTTTTACTTTAAAACAGGGTTTCACTAAGTTGCTGATGCTGGCCTCGAATCTGTGATCCTCCCATCTCAGCCTCCCAAATACCAGGATTGTGGGTGCCCTCCACCACACTCAGCTAAGGAGAGTGTGTTTTTCTCCTGCTGCTCTTGCTCTTAAGCATCAGAGCCCAGGTCCTTTGGCCTTTGGCCTCCAGGATTTGAACTAGCAGATCCTGGGGGCTTGGGCCTCTGCCTGGCGGCTGTACTGGTGGTCCTCCAGCCTCCCAGGATTCTGGCTTCTTGGACTGAGACATCACTACTACTCACTAGCTTTTCAGTTGCTGATGGTCTATTGTGAACTTACAACCTCTGTGATTGTGTGAGCCAATTTCTCAATAAATCCATACACCAGGAATACACGACTCTCTTGGTAGTGTCTCTGGAGAACCCTGACTAACATTACACGCATCTGGCTGTTTCTACTCCACCACTGGCACACCAGGCCGCTGGGTAATGTGGTTGGGTTGCTGCTTCCCAGGGCCCAAGAAAGCAGGCACCAGCGTGCAGGTTTCTGGCTGGTGAAACCACCCAGGAGTTTATCAACTAAGAGGCTTTGGACCGCAAGTAACAAAAGACCCAGCTCAAAGTGGCCTTCACAATGAGAGGTTTAAGCCGGGCGTGGTGGCGCACGCTTGTAATCCCAGTACTTGGGAGGCTGAGACAGGAGGATCCAGGTTCACAGCCAGCCTCAGCTACTTAGTGAGGCCCTTTGTAACTCAGTGAGACCCTGTTTCAAAATAAAGAATAAAAAATAAGGATGATAGGCCGAGCGTGGTGGCGCAGGCTTGTAATCCCCGCGCTTGGGAGGCTGAGACAGGAGGATCACACAGGTTCGAAGCCAGCCTCAGCTACTTAGTGAGACCCTGTTTCCAAATAAAATATAAAATAGGTCTGGGAGTATAGCCCGGAGGTAGAAAGCCCCTGGGTTCCACCCCCAGGACCATGAAAAAAATAAAATAAAATAAGGATGAGGGTGTAGCTCAGAGGTAGAATGGCCCCGGGTAGAATTCCCAGTACTGAAAATCCTACTACTACTACTACTACTACTACTAATAATAATAATAATAATAATAATAGGATTTATTATCTCATAACAAAAACAGGAGAGCAGTAGTTGTCAAAGTGCAGTCTAGCTTGGGGCTTGGTCGCACACACCCATAATCCCCTTACTTGCAAGGCTGCGACAGGATGGCAAGGTCACAGGTTTGAGGTCAGCCTCAGCAACTTAGTGAGACCCAGTTTCAAAATAAAAAGTTAAAAGGTCTGGGGACATATCTCAGAGGAAGAATGTCCCTAGGTTCAATACCCAGTATGGAAAGAAAGATTTTCTTTCTCTCAGTCCAGTGATTCCAAGGGGTCCTTGAAACCCTTACAAGGTATCTGTGTGGTCAGATTCACTCATTCCTGCAAGATAGATCAACGGAATTTAGTGTACTAGAGCAGAGGTCAACATCTATTACAAAAAAAATGTTTTTGTACATAAAAGTTTTATTGGCACACCAACTATACCTATTTTTACATACTATCTAAGGCTGCTTTGGGCATCTACCAGCAATGTGGAGCCATTGTGGTAGAGATGGCATGGCTTACCAACTGGAAGATAGTTACTTCTGGCTCATAACTGGAAAAAAAAACTGTTCTGATTTCTGCCAAAGAGCTTAAAATATTTTTAGACATAGTTTCAGATCCCATTTGCAAATAAAGTTTAAGAAATCGACAGCGTGTGTGTATGCGTGTGCGTGCGCGTGCGTGTGCGTGTGCGTGTGGCTATAAGTTGAGTTCTATCCCAGCTCTATTTTATTTTATTTTTAGTTTGGAAACAATGTCTCATTAAGTTGTGGAGGGCCTCCCTAAATTGCTGAGGCTGGCTTCGAACCTGAGATTCTCCTATCTCAGGCTCTCAAGTGCTAGGATTACAGACGTGAGCCACCATGCCTGGCTACTTGTCACATTTTTAGTGTTGTATCAAAGAAGAATACCTACAATGATCTGAAAAGAAATCAAAATGCTCCTTTTCCTGCTCTGTATCTGGGCGAGGCCAGATTATTTTTTCATATACTTCAGCCAAAACAACAGACGACATCAGGTCAAATATAAGAGCAAGACTAGATGTGAGAGCCCATCTGCATCAGATTAAGCCAGACAGAAAGGAGATTTGCAAAAATGGAAAAATGCAACACAATGTTACTCATATCACTGGGTTATTTTTTGTTTTAGAGAATATATATACATATTTTTTTCATAAAATGTATTTATGTTAATATATACTCATTTCTAGTGGATCAATGAATACATATTTAAATTTATCTTAGTTTTAATAATATGGTAAATGTTGATTGATATAACCCACATATATGAAAAATGGTTGGGGCTGTTGATAACTTTTAAAAGTATAAATAAAGGGCTCTGAGACTAAACAGTTTGAGAACAGTTGCTAATTTAGAGTTGGGCAGGGCCTGAAGGTGTGGTGATAGAGTTGCCTGTCTAGCATGTGTGAGCCCTGGATTCAGTCTCTAGTACTGTAAAAAAATTAAAAAAAATCTAGAATTGGGCAGTTTCAAAATTGTTTGCTATATAATCTCTCTGGTTCTTCTGCTGGCCCAGTTGTCTTGTAGGTATTAAGGCCAGATGTGGAGCCAGAGGTGGTGGCACAGCAGCCTCAGAAACTTATAAAAAATTACAGCTTATAGCCGTGTATACACAGCACTGGATTGATTGGAATGATACATCATCCATTTATTGATTGATTGATGATTGTGGGTCTGGGGATTGAATCCAGAGGCATTCTACCTCCAAGGTACACCCCCAGCCCATTTTATTTTTCGTTTTGAAACAGGGTTCCACTAGGCTGCTGAAAGTCTCCCTAAGTTGCTGAGGCTGGCCTTGAATCTGTGGTCCTCCTGTCTCAGCCTTTCAAGTACTGGGATTACAAATGTACAACACCACACTTGACCATATCATCACCTTTTTTATTCATTCATTTGTTTATTTTTGTGGTGCTGGTGATTGAATCGAGCAATGTTCTACCACTGATTTACACCACCAGTCCTATTTTATATTTTTTACTTTGAAACAAGGTCTCACTAAATTACATTAGGGCCTTGATAAATTGCTGAGGCCGCCCACAAACCTGCGATCTCCCTGCCTCAGCCTTCCAAGTACTGGAAGTGACATGTGGCACCATGCCCAGCCATCATCACTTTAAATATCACCAGATTCAAAGACTTATACAGTGAACCCAAAACTGATTTATGGCTGGTTGTTTGACAAGGAAGAAACATTCTGAAACCCAAACATCAAATGATTGTGGTTTTAATCAGCTTTCCTACTGCTGTGACCCCAAATACCCGATGACCACAACGTATAGGAAGAAATATTCATTTGCTCACATTTCTGGAGGTTTCAGAGGTTCCTGTCCATTTTAGGCTGGGTCATGTTTGCAGAGCTCAGAGCATGGTGTCAAAAAGCAGAGAGCAGGGACAAGGGACAGATATATATATAGTCTCCAGGGTCATATCCCCAGTGACCTACCTCCCCTAGTCACATCCTACCTGCCTACCTTATCACTCAACAAACCCATTCATCCACCAATGTGTTTATCCACTGATAAGATTAGAACACTCATGATTCAATTATTTTACCTCTAAACATCTCTGTACTGCTAACACATGAGCTTTTCCAGAGGACCTGGTATATCCAAGCCATAACATCATGGGGTTTGAATTTTAGAGACACATCTCTGGCAAGCTACTCATTTCTTTTCAGGAAAATTATATAAATAGTCAGGGAGCTCAGCCCTGAGTGTGTCTCTTCTCTTCTCTTTTCTTCTCTTCTCTACAGGTGAGGGGTGTCTGCCTGAACCCTGCCTATGGGTATATACACCTTTGCCATATTTTAATAAATCTTTGCTTGCACCTTGCTTTCAGTGCATCCTGGAATTCCTTTCAGCAGCATAGGTCAAGAACCCTCCTGGGTTGGGTTGAGGTCCCATTGCTTCCTTGGAAAGAGCTCCTTAGACCCTATCTGGTAACAGTCAGGCCTCGTGATCCAATTACTTTCCAAAAGCCCTACGTGTGTGTGTGTGTGTGTGTGTGTGTGTGTGTGTGTGTGTGTAGTGTAACTGGGGATGAAATCCAGGGGCTTTCTATCTCCAAGCTATACTCTCAGACCTATTTTATATTTAATTGGAAACAGGTCTCACCAAGTTGCTGAGAGCCTAATTAAGTAACTGAGGCTGGCTTCGAAACTGCGCAATCTTCCTGTCTCAGCCTTTCAAGTACTGGGATTGCAAGCATGCGCCACCATGCCAGGCTAAAGCCCTACCTTTGATCATTACTGCTTTGGGGACCAACACATGAGCTTTAAAGAACACTCCAGGGCCAAATCATTGCAGAGAGTAACAAGAACCAACAAAAAACAGAATCATCATGACAATACTAAAAGTTATTTAAAACTTAAGAAATTTTTATTTTTATGCCTATAATCCCAGTAATTGGGAGGCTGAGATAGGATGATCACAAGTTTGAGGTCAGTATCAGCAACTTAGCAAGACCTTGTTTCAAAATAAAAAATAAGCCGGGCGTGATGGCGCATGCTTGTAATCCCCACTCTTGAGAGGCGGAGACAGGAGGATTGCGCAGGTTTGAAGTCAGCAGCTGGCTTAAAAGACCCTGTTTCCAAACAAAAAAAGTACAATATAGGTCTGGGAGTGTAGCCCGGAGGTAGAAGGGTTTCCAGGAACCCCAGTACTACCAAAAAAAAAAAAAAAAAAACCCAAATAAATAAAACAAAAAAACAAAACAAACAAACAAAAAAAGGCTGAAGGTATGGGTTAGAGGTAGAATGTCCCTGGGCTCAAATCCCATATCAAACAAACAAAAAGATAAGTTTCTAAGTTGCTGAGTCTGTTCTCAGACTTGTAATCTTTCTGTCTCAGTCTCCCAAGTCCTGGGGTTGCAGGTGTGTATCACCATGCCTGGCTACAACTCTGGCTCTTACTCTAATTAGATTGGGAGTCTTCAAACCTGCTCTTCCCTGTCCCATAATTTAGACATGATCTTAGAGGCTTTTGCTTGGTCACAGATGGAGGAAGATGAAAAGGACCAGGCAGCCTCGTGGTACTGCCAGTGTCTGGGCCTCATGGATTATGCATTGACTCCAGTTCCCTCATTAAGTCATGTTCCCTCCATTGAATAACGTCTGTCAGACACACTGTGAGCTTCAGACGACTGGGTTGTACCTCTTCCCTTGGCTTGCCCACCCGGGGAGTCCTAAGAAAACGTGCCATGTGAACAAAGCACAAACTGGAGTGTGGAAGACTAGCTGCCACCCAAGGTGACTCATGGATGACCTAGAAAATGGACCCAACCAGCCAGGCTCCCTGATTCCGGTTTCTTGTTGTCTGTCCTCCCCATCATCACCTGTCACCTTGGCAAGACATTGCTCTGTGTTATAGACTAAAGGTAATGTCCCGTGAAATCCGTGTGTTGAAATCCTAACCCCCAAGTTGATGGTTTTAGGAGGTGTGGATATTTTTGTGTGTGTGTGGTACTGGGGTTCCTGGCAGCCCGTCTACCTCCGGGCTACTCTCCCAGACCTATTTTATATTTTTATTTGGAAACAGGGTCTCTTAAGCCAGCGTGGCTGGCTTCGAACCTGCGCGATCCTTCTGTCTCCGCCTCCCAAGCGCGGGGATTACAAGCGTGCGCCACCACGCCCGGCTGGAGGTGTGGGTTTTGGAGGGTGATTATGTCATGAGGGTGGAGCCCCCCTGAATGGGATTCATGCCCTTATAAAAGAGACCCCAGAGAGCTCCCTCGTTCATTCTGGCATATGTAGATACAAGGAAAACGAGCAGGAGTCTGCAGCCTGGGAGAGCCCCCAGCAGACTAACCCTCTGGCACCTGATCGCAGACTTCCAGCAGAGAACTGGGCGAGGTAAGTTCCTGGAGTAGTGTTTTGTAGCAGCCCCAACAGATTAAGACATTCGAGTACAGGTAGATTGTCCCTTGCCCCAAAATGCTTAGGACCAGAAGCATTCCAGATGTTTTCAACTTGGGAGTACTTGTACATATAAGGATAAGATATATCAAAGATAATACCCAAGTCTACACATGAAATTCATTTATATTTCATATATACTTTATGCACATGGGCTGCAGGTAGTTTTGTAGACTATTTTTATTTATTTGTTTGTTTATTTTGTGGTATTGGGAATTGAGCCCAGGGGCATTCTATCTCCAAGCTATACCTCCAGCCCTATTTTTATTTTTTATTTGGAAACAGGATCTCACTAAGTTGCGGAGGGCTTCACTATAAGTTGCTGAGGTTAGCTGCAAACCTGAGATCCTCCTGTCTTGGCCTCCCAAGTATTGGGATTATAGGCATGCATCACCACGCCTGGCTTTGGACTATTTTTAAACAATTTTGTGGCTGGGCTTTGTGGTGCATATCTGTAATCCTAGTATTTGAGAGGCTGAGATGGGAATCACAGGTTCAGGGCCAGCCTCCGGACAACTTAAGGAGATCCTTAGTGATGTAGACTCTTTTTTTTTTTTTTGCAGTACTGGGGATGGAACCCAGGGGCATTCTACCTTCGAGGTACACCTCCAGCCCTATTTTTTATCCTTTATTCTTTATCTTTATTTTATTCTTTATTCATTGAGTTGCAAAGGGCCTCACTAAGTAGTGTGAGAACTGTGATACTCCTGCCTCAGCTTCCCAAATGCTGGGATTACAAACGTGTGCCTCCATCCCCAGAGAGAGACCCTGTTTTGAAATAAAAATTTTTTTAAAAATCTGGGATATAGCTCAGAAGTTTTAGAATGCTCCTGATTTAGTTTTAGGGCTTTAGTTTTCTTCAAATCCCTAGTTTAAGACAGGCGCGCTTGTAATCCCAGCATTCAGGAGGCGGAGACTGGAGGATCGCGGTTCACAGACTGCTTCAGCTACTTAGTGAGGCCCTTTGCAACTCAGTGAGACCTTGTTTCAAAAAATAAAAAGAAGCCGGGTGTGGTGGCGCACGCTTGTAATTCTGGCGCTTGGGAGGTCGAGACAGGAGGATCGCGCAGATTCACGCTGGCTTAAGAGACCCTGTTTCCAAATAAAAATATAAACTAGGTCTGGGAGTGTAGAAGGGTTTCCAGGAACCCCAGTACCACCAAAAATAAATTAATTAATTAATAAAAAAATAATAAAATGACTAAAAAATAGGACTGGGGTGTAGCTTGGAGGTAGAATGCCCCTGGGTTCTATCCCCAGTGCCGCAAAATAAATAAACAAACAAACAAATATATAAATAAATAATCCCTAGTTTAATGGGGGAACAAGACTTAAAAGAAGAACAAGAAAATAGAATATTTTCCTAAATCCTTCTCTCATGAAAAGAAAGAATGGATTCTTACCAATTCAATGACATAATGGTTCCAACAGCTGCCAAACTGGGACCCATTAGCCTCTGCAAGCATTAAGTGTAGCAAGCTAGAACTAGTGAGCTTGGGTTTCCTTTTTAACTCACTCTACCCACAGTGGAGGGGTTTCCAGGTTGGGAGCAGATCCCCACTCCCTTGCAGCTTGTTTCTGGGCACGGCCCGGCTCTTGGTAGACACTGGCGACATACCCTTGTCCTCTTTACTTACCTTCTTGGTATTCTCCTCGCCCGTCCTGATGGGGTTTTTATTAATTCTGTCTGAACAGCTGGGCTGTAAGTTACATACCACAGATGACGCATGTTCACCCTGGAACATTTTTCATTCCTTAGCAGCCGACAGCCCAGCCCTCTGCCAGTTGCTGTGGGGTCAAAGCTAATGACTCAGAAGCAGGTCAAGTCCACGGGCTTCTCTGATGGGAAAACCTGCAGGCAGGAGCTCTTACCACATAGCAGGGCACTCCGATCAAAAGACAGCTCAGCAAAAATTCCCTGATGGGAAACTGGCCAAGACATGGGAGTTGACTGGAGAAAGAGCCCGGCAGAATTTCCATGCAAAACTGTCAGAACTGAGGGGATTTGGGAAATCTACTTTTGTTCTGAGAAGGCTCCCTGAAAGGAGATGGGTGATCAGTCAGGTGAAAGGACTGGTCCTCTTTGGGATGGTACAGGAGGAGCCAGAGCTTGGACCCATCAGCTGGCAATTCAGGAAGCCAAGAGTGGGAAACTATGTCTAGTACCAGGCAGAGTGAGTTAGGGTGAGCTGTCAATGCTCAGCCTACCCCCAGAGGGCACCTGATGCCACACTAGGGGCCAGGGATGTAGCTCAGTGATAGAGCGCCTGCCAAGCACGGGCAAGATCCTGGGTTCCATCCCCAGCACTGAAAATTAATTAGGCAAGTAAGTAAATAACAAGGTCAGGGCTTCATATCTGATAATCATTCTGTCTGCAGCACAAAGCCTAGATAGGAATTTTTCTTTATGCCACATGATAGATGCTCGTTATATATGTTTTGAATGAATAGTCAGTCAAGGGAAGAAAGGAAAAATCCTTTTAAATAGGTTTTATGGGCTGGTAGCAAAAGTGTAGCTTATGAAACTATTTACAGGTGGGTGGGGAAATTTGACACAGATGTTACCTCCCTACCACTCTTTCTTTCTTTCCTTCCTTCCTGCCGTGGTATTAGGAATTGATTTTAGGGGCATTCTACCTCTAAGTTATACCCCAGCCATTTTATTCTCTATTTTAAGACAGGATCAAAATAAACAGGGTCACTATGTTGCTGAGGCTGGCCTTAAACTTCCAATCTTCCTGTCTTAGCCTCCCAAGTATTGTAATTACAGGTGTCACCTTGCCCAGCTGTAGTTTGGATGTCTTCTAAAGGTTTTGTGTTGAAGGTTTGGTCCTAGCTGGTGCTGCTGGGAGATGCTAGAACCTTTAGGAGGTGGGGCCACATGGAAGGAAGTTAGGTCTTTGGGGGCATGTCCTTGGTGGAGATGCTGGGACCCCGGCCTCCTCATCTTCCTCTCTCTTTGTTTCTCAGCCACCATGGAGTAAACAGGCCTCATTGACCACAAACTCCCTGCCATGATCTCCCGTGCCCCACAGGCCCAAGCAACGGGGCCAGCTGACCATGGACTAAAGCCTCTGAAGTGAGCCAATATAAACCTTTCTTCCTTTTAAGGGTCTTGCCTCAGACATTTTGTCACAGTGATGGAAAGCCGACTAATACACAGCTGAAGGATCTGCTCAGGATGACTTAGCAGCCCAAAGACATGGCCTAATGTTCAAATGTGCAGGTGGCTTCCGCATGAGGGGGAATGAGGGAGAATGAGAAATTGGGGATATGAATAGAGTCTCATAGGCCAGGAGCCTTCGTGACCTCACAAGGACTTGCCCAAGGCTGGGGACAGAGCCTGGTACAGCTATGCCATGCACACCTGTAATTTCAGTGCTTGGGAGGCTTCAGCAACTCAGTGAGACTTTGTTTTGAAATAAAAAGGGGTGAAAAGTAGAATGCCCCTGGGTTCAGTCCCCAGTACCACACAAAAAAACATGTCTGGGGACAGGCTGAGTAAGCACGCTCGGGTGAGGACAAGAGGAAGCCCAGGTCAGGGTGGGGCAGTTAGGAGCCGCTAACCCTTTCTCCACTGGAGGACTTGCCAGCCTTTTTTTTTTTTTTTTTTTTTTTTTTTTTTTTTCGGTAACAGGGATGGAACCCAGGGACATTCTACCTTCGAGCTACATCCCCAGCCCTAGTTTTTATTCTTTAGTTTGATGTGTGTGTGTGTGGGGGGGGGGGTACTGGGGTTCCTGGAAGCCCTTCTACTTCTGGGCTATACTCCCAGACCTATTTTTTATTTGGAAACAGGGTCTCTTAAGCCAGTGAGGCTGGCTCCGAACCAGCGTGATTCTCCTGTCAAGCGTGATTCACCTCTCAAGCGTGGTGATTACAAGTGTGCGCCACTACACCGGGCCTTATTTTTTAGTTTGAAACAGGGTCTCACTGAGTTGCAAAGGGCCTCACTAAGTAGCTGAGGCTGTCCTTTAACCAGGATCTTCTGGTCTCTGCCTCCCAAATGCTGGGATTACAAGTGTGCGCCACCATGCTCGGCTTGTCTGCCGTTTTAGCCAGTACCCTCAGCTGTGTTTGCCCTCAGCATGGCCTCTCCTCTGGAGGCCCTTAGTGGAGCTGGCCTAGGAAACAGCCTTTAGCTCGCAACCTTTTTTCCCACCTACTGGTCTCAGGGTTACTTCTGAGCCTGTGGCTATGCAGGACGCCACAGAAACAAGCATTAAAGAAATACTGCAAGTCTTAGAATTGCATCTTCTAAGTCTTTTTGAAATTTCCAATGGAACCCTTGAATAACTGAATACAGTATTCAACTCTCAAAAAAAAAAAAAAAACATAAAAAGACCATCTGATGAAGACCCACACATTGGTGTGTTCTGGAGTGAAGACCTGCCCACAGAGGCTGCTGTGTGTGGGAGGAACTGGGCAGACAGCAGCCTGCCCTCTGCCCATGCCAGTGTGCACATCAGCCTCTCGGCCCTCTATGAGCTCTCCAGACAAAGGGGCATCATTGTGTGAGATGCCAGCCAAGAGACCAGCCTGCAAGCTGCCCAGAGATGGGATGCTGAAGGGTGGGGGTGGATGTCACCAGTAGGAACGCAGAAAGTCTCGCTGCAGGACTCTTTCAGCAGAGGAATGGGAAACTGTGATCTGATGTGTCTGTCTGGAGAAGAAAGAGATAGAATCTACACCGGGCAACAGCCATACTGTCTTCCCTCCCAGACACCTGTCAGAATCATTAGGGAGAGAGAAAAACAAGTTAAAGGAAAAGGAGATGTAGTTCAGAGTAGAGCACCTGCTTTCCTGGGAGATTAAACCGAGGAGTATTCTACCTGGGAGCTACACGCCAGACCTTTTATATTTTGAAACAGGGTTTCACTAGGCTGCGGAGAGTCTTGCTAAGTTGCTGAGGCTGGCCTTGAACCTGTGATCTTCCTCTCTCAGCCTGCCAAGTACTAGGGTCACAGGTGTGCACCACTATGCCCAGCGGCATTTTCTTTACCCAAATAAACCTACAACTTAGTGAAACCCTGTTTTAAAATAAAAAAAGAAAATAGGACTGGAGTGTATCCCAGAGGCAGAATGCCTCAGGGTTCAACTCCTAGTTCCAAAAATAAAATAAAATCAGAGGGAAGGAGAGAGTTTTGAAGCAGATCTTAGGAGCAGTAGATAATTTTAAAAAACACTTTATGAAAACAACAGAAGGGGGCGCTATAGAGTCATGTAGCTCTTAAGACATGGAGGCCTTCCTCTTCCTCCTAAAACTGCAGGAAAATCCATTTCACTTAAAAATGAGAAGGGGCTGAGGATGTACCTGAGTGGCAGAGCACTTGCCTAGCATGCACAAAGCCCTCGGTCCAACAGCCAGCTTTAAAAAAAAGACAATAGAAAATGATCATGATAAACACCCGCAGGAAGTTGTTAATAAAAGCAAATAAAGACAGTGAGTCATGCTGGCGCACACCTGGAACCCCAGTATCGGGGAGGCTGAAGCAGGAAGACTGCAGCTTCAAGGAGGGCCTGGGCAACTTAGTGAGACTCTGTCTTCAATAAAACAGTAAGTAAATGAAAGGGTTAGCGTTCAGTGGTAGAGTGTGCTAGCCTAACAAAACAAAAACAAAAACAAAAATTTTGTGGGTTTTTTTGGGGGGGGTTTGGTACTGGGATTGAACCCAGGGGCATTTTGCCTCTGAGCTACATGGCCAACTCTTTAAAAATTTTTTTTTTAAATTTCCAAACGGTCTCAATAAGTTGCTAAGCATCTTGCTAAATTGTTGAAGCTAATATATTTTTATTTTTCAAAATTAAAAAACAATTGAACTGGGCCTGGTAGTGGGGGCCTGTAATCCTCGTTCTTAGGAGGCAGAGACACGTGGATCCCAGGTTCAATCTACAGTATGAACAAACAAATTTTTTGGAACAAATTAACTGACTAAAATCAAGAAAAAGTTAGCAGTTGTAAAATAAAAATAAATTAAATTAGAAAAACTCTGAAATGAAGATCTTGGAGAAAAGCAAGATCTGTAAAAATAAGGTAAAAGAACTTGGGAAAGATAAAACCAAAAAATAATCATGAATGCAGTCTAAACTAAAAGTCAGACAAGAGCAAAAGAGCTGTACAGAGATTGCCATAGAGAAGTGAGAGAGTATCTTGATGGGTAGGAAATGAAGCTGGGGCTTCTGCTTTCCTCCAATTAAATTAAATTAAATTTATCCTCTCTACCAAAACAACAAGCAATCTGGGCAAAATCCATGTGACAATGGTTCTCAGGGCTTTGGTCACCAAGCAATGAGTGACGTGGGAGGGAGAGACGCGGTTGCCATATGACTGTCCCAACATGTGAGTCTGAAGGGCGTTTCTACGCGCGGCAGTGCAGGAAGGAGGAGCCCAAAGAGAGCTTCCCGCCTCACTGAGTTGAAAAGAGAAATGAGACTTCAGAGAGCTGAGTGAGGTAGAATCACAGAGCAGAATGCAGACTGCAAGAACTTCACAGCAAGAGCCCTAGAGATCAGAGGAGCCTCCTCCTCAGACATGCAGATACAAAAGTGCATCAGAACAGCCAAAGAGCAACTGTAGGCCAAAGGGTGCCTAGAGCAGGGGACAGTCTGAAATGGAGCCGAGATGGAGATGCCTCCTGATCCCTGGGGCATGGCCTTAACAGCCAAAGGAAGTTATCCCTAGACCCAGTCTACTTTGGTCCTATCCCTGCAAAGCTTAAAAGCGACGTTCAAAGGGTTGCTGATTCCATGTGATGCAACTTTGTGTCAGAATAACATTCAATCATCTTTAAAAGACCAAAATACAGCACTCAAACAATATAAAGTTCACCGTGTCTGGCACCCAATTGATGCAAAGCATCTGCTGCAAAGCAGCCTGGGAGTGGAAATCAGTACGAAGCTCGCCTAGTACAGAGAAGGAAGGAAGGGAGGGAGGGAGGAGGAAGGGAAGAAGGAAGGAAGGAAGAAGGAAGGAAGAAGAGAAGGAGGAGGAAGGAAAGAAGGGGAAGGAAGGAAGAAAGGAAGGAAGGAAGGAGAGGAAGGAAGGAGGAAAGACGGAAGGAAGAAGGAAGGAAGGAAGGAGGAAGGAAGGTAGGAAGGGGAAGGAAGGAAGAAGAAAGAAAGGAAGAAAGGAAGGAAGGAAGGAAGGAAGGAAGGTAGGAAGGAAGGAAGAAATAAAGGAAGGAAGAAAGGAAGGAAGGAAGGAAGGAGAAGGAAGGTAGGAAATAAGGAAGGAAGGGGAAGGAAGGAAGAAAGGAAGGAAGGAAGGAGGAAGGAAGGAAGGAGGAAGGAAGGTAGGAAGGGGAAGGAAGGAAGAGGAAAGAAAGGAAGGAAGGAAGGTAGGAAGGAAGGAAGGAGAAGGAAGGAAGGAGGAAGGAAGGAAGGTAGGAAAAAAGGAAGGAAGGGGAAGGAAGGAAGCAGAAAGGAAGGAAGGAAGGAAGGAAGAAAGGAAGAAAGGAAGGAAGGAAGGAGAAAGGAGGGAGGGAGGGAGGGAAGTAAAGAAGGAAGGAAGGAAGGAAGGAAGGAAGGAAGGAAGGAAGGAAGGATGGAGCAAAGCATCAGGAAAATAGAGCCCATAGCCAAGAAGAAATATCAACCAATAAGAATAGACCTAGAGATAACCGAGATGATGAAATTAAGGACATGCAATCCCAGAATTAGGTGGGGGCAAAAGAGAAAAAATATTTGAAAACAATTATGATAGAAATTTTTACAAATCTGATGAAGACTTACAGATTCATGAAGTTCAGTGAATACCAAGTAGAATAAACATCGAGGAAACCACACCGAGGCACATCATACTAACACTGCTCAAAAACCGTAACAACGGAGACAGGAGGATCGCGCAGGTTAGAAGCCAGCCGCTCTGGCTTAAGAGACCCTGTTTCCGAAATTTAAAAAAAGTATAAAAATAGGTCTGGGAGTGTAGCCCGGAGGTAGAAAGGTTTCCAGGAACCCCAGTACCACCAAAAACAAAACAAAACAAACAAATAACAAACAAACAAACAAACAAACAAAAAACAGTGACAACAACCAAGGCAGCCAGACAGAAAACAAAGCGTTCATACAGGAAAACAAAAGTAAGCGTTCATTATTGGTGATTTTTCGTCTTAATATGAGTCCGGAGACAATGGCATAGTGTCTTTGAGGTACCGACAGAAAACAAGTTGTCAACCCAAAGTTCTATAACCAGTAAAAATATCTTTTAAAAATGAGACGAAATAAAGACTTTTAAAAATCAAACAAAAGCTGAGCGATTCTGGCTTACTTAAGTAAGGTTTGCTCTTTAGAGTTTTGTCCTTGAAGGGGAAGGTTACTGGGAGTTGAACCCAGGGGCCTTCTACCTCCGACCCTTTTAATTTTAATGTTGAAACAGGATCTCACTATGTTACTGAGACTGGCCTCATATTTGTGATCCTTCTACCTCAGTCTCCCAAGAACTGGATTTTGTTTTTTTAAGTAGCACTGAGATTGGATCTCAGGTCAAAGCAAGTGCACTATGGCTGAGCTACATCTCTAGACCTCAAGCTTTATCTTTGAATAATCACACCTGCCGAATGTTTGTATCTTCTTCTTTCAGTTATTTAATCTTGACCCTCTTAGCTGACCTTCCATACTTTCAGCCACTTTTGGATATGGGCATCCAGCCCATTCCCTGGCACCGGCTAACCCTCCGGCCCTTTGACTTCATTAGTCCTTGTCTGTCCTCTACCACTTTCTTTCTGGGCAATGTTGTTCATGTCATTGGGGCTGCTCATGCCTTCTGTGTACCTGGTTCTCTCCCTTTCTGTCCAGTTTACCAAATTCTCCATTCTTTCTCTCAGCCTCCAGGCATGTACTTCACAGTGAACACGTTTCATGACAAAAATTCCCTTGCTATCCCCAGTAAATGTCCATGACCAGCATACACTGACATGAATATTTGCGGTGGGGGGGGTGTTCTTATTTTTTTGTCTTTTTTGGAACCAGGATCGAACCCAGAGCGCCACACCTGCAAAGCAGGCGCTTTGCCACTGAGTTACATCCCGGCCCCCTGACATGAATATTTTATTGTAGATCATTGAAAAAGTTTTCTCTAGAAGTCATAGATATGTGTCAGCATTGATTGACTAAAAGTAAGATGAGCAAACATTTTAACCCAGAAATTTGGATGAAGAAATGATGTGGGTGCGGTGGCACATGCCTATAATCCCAGTAGATGGGACGCTGAGACTGGAGGGTTACAGGTTCAAGGCTAGCATCAGCAATTTAGCAAGACCCTAGGTAACTTAGTGAGACCTTGTTTCAAAAATAAATAAATAAAAAAAAAAGAGCCAGGCATAGTGGTTCATACCTGTCATCCCAGTACTTGAGAGGCTGAGACAGGAGGAGTGCAGGTTAGAGGACAGCCTCAGCAATGTAGTGAGACCCTGTTTCAAAACAAAATAGCAAAGGGTCTGGAGGTGTAACTTAGAGGTAAAAATGCCCCTGGATTCAATGCTCGGTACCACCATCACCACCACCAGAAAAATAAATAAATAGATGATAGATAGATGATAGATAGATAGGGCTGGATGTAGCTTGGAGGTAGAATGTCCCTGGTTTTGATCCCCAGTAACAATAACAAAAAAAGGAAAGAAAGAAAAAAAAAAAAAAGAAATGGTCTTTCATTAGTCTTTGGCTCTCTTTTAGGAAATGAGGTATCCTTATTAGCATAAAATACCTTGCAAACTTGTTTCCAGAGAGCACTGGAAAAGGAGCCAAGAAATCCAGGCTAACATCACTCTAGAAAAAGTCTGCTGTCACTACCACTCAACACCAAAATGTGTGGGTATTGCTCCAGGTCAGCAAGTAAGGCACCTCTTCTGCAGCAGACGCCTGTTGGGTGTCTTCCAGTTCTATTCAGTTCTGATGCTATTGTCTAGGGAGCAAAATCAAAGCAGAATAGGAATGGTTTGGGCACTTAAAGGGGAGTGAGAGGCCATTGTCAATCAGATCTCAAATAAGTTCACAGCCGACCCTTCCAACTGGGCTGCCTGACCAGGTGCTGACCTTTGGAAAGGGCTAAACCAAAATTCACTAGCTTTACTTAATTTTTTTCCTCCTCCTCCTCCTCCTCCTCCTCCTCTTCTTCTTCTTCCTCCTTCTTCCTCTTCTTTGTTCAGATTGAAACCAGAAATGTTCTACCACTGAGCTACATCCCAGCTCTTTTTCTTTTTTTAAATTTTGAAATAGGGTCTCATTAAGTTGCCCCTCAGGGGCAGAATGTCCCTGGGTTTAACCTCCAGTACCACAAAGCAACAACAACAACAACAACAACAACAACAACAACAACAACAAACAAACAAACCCCAAACAACAACAAACAAAAAATCCAAAGAGTTAATCAATAGATGGAGGCACTCTTTACAAATGGAAATTTCCTGTGTAAAGGAGCAGAAAAATCACAGAGAACTTGCTAGTTAATAAGTCCTTCTAGCCTAACTTGTTTTCTAATCAGATGTAGCCCTTCAATGAGTAAGGCAAAGAGAACTGACTTGTTATGCCCTCTTTCCTGGGAAAGCCTTCTTTCAGCTTTAAAAAGCCCGCTCTTCCTGGCAATACCAGCCCCAAGTGGAAAGGGACAGACTCCAAAGTGAATGCAATTTTTGTAGCTGCATGGGACCTTCCTTTTATGTTCTCTTCCTCCTGGCTGTCTCCTGATGTGTCTCACCAAGGTGGTTGGTGATAGGTCGGGTCCCTTCCTTCCCCCAGGGACCCCACAGTGGGGACAGGAGGCGGAACCCCGGAAGCTGGAGCGGAGATGCTGCGAGACTCCAGAGGTCACGAGACTATAGATGTCATAAGAGGACTGGCTAGGCCACCACAGGATCTGGCTACATAAATACCCTCAGTTCCTCTCTGACCGACCGTGACTCTGCTGACCGCAAGGCTCTGCTGCTCCATCATTGGTCACTTTCCCCACAGTCTGGAGATCTCACCCGGAGACGCCGGTTGATTAAAGAGGACTTTGATAACTTGGCTGGTGTTTTCTTCCTTCGCGACCCCCAACTCAATTTCAACATGACAGTTGGTTACCTGAGTCTTAATCCAGAGGCCTGATGCTGGGTATCCAACAAGCCAGGTTCAGCCGCTCGCCCCAAAAACCACACAGAAAGAGTAAAAAGCACAACAGAAACTTTAATCCATGTGGCCAGACCAGGAGGACAAGAGGACCCATGTCTTCCAGGAGCTGACTCTGACTTTAAGGTTTTCTAGAAAGGGGAATGAAGGCAAGGGTTGGAGGTTTGCACAGCTGCCAAAGCAGGTGATCTTGGCCAGGTGTGGTCTGGACCATCATTATCTCAGGCTTGGCCTGGCCGGGCCTCACCTGGGATGAGAGAGTTGTCTCTGGCTGGGTGCTGGGTGCTGGGTGGATGCGACTTGATTTACTGGGCCTGTTGTTCGTGGGGCCCAAGGTGACTGAAAGCCAGTGAGACAGACGCAACATGGAAGCAGAGATGACAGGTCTTTAATCCTGCTCTTAGCCATTCATCCAGTGGATGTTTGCCGGCCAAAGTGAAGAGTTTAAGTCCTTGCTACCCTTATATTTGCCAGTGCATTAGAAAGGATGTTACAAAGAATACAGATGAACAGGACAAGGAGCTCTGTGTCTCCTCTGAGCACACCACCCTAGGGAACCCTTCCTGTAAGAACCTTCTTGGGTTCGGTGTTATGGATTGGGAGACTATGGTTTGGGGGAAGCCGTTCCCCGGGGACCCCTGCTAGGGTCCCGGACACACTTTCCCCCAACCCCTAACAAACCCCAAACAGAAGAAAAAAACCGTGGATTCTTGTCCTAAGAATAAATATGCATAGCTTGGACCGTTGCTGAAGATTTAAAGGAAGTTTATTAGAAAGATAGAAATACAGAAAATAGAAATACAGCCCCATGTCAAGATGGCATGAGGGGATGACCCGAATGAGTACACCAAAGGAATTGCACGTGGCCTCAGTCTTTTTTTTTAACCCATGATCTCCATCTTGTTTGCGTGACTCTGATGTAGTGAACATCCCTGTCCCTGTAAGGTACCTCCCCTAGCGAGGTGTGGTGAGGTGTCTCCTTTCTTTTTTATTTTATTTTATTTTTTATTTTTTATTGGTGCACTGTATTCATACATCATAGTGGGATACAAACTTTTGTAGACATACATGCACACATCGCCCAGTCAGCCCCCACCCGATCCCCACCCCATTCTCTCCCCATCCCTCCTTCCCATGCTTGGCTTAGGGGTTGACATCTAGTATTATAGCAATTTATCCAAAATTAAAAATGATAATCTCACATAACAGTTTCATTTGTCTGATACCAACCTTTTGATGACTTAAAGATAACATTTCAATATTTCTTTTTGCTTTCTTTCTTACCAGAAATTTTTTTTTCTATTTTTTAGGTGAAACTATCATGTATTTATATATTTATTTTTCAGAAAAAAATCTATCCTAATATGGAATATGGATTCTAGATACCCACAACGATCTTGAAAAAGAACAAACCTAGAAGATATATATTTTCTGATTTTAAACCATATAAAGCTACAATAATTGAAACAGTGTAGTACTGTTCTAAAGGCAGATATATAAACCATTGGAGTTAAATACAAGCCTAGAGCTAAATTCTTCCCTATATAATCAAGTTATTTTTGACAAGGTTTCCACAAACATTTGGTGGTGGAAATAATAATCTTTTAACTAAATATTGTTGAAAAATAATAATTACATGGAAAAGAATAAAATTGGACCCTTACCTAATCCCATATACAAGTATTAACTCAAAATAGATAAAAGACCTAAATATAAATCTTAAGACTAAAATTTAGAAGAAAATCTGGGTCATAAAACCTCACAACATTGAAATTGGCAGTGATTTCTTGGATATGATTTCAATGGCACAGGCAACAGAAGAGTATACACACTCCCTAAAAAATAAAAAAATATTGTATATCCAAAGACAATGTAAACAGAGTTAAAAGTTACTAATAGAATTGGATAAAATATTTCCAAATGCTATATCTGAAGGTACATTAATATTCCAACTAGAAATCCTAAAAATTAACAACAATAAAGGCAAACAATACAATTTAGAGATAGGTAAAAGACTAACATAAATAATGAATCTCCACAGATAACCAATCTTAGTTGTCTGTTGGATGGAAAATCTTGTTTCTCTGGTTCTGGTGTGTGTTACCTATTTCTTCTTTGTAGTTAATCTCTTTGAGTATTTTCTCTAGCGCTGGTTTTGAAGACATAAATTTCTTCAGTTTCTGTTTGTCATGGAAGCTTCTTATTTTTCCATCTAATTTGATAGAAAGTTTTGCTGGGTAGGAAATTTTTGGCTGGAAGTTGTTTTCTTTCAGAGTTTGGAATATGTTACTCCAAGCCCTTCTGGCTCTCATGACTTGGTTTGGGAAGTCTGGAGTGATTCTAATTGGTTTGCCTCTGAATGTCACTTGGCCCTTTGTTTTTGTTGCCTTTAAGATTCTCTGCTTGGCTTCCACATTGGTCATTTTGACAATTATGTGGCGTGGGGATCCTCTTCTCCGATCCTGTCTAAAGGGAGTTCTATAAGTTTCCTGGACCTGTGTATCAACCTCTTGCTCTATGTTTGGAAAATTTTCTGCTATTACTTCCTTGAAGAGATTGTTGATCCCTTTGGTTTCACTTTCTTTTCCCTCCTCTATTCCAATTATTCTTAGGTTAGCTCTCTTAAAATGGGCCCATATTTCTTCAATATCAGATTCCTGCTGTCGGATATTTTTTCCTAGATTAGAAACTATGTGTTCATTTTTGGAATTATCATCTTCTAAGAGCGAGATTCTGTTCTCCATGTGTTCTAATCGGTTGTTTGTGCTTTGAATTGAGGCCTTTACTTCATTAATTGCATCCTTTATCTCTTTTTGGCTCTCTCTGAGTTCTTTTCGAAGCACCTCTATTATTTCTACAGTTATTTTCCTGATTTGATCTTCTAGAAATCTCTGATTTTCTGTTTTATTGGGTTCTGATGTTGTGGGGTTGTGGGCATTCATTGCTCCAGTGTTATTCCTCTTTCCCATGATTTTGGAAGTTTGTGCCTTCTCTGGGTTCTTCCCTTGGGTCACTATGACTTCACTTAAGGTGCTCTGGATCTCAAGTCTGTAGTATCTCAGACCCCACCACTCCTTTACTGGGTTGTATCACAGAGTCTCAGACCCAGGGAGTCGATAGAGGCTGCTTTAAACTATGGGGGGTGCCAGGTTGCACGTTCTCCTATGGTGTGATATCTCTGCCACCGCCCCTCCCCCACTGGGTCAAGTCCCAGGGAGTACAGTACTGGGATTTCTCCTCTGTGGCCCACAATTTGACTCACTGTTCTTGAGTTCACAGATGTAGCTGTACTGGACTCGGTGAATTCTCTGCTGCTGTCGCCGGTGGCAATATGGCGCCGCTGCTATGCCCTCGGCCATGAGGCTGGCTTATTTCTTCTTGGTTTTGAGTTCCACTCTGAGTCCCTGCAGCGTGTGCTGAGCTCAGCCACTGGGAGCTTTAGATTTTACCTGCGGCGAGAAATCCCGCCTGGCTGTTCCGCAGCGGCTCACCTTGGCTTGCTGTAGCCGTCCAGTGAACTTGCCGCTGCCGCCGGCAGTATGGCGCTGCTGCCGCATCCTCGGGTGTGAGGCTGGTGTATCTCCTCTGTGGCTCTGAGCTCTGTTCTCAGTCCGCTTTCTCTCTGGAGCCTGGTGATTTTTTTGTTTCTCTGGTGATGGTGTTTTCTGGCTATGAAAGGCGCTGATTTTGTGGTAATGGAGATTGGTTGTTAGCGGGGCTCTTAAGCCCCGCTTTTCTTGGTCGCCATCTTCCAGGAAGTCCTGAGGTGTCTCCTTTCATGAAGGGCAAGCTCAAACCCTGCCCCATCCTCCTTAGATCATCAGGTAGATCTGTCTTTAGGAAGAGGAAGCCCTCTGCTCTCCTCTACTGACTTGTTAATTACTTTGAGCTAGGTTGATTTACATTGGAATAGCTGCCTGTTTTAGGCAGAAACCAAGTCCTTTCTTTACCCATGTCTGCCCCCATTTTGACACAACTATTTTGAAATATACCAATTATTTTCTTTTGAAATATATTAACAATCAGAGCTTTCCCAAATCTTCCTAGGCCATTCCAATACTGGTACATTCGGGGATGGGGGTTTATCTGGAGGCTTAGCCCAGTATTTTTGAGTTTTTATGGAGGATTCATTACATAGGCATGATTGGTTACATCAGTGGTCAACTTAACCTTCAGCCCCTCTTCCCTTCCTTGAAGTTTGGGGATAGAGCTAAAAGTCCCAACTTGTTGCGGTTATGGTACTGGGGTTCAGGGGAAAACTACCTCCCAGCTACAACTCCAACACTTTAATCTGTTTATTTCAAAACAGGATCTAAGTCACCACACGCTGGCCTTAAACTTGCAACCTATCTGTCTCTGTCTCCCAATTATGGGGATTACATACACATGCCACTGCACCCCATTTAAAAGTCCAGTGTTTTCTGAGTATATAATCCCAGTACTTGAGAGGCTGAAACGGGATTGTAGGCTCTACGACAGCCTTAGCAACTTAGCAGTGTTAGAAATAAATTTTCATGCCGGGCGTGGTGGCGCACGCTTGTAATCCCTGCGCTTGGGAGGCTGAGATAGGAGGATCGCACAGGTTCGAAGCCAGCCTCAGCTACTTAGTGAGGCTCTCGGCAACTTAGTGAGACCCTGTTTCCAAATAAAATATAAAATAGGTCTGGGAGTATAGCCCGGAGGTAGAAAGCCTCTGGGTTCCACCCCCAGTACCACAAAAAAAAAAAAAAAAGAAAAGAAAAAGAAAAAGAAATAAATTTTCATGGTGTTGTAAGAACAGACACATGTTTGAAAATGGCTCAGGAAGGCAATTTTCCTTTTTGCAAAAAGTGTATGCCACCAAGAAAAGTCTGGTAAGCAAGCATACCGAGCAGGAAGTCTGCCCAGTTTTAATCCCTAACATAGATTTCTGCACCATACTTCTCTTGGCAGGAGTATGGTCTCTACATAGCTTTAGGATGGGGAACGGTCAACAGAAAGAACAAGGATTAGAAAAACGGGACTTTTTTTTTGTACTGGGTATTGAAACCAGGGCTATTCTACCAGCCCTTTGCCACAAGCCAGCTCTTTTTTATTTTTAATTACATTTTTATTTTTAATTAATAGTCTTACATGATTGGCCAGTTCTTCTAGAATGAAATGCCAGGGGAGGGGTTGACATTTGCAGTTTTCAGGAAATTGACACTTACAAAGAAACAGGAGCTTATACAAGGTTACAAAATAGTAGTTTTACAAATGGAGTTACTTTAATCCTTTGATAGAAAAGACTTAATTATAGTCTCACATTGAGACCCTCACTTAGTGAGATCCTATTTCAAAATTTAAAAATAAAGCCAGGCATGGTGGTGTATGCTTGTAACCCCAGCAGTTGGGAGGCTGGGACAGGAGGATCGTGATTTGCGGACAGCCTCGGCTACTTAGTGAGACCCTTTGCAACTCAGTGAGAGAATAAAAAATAGGGCTGGGGGGTGTAGCTCAAAGGTAGAATGCTCCTGGGTTCCACCCCCGGTACTGCAAAATAAATAAATAAATACATAGATAAATAAATAAATAAATATAAAAAAGAGCTGTTGGTGTAGCAAGGGGCTAGAATATCCCTGGTTCCAATACCCAGTACTAAAAAATGTTCCAAACTTTCTAATCCTTGCTCTTTCTGCTGACCATTTCCCATCCTAAAGCTATCTAGAGACAGCCAACTACCAAACAACTTATTAACATGCAAAAAGATACTTAAGATATTCCAAGGATATTAGGATTTTTATGCCAGGAAATAGATGACTAAACATGTATTCACAGTATCACATTACTTCTTAGCTACTCTAATTATGAAAGAAACTGCTGTTACCTCCCCAGTATCTGCTAACAGAAACTCAAAATTGTTGGTAGATCTAATATACTCAGCTAAAGACTACTGACACTTTTTTTTTTTTTTTTCAGTACTGGTGGAACCCAGGGGCATTCTACCTCCAAGTGCCACCCCCAGCCCTATTTTTATTCTTTATTTTGAAACATGGTCTCACTAAGTTGCAGAGGGCCTCACTAAGTAGCTGAAGCTGGCCACGACCCAGCGATCCTCCTGTCTCAGCCTCCCAAGTACTGGGATTATAAGCATGTGCCATCACGCCTGGCTTTTTGTTGTTGCTGTTTGTACTGGTGATTAAATCCAGAGGCATTCTACCCCCGAGCTACATCTCCAATCCTTTTTATTTTTTATTTGGAAACAGGGCCTAAGTTGCTGAGGTTGGCTTTGAATCTGCAATTCTCCTGTCTCAGCCTCCCACGTACTGAGACTATAGGTGTGCGCCATCGTGCCCAGCTCCTAGCATTATTCACAACAGCAAAAAAGTGGAAACATCTCAAACGTCCTTCTACGGATAAACCAAATGTGTTTTATTCAGACAATGGCATGTTACTATTCAACCAAAGAATGCATTATTGATGCATTGAACACTAATGACCCTTGGAAACATTTTAACTTAAAAACAAGACACAAATAGCCTGATTCCATTTGCCTAAAATGTCCAGAATAACCAAATTCATAGATGGATTAGTGGTTTTCTGATTAGTAGAATTAATTAGTTTCCTAATTAGTGGGATTGGGAATGGGGAAAGGGTAGGAAAGTGGGGGGTAACTGCAAATGGGATGAAGTTTCTTCTTTGAGTGATAAAAGTGTTCTGGAATTATAATGGTGATGGTTGCACGATTCTGTGACTATATGAAAGCCCACTGATTTGTTTAAATGGTGACTTTAAATTTTTTTTTTTTTTTTACTCTTTTGGTGCTGGAGACCAAAATCAGGACCTAGTACATGCATTCTCTCTACCATTGTGCTATACCCCCCAGCCTTTAGATTTTTATAGTATTTGAAATGTATCTCATTTGAAAGAATGACTATGAAGCACTTTGTATGAAAAAGAATGCACTAAAATAAGCTTCTCTGGGTATGTGTCAGCCAAAGGAAAACCTGAGGAGTAGAGGGAAAGAGAGGTGGCTGGGAGGGAGGGAGGGAGGGAGGGAAGGAAAGAGGGAGGTCAAGAAACACAGGAGTCTGTTTTCAAGCAAATGGCTTGACTTTGGGGCATATTTAGAAAAGCATTACCTCATGAGAGGACATTTATTACACCCTGGAAAGACATCAGAATTACAGTTCTCGGGCAGCTTTGTGTAGTGTGCAGGTCACAGCTTAACTAGAATAGGGATATTTAAAAGGTGTTACTCATTCTCATTAACTTTCTACTTGTTTTCACAACTACCTCGGACAGAATTGTCTTCTTGCAACCATAATTGCATCAGAACACATGTATGTGGGTTTTTTTTTTTAAAGTGGGCATTCTTCCTCTGAGCCACACTTCTAATCCGTTTAATTAATTAACTTTATTTTAAAATAATAAACTTTATTTTAACATTTTTATAACCCCCAAAAGAAACCCCTGTAGCCACAGGCTCACTCAGGGTTGCACCAAGTTGCTGAGGTTAGCTTCAAACCTGTGATCCTCCTGTTTGAGCCTCCTAAGTGTTGGGATTACAGGCATATACAACCATGTCCGGCATATGGAGATTTTTTTTTTTTTTTGTACTGGGAATTCAACACAGGGGCATTCTGGCTCTGAGCTATACCCTTAGTCCCCCCAACCCTATTTATTTATTTAGCCCAGGGGCATTTTACTCCAAGCTATATCCATAACCCAATTTTTTTTATTCTTTATTTTGAAACAGGGTCTAAGTTGTGGAGGGCCTCACTAAGTAGCTGAGGCTGGCTGTGAACCCCGATACTCCTGTCTCAGCTTTCCAAATACAGGGATTACAAGCCTGCGCCACACCAGGCTCCTACCCCACTTTTTATTTTAAAACAGGGTCTCACTGAGGGTTTTGCTATATTGCCTAGGCTGGCTTTGAACCTTCAATCCTCTTGTCTCAGCACCTCGAGGACTGATATTACAGGTGTGTGCCACCACACCCAGCATCTTCCTTATTTTGAACCAGTTTTCTGAGGATGCTCTTAAGGTCCAGGCTTTATCCCAGAGCATCCACTTCAATGGTCAGTTTGGCACCACTGTCCCATTCATGCCTAAATAAGCTCTAGCCGTGTGCACTCATGGGTGTGCTGACAGGTGAGCAGGCTGGCTGGCTGGCACCTGCCTGGTCTTTTCTCCCAAGGTGGGAAAGAGAAGCACATGCCAAGAGGCACTGGCAGCTATTCCTCTCTTCCTCGGGGGCCTGACAGGTTGTAGGGAATGCGTAGCCTGGGACAGGTCCAGCGGGCCTTGGCAGCTGTCACAAGAGCTCAGGGCATTTACAACCCAGGCCACCCTTCAGTGAAGTTATTGCAGCTCAGCACCAGCTCAGCAGGAATGGCACCTGCTGGTCTGCCGTTGAATATAGGAAATTAGAGCGGAAGCCACGGGCTCACAACCTGTGTGAGCCTACGCGTTCCTGGGTTTTGTGATAAACTTGTAAAGTGAAGTGCTGCTGTTTTTCCACTCGTGGGAGCCATATGGTAGAATTGACTCGTTTTCACACTACGTAGGCTGGTATGATAGCTTACACTTTTCCTTGTAACTGTTTTCATATATCTTTCTGCCCTTTTTTTTATCCCCTAAAAGAAAATCCCTCATCTACAATCATCCTCCTTTCTCTTTAATATTTAAATACTAGAACCACATACAATGATATAAATGCAAGGTCGGATTTAAAGTCATATTTTTTTTCTAATTTTGAATTTGTCGAAAACCTAGAAAAATCTTAAACCTTTGTTTTCTCGGTGTCTTTTTCTAGAAGAATATATACATGTTTTATACATTTATAACTTACATCCCACTTCTTTTCCCCTACTGAGAAACTGATTGGCCCAGATTAGAGTAGAATAGTAGAATCATTTTGACAAAGTATAATTTATCTTTTAAAAGCATCTTACTGAAAATTCATGGACTCACGACATTCCAGTTCTTTCCTGGTTGGTCCAGAGTCAGGCTCGCATTCAAATTCCAGCTCCCCAGTCTGCACGGTAAGAATGCAATGAGCTATGAAAACCACTACGGCTCACCTGTTTAATGTAAAATTCTCCCATAGTTCAGGATTTATAATTCCATATAAACTCAAGTTAATTTAAGCACAGAAGGTATGAAATAAGCATGATTGTTGGGGGGGGCAGGCTAATTGAGAATGAGCCTATTATTATCTACTTAGAGATTCCTATCTGTCCCTAAGTACAGGCAATTTCATTAACTTAAAAAGGCATAGCATCGCTTACCTCTTGATAGAAATTGCCATGTATAGGAATTTACTGGATAGCTAGTCACATGTGTGCAGTGATACATGCACAAAGGTATTCATCGTGCCTCTATAAGAAAAAAGTATTAGCCCAAATATCCATTGGTAGGGAACTGGCTAAATAAGATTGCGACCCAACTACATGAAGGATGCCATTTGTACGTGTTAATTAGGAAAGCCGTCTCAGATATTCTGTTGGGCAAGGGATATGGTTCAGTGGTAGAGTATATGTCAAGGCATAAGGCCCTGGGTATGATCCCCAATACTGCCAATAAAGAAATAAAAGTAAATTAATTTAAAATCTCCTATATGAGGCTGCAAAACAGTTTTGAAAGTGAAGAAAGAAGAATGAGAGCCAGGTGTTAGAGCACACATCTGTAATCCTAGTACTTGGAAGGCTCAGCCAAAAGGATGGCAGGTTTGAGGTCGCTCAGCAATTTAGGGAGACTGTTTGAGAATAGGGCTGGAGTGTAGCTCAGAGGTAGTTCACCCCTGGGTTCAGTCCCTAGTCCCAAAAAGAAAAAAAGTGAGCAATAAACCACAAAGATTTGAAAATATAGGGACTATTTCTGCAAGGATAATATTGATAATAACAGCTGTTCTCCAGAGAAACTGTGTATCAGAGAACAAAAGAGGATGGAAACTATGTTTCTATTCTAAAGAATTTGTTGTTGTGTACATGTAATAGCTATTTAAAAGTTTTAATTTTGTAAAGAAAATAAAGACATAGTAGGAATCTACCATGAAACTACACTTACTATTCTTTAAAGCAGGCACCTTTAGAATAAAATATGTGCTTAAGGAAAATTTAAAGTTCAGATTGATCTCCCCTACTAAGTTGGATACAGCTGTCATCTTATTCTGAAAGCGTAAATGGATTTGGGCTTTTATTTGCCCCTTCCCTTTTTAAAAGAAGAGAAATCCAACATGCCCAGCAAGCTGCATATAAATTGATAGTAAAGAACACAAGAGAGAAAAAGGAAAGAAAGAAAAAGAGGACACCATTAGGACACAAACGTTTATGTGATTTTAGCCATTACAACAGCAGTTCAGAAATATCTCAAATGTTACATCGATGTCATCAATATTACAAAAAGAGGGGGGAAAATAAAAAACAAACTAAAAAGTGACAGGCAACAGTGAAAAGCACCAGAGACCCAGTGCACACCTAGGGTAGACCATGCTTACTCCTCCAACTGCCCAGGTTCTTCCACAGGTAAGCCCCCCACCCCCTCACCTGCCCCTCAGCCTTCCCTAACCTACTTCACAGGGAACTTAAGCCTCATCCTCGCCCTCCTCCTCCTCGAACTCCCCCTGTTCATCGGCCGTGGCGTCCTGGTACTGCTGGTACTCGGACACCAGGTCGTTCATGTTGCTCTCGGCCTCGGTGAACTCCATCTCGTCCATGCCCTCGCCCGTGTACCAGTGCAGGAAGGCCTTGCGCCGGAACATGGCCGTGAACTGCTCCGAGATGCGCTTGAACAGCTCCTGGATGGCCGTGCTGTTGCCGATGAAGGTGGCCGACATCTTGAGGCCGCGGGGCGGGATGTCGCACACGGCCGTCTTCACGTTGTTGGGGATCCACTCCACGAAGTAGCTGCTGTTCTTGTTCTGCACGTTCAGCATCTGCTCGTCCACCTCCTTCATGGACATGCGGCCCCGGAAGATGGCGGCCACGGTCAGGTAGCGGCCGTGGCGGGGGTCGCAGGCGGCCATCATGTTCTTGGAGTCGAACATCTGCTGGGTGAGCTCGGGCACGGTCAGGGCGCGGTACTGCTGGCTGCCCCGGCTGGTCAGGGGCGCGAAGCCGGGCATGAAGAAGTGCAGGCGTGGGAAGGGCACCATGTTGACGGCCAGCTTGCGCAGGTCGGCGTTGAGCTGGCCCGGGAAGCGCAGGCAGGTGGTGACCCCGCTCATGGTGGCCGACACCAGGTGGTTGAGGTCGCCGTATGTGGGGGTGGTCAGCTTGAGCGTGCGGAAGCAGATGTCATACAGGGCCTCGTTGTCGATGCAGTAGGTCTCGTCTGTGTTCTCCACCAGCTGGTGGACAGAGAGGGTGGCGTTGTAGGGCTCCACCACGGTGTCCGACACCTTGGGCGAGGGCATGACGCTGAAGGTATTCATGATGCGGTCTGGGTACTCCTCGCGGATCTTGCTGATGAGCAGGGTGCCCATGCCCGAGCCCGTGCCGCCGCCCAGCGAGTGGGTCAGCTGGAAGCCCTGCAGGCAGTCACAGCTCTCTGACTCTTTCCGCACCACGTCCAGGACCGAGTCCACCAGCTCGGCCCCCTCCGTGTAGTGGCCCTTGGCCCAGTTGTTTCCCGCACCGCTCTGGCCTAACAGAGGGAAAAGGGAATTCTTAAGTCACTGGTGAATGCATGCAATTCCTTATTTTAATCCTCTCAATACAGAGTCAGCGCTTAGATTATTTTGCGTTATTACCAAATGGTCCTTTATTAGGGCTCAGCTGGAACACAATTGAATGTTCCTCATGCTTTTCCTCCTGCAGTCACACTTCAGAGTCGCCCAGCTGTAAAATGAACCCATGACACCATCTGTCATACCAGGTACTCACCAAAAACAAAGTTGTCTGGCCGGAAAATCTGGCCGAATGGTCCAGACCTGACTGAGTCCATGGTGCCAGGCTCCAGGTCCACGAGGATGGCCCGGGGAACATATTTGTTACCTGCAGGGAACAAGAGCTGACTTAGACCTGCAGGCAGGGAGCTCTGTAAAGAAGGGCTTGGCACCACCCACCTTCTCGCAGGCTGATACTCTGCTAAACAAAGAAGGACCCACAACCAGGTTTTCAGAGGGCTTGGTTGGCCCAGGGGGGCCCATACAGGTGAAAGTGGGGGATTCCTAATGGAGCTAGACCATCCTTTCCTGGGGCCACACCAGGGAAAAGCGGCAGGAGATGCGAAGGTGAAGGGGGAGGTAAAGGCAAGTACCGGTGGCTTCGTTGTAGTAGACATTGATTCTCTCCAGCTGCAAATCACTGTCTCCATGGTAACTGCCCGTAGGGTCGATACCGTGTTCATCACTGATGACCTCCCAAAACTGAGGCAGAAAATGGCTAGATTTACCCATGCACGACCTCCCCTCCCCCCAGCCGACGCCGCGATTCGCAGTGAAAAGCCCCCAACTCAATTCCGAGGACCCAAGGTCTCAGAAGCCTAAATGGCTTTTCAGGATTCTAAAAGACATTTCAGGGTGTGACCCGGGCGGAGCCCTGGACTTGTATTCTGCAGGGCCAGAAAGTTGAAACTGGGCGTTTCCCAGGCGAACAGCTGCTCCCAGCGGGAGATAGGGGTCGCCCGGGATGGGGTCGGATGGGGGGGGCAGCCTAAGCTGGGACTGCCAGTCAGCCCAGGGTGCGAAGCTCCGTGCCAGGGTCAGCAGAGGCTGGTGGCCGGAGGGGAGCGCCGGAGCGCACCCGGACTCTGGCCGGAGGGGAGGACGGGGTGGGCGGGGAAACCCAGAGCAGAGAGCCGCCGGAGGCTGATTTTACATTCAAAGCACGTCCGCCAGCCGCGAGACAATCGTTCTCCACCCCTCCCCCGTAGTGCCACTCGTATTCAAGCGAATAAAATAAATTCTCCCCGAATCCCGGCCCCTCCCGCAAACCCGCAAGCACAGCCTCGCGGACACACCCGCGTCTTTTCCAGGCACGCGTGCCTGGCCAGGTGGCAAAAAAAAAAAAAAAAAAAAAAATCTAAGAAAGGAGGACCAAGGGGCGAGCCGGAGGCCGAGAGTTTGCAGCAAAAAATGAATTGAGTGCCCCCCTCCCCAAAGTCGCCACCGAGTCCACGCCCCGCTCGGCCGCACGAGGCGGCGGGGAAGGTCTGCGTTTGGCAAGCCCCGGGCTGCCCAGGGCCGCCCAGCGCCCAGGACCCCCAGGGACTCTCGGCGCCCCCCCCCCGCCCTCCCCAGGGGCGCGCACCTTGGCGCCGATCTGGTTGCCGCACTGGCCGGCCTGGATGTGTACGATCTCTCGCATGGTGCCTGGTTAGCTTCTTCGGGCTCTGCTCGCTGTCCGTGTGTCTGTCGGTCCTCCCCAACCACACCCTCGGCGGGATCACCAGGAACGCGCTCGGGAACCGACGGGCTGAGAGCGACGGCACCCGGGGCTCGGCCTTTTATGTAGGGAGGGTGGGGCGGACGGCGCAGGCCGCGCCCCCCGCCTGAGCCCCCCAGTCCCTTTCGAGCTGCGGTCTCCAGGCCTGGCTGACGTAATGCTCCGAGCCCCAGGGACGGTCCTGGGGGCTGGACTACCGGCCAGCGGCCAATAAGCACTGGCGTGAGGACCCGAGAGGGGAGGGGTCTCCAGGGAGGAGAGTAGGGGGGTGGGCCTTGTCCAGAGCTGACTGAGGAGGGGGAAACGGGGTACTAGGAACTGGGAGGGCGCAGAAGCCCGGGGCCGAGGGCGGCGAGGCCACAGCTCCGCAGGTCCGGGGTGGCGGGAGGGCTGGCGGCGGAGGAAGGACGAGAACAGGTGGCGGGGCCGCCGGGTGCTCCGGGTGCCGGCCGGAGGGGGCTGGGGAGGCCCGCCCGGGCCGCGCTTCCTCCTCTGCCTGCCGCCCCCGGTGAGTCCGCCGCCCCTTTCCCAGTTCTGGGGGCCGGCAGCTGTCTAAGCGCTGACGTCCCGTCACGCAGGGCCTTAGGGAAAAACAGGTGGCCGACCCCAGAAGGGAGTGGTAGGTGATCAGGACTTTGGGGTCCAGAGGGCCATGTCCCCGGACACCCGTGGCCCAGGAGCACCAGATGCCCCCGCGCCCCCGCGCCGGGTCTCCTTTCCTTTGTCTTTATGGGGGGCACTAGTTCCTCCTCGGTGCGCAGCAGCAGCCAGGGATGGGAGCCCTCTGAGCCCTCTTTGGCCCTGCCACACCCTCTCCAAGGGTCCCCAGCATCTAGCTGGTACCAAAGACCCCTCCAACCCTCGGGTTGGCTTTTGTTCCGAGGAAGAGATGGAGTGGGTGTGGCCGGTGGACTGCTGTGCGGGGCAGAAAGAGGGTGGGGTCCTGGAGGAGGGGCTGTCGGCTGAACAAAGGGCTCACAGAAGCGTGGGCTGCGGATGCGGGCCGCCACCCGGTATTTAAAATCACACGCCCGGCGCTGCTCCCCTTCCCAGGGTTCGGTTTGCGGAGGGTCAAGTAAAGAGATGGGTTTCCCGGGCGATCGCCCACCGCGATCCTTCTTATCTTCCATCGCGCAGCCACAAGACCCCAGCCTTCGTGAGGAGGGTGAGGGTGAGGGACACGCCTAAAAACTGCAGCACCTCGCACGCCCCGGTCACCCCAGAGCCAGGCGCGTGCGCAGACGCCGAGCGCCAGGCCTCCCTGCAAATCCGCACTCCCTAAGGTATTGGAGGAAGGTGTGTGTGTGTGTGTGTGTGTGTGTGTGTGTGTGTGTGTGTGTGTAAAACCCGTTCAGCAATTTCATGGCTGAAGTGCACCTCCTCCACCCAGGACGGGTTGTTTGCGGGGTGATGTGACCCCTTTTTAATCCTCCGGCGAGAGAGACCGAATGACCCGGGATCCAGCAGCGGAGCCGGAGCAGAGCGCGCAGCTGTTGAGTGAGGCCCTCCCAGAACCGTCTGCAAGCTGTCAACGCCTCCCGTTCCCGCTGGGGGGAGGAGGGGCTTTCAACTCAATTCCAAAGTACAAAGAGAAGCCTCACGGATAACAAAAGCCCAGCCGCCCCCAAATATCCAGGGAGCCTAGGCTACTGCTAGCTCCGGGCCAGAATTCTCTAGCTGAAGCCACCAGTGCCAGGGTGAGGGTGGGATTCGGAGAGCAGCAGAGCAGGAGGTCTGCCCACCTGCCCCATTCCAAGGACCCGGGCCCTGATCCCCAGTTTTCAAATCACGGGTGCAGCAACTTCGAGGGCGAACAATTCCTGAATTCACACAGCAAATTAAAGACAGATCCCTGGCTGGAATCTGGTCTTCCAGGCGCTCGGGCCCTGGGGAAAGGTGACTGTTTCTGGGCCCAAAAGGGTTGTAGGGTGTCAACCTGGAGGTGGCTTGGTGCCCCCAGCAACCCTGGAAGTAACCGAGCTGGGGTGTTCGCGCCTCGGCTGCCGGAGCTCCCGGGACTCTGCTCCAGGCGGGGTAATTTGAGCCCGGCTCCCTCACCTAAGGGGTTCATGTCTCCGTGTCTGTTTCAGAGCCAAATCTTCACAGAGCACCCGGTGAAAACGCGTGTTCACGATTGCACAGCTGAAAGGCCCGGCTCCTCGGGTTTCTTTTAGCGGAGGGGGAGGTTTGGGGTTAAGCGAGCTAGGAATCATTCATGTAAAAGCCCTGATGCCCTTGGGGATCCTGCCTTTCCTTTCGTGCCCTTTGCTGAATTTCTCCCATCCCCAGCCACTTCGGAGTGGGCCTTCTGGTCAACTATCCTTTGCCCCGCCCCCAATGGAATTATGATACTAGGCATTGGAATTATTGTACCAGTATTGGGAATGGCCTAGGAAGATTTGAGAAAGCCATGATTATTAATATATTTCAAAAATTGGGTGAGAAGCAAATCTGTGTAAGAACTTGATTTCTGCCTAAAAGCAGGCAACTATTCCAGTGTAAATTAAACTAGCTAAAATTAACAAGTCAATAGGAGAGAACTAAGCCTTTCTCTGTCTAAAGACAGATCTACATGATTAGATAAACTAGCTAAGATGATAGGAGGGGTCGACCTTCATGAAAGGAGACACCTTGCCACACCTTGCTGGGGGAGGTACCTTACAGGGACGTTCACTACGTCAGAATTACTTAAACAAGATGGAGGTCATGGGTATAAAAAGTCCGGTCCAAGCGCTGTACCTTGGGGGTGGTGAATTGGCCCGGACCACCATCCCCCCCATGCCATTTTGGCATGGGGCTGTAACTATTTTCTGTATTTCTATCTTGTTAATAAGCTTCTTTAAATCTTCAGCAACTGCCCAAGCTATGTATATTTATTCTTAGCTTAGGACAAGAACCCGTGGTTGTTGTTGTTTTTTTTTTTTTTTTTTTCTGTTTTTGGTCGTTTTGGGTTTTGTTGTGGTTTGAGGGAAAGTGTGTCCGGGACCCTAACAAGTGTACCAGTATTGGGATTGACCTAGGAAGATTTGGGAAAGCTCTGATTATTAATATATTTCAAAAGAAAATAATTGATATATTTCAAAATAGTTATGTCAAAATGGCAGCAGACATGGGTAAAGAGAGGACTTGATTTCTGCCTAAAGCAGGCAGCTGTTCCAATGTAAATTAACCCAGCTCAAAGCAATTAACCAGTCAATAGGAGAGGAGAACTAGGCCTGTCTGTATCTAAAGACAGATCTTAGTTGAGGAGAACTAGGCCTTTCTCTAAAGACAGATCTACATGATTGGATAAGCTAGCTAAGATGGTAGGAGGGGTCGACCTTCATGAAAGGAGACACCTCACCACACCTTGCTAGAGGAGGTACCTTACAGGGACGATCACTAGTCAGAGTCATGCAAACAAGATGGAGGTCGCGGTATAAAAGGCTGAGTCCACGTGTAAGCCCTTGGGGTGTACTCATTTGAGTCACCCCTCCATGCCAGTCTGGTATGGAGCTGTATTTCTACCTCCTGTATTTCTATTGTTTCCTCTTTTTCTGTTTTTTTGTTTCTTTGGGGAATTTTTGGGAAATTATTCCCAGGGGTCTAACAAAGATCCCTGGGGACGTAACACCACCTGGAACAGTTTCCCCACAACCATACTCTCCCAATCCGCAACAATTATGATACTGCACATTTTTATTTTTACAAGGAGCTGATTTTTGTGCTGAAATGCTAAACACACACACACACACACACACACACACACACACACACACACACACACACACTTTCCATCAATGATTTTTAGTTTATCTGCTGATTTAAAAAAAAAAAAATCAATCATTCCATATAGCAGGCAGAAACTGCCCAGTGGCTATCAAAGAAAAAAAAAAGTGTGACAGACATGAAGATTTTAGGGCCATATATTTCAAGATCTCTTATGGTTAATTTTAACGATGTAACGTTTAATTTTTTCTCCTTCCAGGGACTGTTATAGAACTATCGATGTGTAAAATAAACTCCAACATTTGCTGTACATATAACTGACTGATTGCCCGGCGGAGGTGAGGAAGGTATCCCCTAAACGATTAATATTATATCTGCTTATAAAAGTTTTCAGTGGTACATCCTCGACTGGTACTGCATTTCCTTCTTATACACAAAGAGTCATTGTTTTAAGTAACTGAAGATTTCTGATAGGAAGGGGGCTTTACATAAACGCATAGTCATTTGGGGAAGGCATTATTTTCTTAATGCAAAGTATATTTTAACACGTTTATCGAAATGACAAGACATTTGGTTTAGGATTTCCCCCACTGCTGGCCGAAATTCAGCACTTAAAGCGCAAACCCGCAGCCCCGCCCCTCTGCAGGCGAGATGCACACGCGGTTACCAAGGCAACCCGCACTTTGCCAATGAATGAAAAGGAATTGAAAGAAAGAAACTGCAAAGATTGCAGATCCGTCATTATTTCCTCCCCCCCTCCAGCCCCCCTCTCCAGTGCCGTCCAGTTAGAAATATTGGAAAGCTACCAATACTAACATTTATGTAAAGGAGTCAAATGCCCGTAGAAGTGGAGATTCGGAAAGGGGTCACAGCCGCATATTGTAATCACGGAGAGGGGGCGGGGAGGGTTCTTGGGATCTGTGTTTTCTCAGCTTTGTTGCCCCCCCTACGTTTAGGTCCTAGTGCCCCCCCCCCTTTCCTCCCGGTCTTCCTTCTTTGGGTGAGAAGCGCCACGAGGCTCTTTAATCAAAGGAGCTGTCAGGGTGGGAGCCCTAGAGCCCTTGTCCTTCCACGGTCGTGGGGCTTTGTGGGACCCACATCCCAGGTAACAAAAGACTGGAGTAAGCCGGGGGAATTCGGAGTCTAGGAATGCAGCACAGTGTGGGAACATTCACTCTTTGTTTCCCGAAAGGCTGTGTATTTTCCCGTTGCCGGCGGTCATGAATTTGGACAAAAAGGGCGTGAATCCTGTCGGAGAGCGCTGAGCTTTCCCGGAAAGAATTTGCCTTCCTTGTCACGCCACTGGGCAGAGGGAGAAGAACCCCGGCTTTCCCGGGGCGCCTTTTCCCTTTTATAGGCTGCCTCCCCGCCCCCACCCCGTGAATGATTGGCAGGATTCTTAGGCTGGGGGAGGACAACCTGGCTGAGCGCTCACTCCGCATCCTTGGGAAAGGGCATTTGCTGAAACAGAGCCAGACTGAAGGAAAATGAAGCAGGAGGGGGAAGTACCAAAATCGAGACAATCTAAAACGCGGACGGTGTCGCAGAGGAAGCTCTTTATGAAACGAACCAGTGTGCCCAGGAAGGCAGCGTGGGGGAGCCATTTTAAGTCGGAGCCAGCAGAGTGCTACTATATCAATTTGTTCGGAGGGCTGTCACCCACCTTAGAAACCATTCCACTTGGAAACGTCTCTGCCACTCTCCATCATTTCTCTTCCAAATCTCTGCTAGACCTTTGCTTGGCATTTCTATACAATTAAAGCGCGTGTGTTCAGGCATGCAGGTAGCAACACCACTGCCTCTTATTTCTGGAAGTCTGGTCAGCATTCAGTAGGACCTCCCTGCAAAAATAGGAAGTCTTTTTGGCTTGACTTACCTAGCCTGTCTTATGTGGCTACCAAGTACTCATAGAACACTTTCAAGAAAATAATGCAAATAAATAAATAAATAAATAAATAAATAAAAGGACCCTGTTTCCAAATAAAAAAGTTAAAAAATAGGTCTGGGATTGTAGCCCGTGGGAGTGTATCCCGGAGGTAGAAGGGCTTCCAGGAACCCCAGTACCACCACCACAAAAAAAAAAAAAAAAAAAAAGAAAACAAAACAACAAAAGAAAATCACCAAGGGGGGGGGGTGATGGGCATACCCTGGAGCTACACCCCTAGTCCTTTTTAATTTTTATTTGAGATGGGGTCTATGTTGCTGAGGGCTTAAGTTGCTGAAGCTGGTCTTGAATATGTAATCCTCCTGTGTCAGCCTCCCAATTACTGGTATTACAGGCATGTGCCATCATACATGGCTGCTAACATTTAAAAATGCATTAAGAAGCTGGGCATGGTGGCACACGCTTGTAATCCCCACGCTTGGGAGGATGAGACAGGCCAGCCTCAGCTACTTAGCCAGGCTCTCAGCAACTTAGTGAGACCCTGTTTCCAAATAAAATATAAAATAGGTCTGGGAGTATAGCCCGGAGGTAGAAAGCTTCTGGGTTCCACCCCCAGTACCACCCCCCCCCCCCAAAAAAAAATGCATTAAGAAAACCTCTGGGAGAACCTTCTGCATTGTTCCAAAAACCCATAGAAAAGGAAACTTATCAAAGAGTTAACTCTCACATTATATCAAAAAGAAACAAACAGGATCTCAAAGAGCTATTTGTCCACATGTGTTCATAGCAGCATTATTCACGATAGGCAAAGGGTACATGCTACCCAAGTGGCCACGGATGGACAGATGAAAAAAAAAAAGGTGCACAGTGTGTACTGATGTAGGATGTGTCTCTGACTGTACGTACGGGAATCTTTTCCATCACCTAAATTAAAGACCCTCCCAATCCTGCACACACACTGGTTAAGATAGCAAATTTTATGTTATGTATGTTTTATCACAATTAAAATAAATCACTTTTTACAAAGCATTTGAGAGAGAGAGAGAGAGAGAGAGAGAGAGAGAGAGAGAGAGACAGTCTTAAAAAATCGATATTAATATTTTATCATTTATTGCCTCTTTCTCTGGCCAGTTTATTACCCCAGCGCATCCGATCCCATCTGGAATGGGCTTCTCTTCTTCCCCTGGTGGCATCTCACTCCTCCTGATAGGGCTCACATGTCCGTGACTCATCCCCCTGGTTGCTAGGAACAATTAACCCCCTCTGCTCCACTCTTCCTCCACTTCCGTCATTGGGCTCCTGCTGGTTTTCCATTTAACACAGGAGAGAAGTGATCACCACTGCAGCTGTCACTGCACGGCTCAAAGGGGGCACCCGTTCCCAGAATAAGCATAATTTATTCATAAATTATATACATTCATTTTTATTTATTGCACTAGGATATGGTGTGTGTGTGTGTGTGTGTGTGTGTGACATATGAGATTGAACCCAGGGACATTCTCCAAGGTATACCCCAAAACATTTTATTTATTTATTTATTTATTTATTTTTATTTATTTATGGTACTGGGGATGAAACCCAGGGGGATTCTATCTCCGAACTACACTCCTAGCTCTAGTTTTTATTCTTCCTTTATTTATTTGTTTATTTATTTATTTTTTGCAGTGCCAGGGATGGAACCCAGGGGGATTCTACCTCTGAGCTACACCCCAGCCCTATTTTCTATTCTTTATTTGGAAGCCGGGTCTCACTGAGTTGCAAAGGGCCTAAGTAGCTGAGGCTGTCCATGAACCTCGATCCTTTGGTCTCAGCCTCCCCGATGCTGGGATTACAGGGGCGCACCACCACACCGGGCTTTTTATTCTTTATTTTAAAACAGGGTCTCACTGAGTTGCAAAGCGCCTCACTAAGCAGTAGCTGAGGCTGGCTGTGAACTGCGATCCTCCTGTCTCAGCCTCCCAAATGCTGGGGTGACAAGTGTACAACACCAGGCCTGGCGAAACCTTTTTATTTTTAAACAGGGCTTCACTAGGTTGCCGAGGGTCTCCCTAGGTTTCTGAAGCTGGCTTTGAGCCTGTAATCCTCCTGTCTCAGGATTCCAAGTATTAGAATTACTTGGCATGGCATTCAGCCAAAATTCTGGAAAAATGAAAGCGAAAAAAAAAAAAGAGCCCATGTAACAGCCAGGCCTGGTGGTACGCACCTGAAATTCCCAGTATTTTTGAGGCTGAGAGAGGAGGATCACAGGTTTGAGGCCAGCCCTAGCAAAACTGAGTGAGACTTTCAGCAACTGAGAAAGCCCCTCAGGAACTGTGTGAGACCTTGTTTCAAAATAAAAAATAAAAAGGGCTGGGGGTATACCCTACAGGTAGAAGGAACCTCTGGGTTCAGTCCCTAGTGCCACTAAATAAATAAATAAATAAACAAATAAACAAACAAAAGGTCTGGGAATGCACCTGTGATGTAGAATGCCCTGAGTTGATGTAGAATGCCCCAGTACCAAAGAAAAGAAAAGAAAACAAACAAGTCAAGTCTAGTGACATTTGCTTCTATTTCCAGTACTTGGGAGATGAAGGCAGGAAGATCACAGGTTCAAGGACAGCATCCACAAGTTGTACGATTCTCATCAACCTAGTAAGACCCTGTTTCAAAATTTAAAAAAAAAATAAAAAAATATCCGGGCGTGGTGGCGCGCAACTGTAATCCCCGCGCTTGGGAGGCTGAGACAGGAGGATCGCACGGGTTCGAAGCCGGCCTCAGCTACTTAGTGAGGCTCTCAGCAACTTAGTGAGACCCTGTTTCCAAATAAAATATAAAACATGTCTGGGAGTACAGCCAGGATGTAGAAAGCCTCTGGGTTCCACCCCCTGTACCACCAAAAATAAAATAAAATAAGATTAAAAAAAATAGAGCTGGGGGCATAGCTCAGAGGTAGAATGTCCCTGAGTTCAATTCCCAGTATCACAAGAGAAAAGAAAGAAAGAAAGAAAGAAAGAAAGAAAGAAAGAAAGAAGGAAAGAAAGAAAAGCAAACAAGAAACAAATGCAGTCCAGATCCTTAGTAGCCTCCACCAGGAGAAATAGCTGATGGTGAAAAAGGTGCTGGTTCAGAACCACTACAAATAGGAAAAGAAACCACAGAGGCCGCCCGCTGCAGAGGGAGTGGAAACTTCAAAGGAGTCAATGAATTGTGGCCAACAGAGAGACGTCGGCAAATCCCAGATTGCGGCTCACACTGAGCCCGCTCCTGACAGCTGGCCCGTGTTGTGTGTTCTTGCCGCAGCAGACAGCGAAATATGCTGGCCTGGGACAGAACCGAATTAAGATACGCCAGTGACTTCCAGAGAGAAGCCCTGCCGCCGCTCATGAGGATGAAGTGCCAGAGCTCTGAGTTTCTCTTCACTTAGGGGGGAGAGGAGTGAGCCCCCACACGATTTATGGAAGGGTCCCATTCGGTCCTGGGGAGTCTGGAATAAAATCTTCCTAGGTCACGAGTCCTGGGAAGCTTCATCAATAAACCTGAGAAGCAGCCAGGCGTGGTGTAAGAAACAAGAGGATCATAGATTCTAGGCCAGTCTTGGTTACTTAGCAGAGATCCTTAGCAATTTAATGAGACGCTGTTTCAAAATTAGAAAAAGAGGGGCTAAGAATGTAGCTCAGAGGCAGAATGGTCCTGGGTTCCATCCCCAGTATCAAACAAAAAATAACTTCCCCCACCCACCCTAGAAGCCTGTTTCTTCTTGATATTCAGTGTGGTAGAGAACCCATGGAGTTCCCACCGCAGGGGCTGCTGGGTCTCCAGGCAGCTTCCCCCTCTCGTCTGGCTGGGCTTCTCCTCCACACCAGGAGGAACTTGCATATGGGAAGATAGCTTTGACATGGAGGGAGGAACATGTCTTCTAGCCCTGAAGAGAGCTGATACTTAGAATCAGTGCTCTGTTCCTAACCTGAGATTACTTACTCTATCTTGCCCCATCCCAGCAGAGAACTATTTGTCTCCACCTTTTGCAAGATGTGAGAACATCTTCAGGCTCCAAAGCTGTGGCTTCTCTCATGGCTGCTCATCAGGTGACTCTCCATCCCTCCCAGCACCTCAGGGTGCTGACCAGGGTGGACCGCTGAACATCTCCTGTTGCTATGGTTTGCGTATGGTGTAACCATGCACCCCAAAGGTTTGCGAGCTGCAGCTTGGTCCTCAGTGAGCTGGAACCTTCAGGAGGTGAAGTGGTACAGGCCTGTAATCCTGGTCCTGGGGAGGCTGACACAGGAGGATTGCAGGTTTGAGTCCGGCCTTAGCAATTTAGTGAGAGCCTGTTTCAAAATAAAAAAAAGAAAAGAGGGCTGGGGGTGTAGCTTGGAGGTAGAATGGCCCTGGGTTCGAGCTCCAGTACAAAAAGAGAAAGAGGTAAATCCCAGGGTGAGGTGATTATGTCGTGGGGAGCATCGCCCTAGGAAGGGAGTAATGTAGCACTTGTGGGAACCCAGTTAGTTTTCCTGAGAGTGGGTCAGGCTCACTCTGAGAAATCTCTTTGGCTCCCTGCTTTGCCATGTAATCTCTCCCTGTTACGCTGTAACTATGATGCCCTAAGCCACATTAGGTAGTCAGAAGATCCTCACCAGAGCTAAGCAGTTACTGGCACCATGTTCTCAAATCTTCAGGACTATAAGTTGAATGAACCTCATTTTGTGCATAAAGTACCAGCATCAGGTATTTTGTTATTGATAAGTTGAGTCCCTTCTCCACGTGATCTCACAGCGGAACAGGAAGCGGAACCCCGGAAGCCAGAAGCGGAGATATCGTGAGACTCCAGGTGCCTCGAGACTCCAAACACCAGGAGGCTACAGATACTGCAGAAGAATCGGCATGCCTATAAAACAGCGGTGTATGAGCCGGGCGTGGTGGCGCACGCTTGCAATCCCCGCGCTTGGGAGGCTGAGACAGGAGGATCGCACAGGTTCGAAGCCAGCCTCAGCTACTTAGTGAGGCTCTCAGCAATTTAGTGAGACCCTGTTTCCAAATAAAATATAAAAAAGGTCTGGGAGTATAGAAACCTGAGTTTCTATACTCTCGGAGGTAGAAACCTGAGTTCCACACCCAGTACCACCAAAAAAAAAAAAAAAAAAAAATTAAAATAAAACAGCGGTGCCTCCAATCCGCCACGTGACTCAGCCGGCGATCAGGACTATTTACAACTCTCCAGATGCATGGCCCATCGGTCACCCCCACCACCCCGCTGGCTAACTCTCTAGAGGGTGCCGGGTCCTAATAAATCAGCGGTCTCTGATAACCCGGTTGGTGTTTTTACCTCCCTCCTCACCCCCGTAACTCTATTTTCAACCTAAGAGTTACAGTAACGGAAAATAGACTAATCTACGCATAAAAAGATTTTTCTTGGGAGTGGTACTGGACTTTGCACCTGCGGATGTTTTATTTTCAAGCTACACCCTCAACCCTTTTTTATTTTTTATTTTTTGTTTTGAAACAGGGTCTCACTAGGTTGCTGAGGCTATCCTTGAACTTGCGATTCTCCTGTCTCAGCCTCCCAAGTACTGGGATTACAGTATGTGCCGTCATGACCTGCATCAAATATATTTTCATCTTACCATTTTTGTTGGCTTCGGTTGACTTGAAATTGTTCATTTGGGGGTCACGCACATAAGTCGTTTGCAGTATTATCTGTTTTATTTTAGTAATAATTTCCGTAGTGAGCAAATTAGTTTAAACATTATAAATATGTCATGGAACTATAGTTCATCATAATAATTTCCACCACCTGAAACTCATTCCTTTGTCCTGTGTGATGCCTTTACCCTAGAAACCTATTTAAGTCGTGTGCGTTCCGAAGAGGGGCAACACGGCGTCTCCCGTGCCTTTGAAGGCACGTGGACTGCTCAGACCCAGTTTTCTTCATAACCAGAGGAGGGCGGGGAGAGCACGCTGCACTGAAATGGGGAGGGGAGGCTGAGAACCCAGGGATTGCAGGTGCACGACCAAGCCCAATGCCAGGGTTTGAAAGTCCCCTTTGAAACAGAGTCTCCACATTCGCATGTCAATGGTATTTGCAAGTGGGGCTTCTGGGAAGGAATGGGGTTAGAGAGGCCCTGGGGTGGGGCTCTCATGGTGACATTAGTGGCTTAACAACAAGAGGGAGAAAAACCTGAGCTAGCACCCTTGCTGTCTCATCATGTGACGACCCAGCAGAAAGATCCTGCACACGGGCTGAGCAGATGCCGGGGCTTCCCGGTCTCCAGAACCGGGAGTGAAATAAACCTCTTTTCTTTATGAATCAACCCAGTCTGCGGTATTCAGCTATAGCAATGAAGAATGAACGAAGACATGTGCCATCCTGATGCTCTCCTGGGTGACCCTCCAAGGAAAACGCGGGCGGCCACAGTTCTCCTTTTGGTGAACAAAGACACTCGTGCGTGCCCTGGGAGTCTTTTTACAGGCTGTCTTCTAGCTGGGCGCATCTAGCTTTATTCTTGTAAAGGTCACAGAAGCCATGGAATTCATCGGACAAATATTTGCTGTGTCAGGCATTGTTCCGAATAACAGAAAGACAGCAGTAGGAAAAGCACAGAAAAATCTCTGCGCTCCTGGAGCTAATGCTGCGGATGAAGCTGTTTAAAAAGATACGCGTTTTCTCGAGGCTGTGGTTTCCCGCCTTTCCGTTGTTTCTTCCTTATTTCTTTTCCCCTTCGGTTGACTTTTTCCGTAGCTTCCTCTTTTCTCTGCTAAATCGAGTGTGAATGAGACGGAGTGATGAAAGGACGCAGATGCCTCGGTGAAACTATAGTAAGTGCCAGCGATTGCTTGTTAGACAAGGTGCTGTCAGGCTTACCTGAGTCACACAGACACTCTCAGTGATGGCGCGACTCTGCCCCAGTCTGGCTTCTCTCTCCTGCTTCCTTATTCTCTAGTTCTTACCCTTCCCAAAGGCCAGAGACTATTTGGTATAGGAAAACTAAGAGACTAATTCTGGAGAGAAAAACAAACAAATAAACAAACCAAACACCCTCCTGGCCTAAAAACTGGTGCCTTTAGTCATCATATGATCATAGAAGGTGCCCTCTAAGTCAATACCAAGCCGGGTGTGGTGGCGCGTGCCTGGAATCACAGTACTTGGGAGGCTCAGACAGAAGGATGTCGGGTTTAAGGCCAGCCTCAGCAACTTATCAAGACACTCAAGCAATGGAGCAAGGTCTCGTTTCGATACAAAAAAAGATAGTTAATTAAATGGACTGGGGTGCCGGGCGTGGTGGCGCACTCTTGTAATCCCCGCGCTTGGGAGGCGGAGACAGGAGGATCGTGCAGGTTTGAAGCCAGCCTCAGAGACTTCGTGAGGCTCTCAGCAACTTAGTGAGACCCTGTTTCCAAATAAAATATAAAAATATTAGGTCTGGGAGTGTAGCCTGGAGGTAGAAAACCCTTGGGTTCCATCCCCAGAACCAAAATAAATAAATACATAAATAAAATAAAAAGGACTGGGGTGTAGGTTGGAGATAGAATGCTCCTTGGTTCGATCCCCAGTACCAATAAATAAATAAATGTAAAATAAAAACTGGAATGTAGGCTGGGGGTGTAGCTCAGTAGGGCAGCTCTTGCTTAGCATGCACAAGGCCCAGGTTCAGTCCTCAGAAATGCAAAACAAACAACCCCCCAAAAAACAAACTGTGCTGGAAAAACCAACTAAGCAGTGTAGGCATATAGGTATATCCTTTATATTATAGCAATAGCCCCCCCCCAAAAAAAAAGTGAAATTTCAGTGCTATTAAGAGTTTGCCCTCTGGGCTCTTCCACACAATCTACCTCAGAAGTGCTGCACAGAGTCACAGAGGTGCCCCCACTCTCCTGGACACGCTTGCTGCTGAGCTGGCCAGGGAGGTTCAGAGGGCAGGTCGGCCCTCTCAGCAGGCTTCTATTTTTACCCTGATAATTTGTTATTAGAGCCGGGCGTGGTGGCGCACGCTTGTAATCCCAGTACTTGGGAGGCTGAGACAGGAGGATCGCAGGTTGGTGCCCAGCCTCCTCAACTTAGTGAGGCCCCTCGCAACTCAGTGAGACCCTGTTTCAAAATAAAGAATAAAAATAGGGCTGGGGGTGTAGCTTGGAGGTAGAATGCCCTGGGTCAATCCCTAGTACCAAAAAAAAAAAAATGATTAGAACTCAGCAAGAAGCAGTCAACCTCACTTGGGAGTTGCCCACCTGGATTTGCTTTCTCAGTGTTTCTTTTTTTTTTTTTTTTTGCGGGTCTGGGGATGGAACCCAGGGGCATTTGACCTCTGAGCTACACCCCCTGCCCTATTTTTTATTCTTTATTTTGAAACCGGGTCTCACTGAGTTGCAGAGGGCCTCACTAAGTAGCTGAGGCTGTCCGCAAACCGCGATCCTCCAGGTCTCAGCCTCCCGAATGCTGGGATTACAAGCGTGCGCCACCACGCCCGGCTCTTTCTCAGCGTTTCATGACTTCAGCTGTGAGGCCTCAGAGGAGCTGCCCGCTGACATATCCCGAATAATAATGGGCCACCTTGTCTCTCTCCTCAGAGGAGCTGTGAGATGAGATGAGATAGAGATGAGATAAGCCAAGCCCCTTCCAAGGGCTTTGAGCTCTTCTGAAGCAGCACCAGGTGAACTGGGCTGTTACTATGTGGAATGGAGTTTAACACATCAAAGTGGGGGCCGGGCGTCATCCCCGGGCTTGGGAGGCGGAGACAGGAGGACCACACAGGTTCGAAGGCAGCCGCACGCGCTGGCTTAGGAGACCCTGTTTCCAAATATAAAAATGTAAAAAGAGGTCTGGGAGTGTAGCCCGGAGGTAGAAGGGCTTCCAGGAATCCCAGTACCACCCCCAAAAAATTAATAATAATAAAAAATAAAACATCAAAGTTGGACTAATATGGTCTATGAGAGACACTCTGGACCTGAATTTTTATTCATTTATTTATTTGTGGTACTGGGGATGAAACCCAGGGGCATTCTTTCTACCTTCAAGGTACACCCCCACTCTTATTTTTTATTCTTAATTTGAAACAGGGTCTCACTAAATTGCAGAGGGCCTCACTAACTAGCTGAGGCTGGCTTTGAACCTGCAATCTTCCTGTCTCAGCCTCCCAAGCACTGGGATTAGAAGCATGTACTATCACACCCAGCTTAGACTTGACTTTTTAATTTAATTTAATTTTTTATATTGGAGATTGAACTCAGGGGTGTATATATATATATATATATATATATATATATATATATATATATATATATATATTTTTTGGTGGTACTGGGGTTCCTGGAAACACTTTTACCTCTGGCTATACTCTTAGACACCTATTTTTTTATATTTTTATTTAGAAACAGGGTCTCCTAAACCAGCTAGGCTGGCTTCGAACCTGCACGATCCTCCTGTCTCCGCCTCCCAAGCGTGGGGATTACAAGTGTGTGCCACCACGCCCAGCAGAACTCAGGGGAATTCTACCTCCAAGTTATACTCCCAGCCCATTTTAGTTTTGAAACAGAGTTTTGGGGAGGCCCTCACTAAGTTGCTGAGGCTGACCTTGAACCTTCGATCCTCCTGACCCAGCCTCCCAGGTACTAAGATTCCAGGTGGGTGCCATCATGCCTGGCTATTTGAAGGCTCTAGGTTCTTTCATACCTCTTGCCGGAATAAGGTGCACATAAAGGACCCCCAGAATTGTTCATTGTTGAGTATTGTTGAACGTTGCTCTTTTTTCTTTTCATTTTATAACTGTTGATCTTTAATTACTGAGCCACCAATTTTGCAGAAAGAAGACAAGTATGTTGTTTCACCAGGCTTGCAGTTCTATGGCTGATACCTCATTCTCTAGACAGAAGATGTGTTATATAGTTGTTTTAAGTGGAAATGGAACTTGGAGGACAAGCCTTTCTTCTTCTTCTTCCTCCTCCTCCTCCTCCTCCTCTCCTCCTCCTCCGTCTTCCTCTTCCTCTTCTTCTTCTTCTTCTTCTTCTTCTTCTTCTTCTTCTTCTTCTTCTTCTTCTTCTTCTTCTTCTTCTGTTAATACTTGAAATTTGAAAACCTGGACTTCCCATTCACTAGTATTGACCATTTATAACTGGAATCTAGGTTTTGTGAAAAGCATAATCTTTGACATTTGATCCCTGTCATTTAGCATCTCTCATGGGACAGTTGTGGCCAGCTTACTATCCATCCAGTTCCTTCTAAGATCAAGGAGGGAATACACATGCCTCACAGCTCTGAGCAAAATTAGTTCCGGGGGTCAGGTACATCGATTGACAGACACCTGTAATACCAGTAACTCTGGAGGTCAAGGTGGGACGTTTGCAAATTCAAAGCCAGCCATGGTGACTCAGAGGGACCTTGTCTCAGAATAAATAAAAAAAGGCTGGGGATGTGGCTTAGTGGTAGAGCGCCCCTGGGTTCAGTCCTCAGTACTGCAAAACAAGCAAACATACATGTGCACACAAAACAACACCACAATCTGTACCTGGGGCTCACTGGTTATAGTTACTTCAGAAATTATATCTATTTTATTTTACACTTTTTTTACTTTATTTTTTGGTACTGGGGGTTGAACCCAGGGTCATTTTACCTCTTAGAAACATCACCAGCCCTTTATTTTGTTTATTTATATAAATAAAATGGTGTGTGTGTGTGTGTGTGTGTGTGTGTGTGTGTGTGTTGATGAGAATTGAACCCAGGGGCATTCTTTCTCTGAGTTACACCTCCAGCCCTTTTTATGTTTTCATTTCAAAACAGGATCTCGCTAAGTTGCTAAGTCTTTTCTCAAACCTGCGTCTCCCGTCTCACCCGCTCAAGTACAGGAGTTACATGTGTGCGCCACTGTGTCTGGCTAATTTATTCTTGAGTCGTCTCTTGTTTGGTGCAGCGAGTTTCCACTCCTTGAAGCAAGACCGATAGTGAAACTCCACACAAGGAGAGCTCTGCCTTTCTTCTGCAAGGCAAAGGAGGGGTGAATGGGGAAGGGCCACTGGAAAAGGAGAGCTGGTCTCTCAGAACACAACATGTCCTGGAAGCCGGCGCCTCTCTTCAGGAAAGAGCACAGGAGTAAGTGTTGGAACCGAAAACAAATCCCTTAAAGCTGCTCGACTCTGCACCCCTGGGAAATCTTTACGCCACATCTCCCAATAGTTCCATTTCGCTTTAAAGCCCATCTGGCCACAGCTGTAAGAATGTAATTAGCTCTTTTCTATCAAAGGAAAAGCTTGACTTAGGCTCCACTGGGTAGAACCGCTATTATGTAACGCTGTGCACGCTCGTATCCTTTGTAAGGACATCAGTCCCTGGAAATTGTGAGTGTCAACCCCTTCAGCCAATGGCGTAAAGATTGCGAGACCATATTCCCACCAATAGGAGCACAGCACAGAAGCTGTCAATGAAAATAAAATACCCAGCAGTCTTCTGTTATATTGTTCTACCTAACCTGATTGGTGTGAGGTCCCTTTTTGCAAAAAGTAAAAATTCATCTTGCTAAGCAACTTTCAAATACGTGTCATTTCTTATGACCCTGTGAAAATTTATTTCTAACACAGACCAGCTCATTGAGACGGGTAGAATCTCTCTGAGTCCCAAACACAAATTCCAAGGAAATTGGCTCCAATCTGCTTATTCCAATCACAGAATAAGCATAAGTCCCCATGATAAAGATGGGGGTGGACAGAGGGGTCTATTCCAGAAAAGCATGTGGGCTGGATGAGGCTGGGGTACAGTTTGTGGGATGCTGGGGGCCAGGGGTACTCACTGCGGGAGGCTTTTGTTTAAAATTGTGAGAAGGAATGTACAAAGCAGATCAGGGATCATTTCACATATGCCTTCAATGGCTATTAGTTTACAGTTCTACCAGAGTTGGGTGCTGTGGCACACATCCATAATTCTAGTACTTGGGAGGCTGAAACAGGAGGATCTCAGGTTTGAGGCCAACCACAGCAACTTAGTGAGAGCCTGTTTCAAAATAAAAAAATAAAAAGGGCTAAAAGGTGTAGCTTGGAGGTTAAATGCTCCTGGATTCAATTTCCAGTATGAAAGAAGGAAGAAGAAAGAAAGAAAGGAAGAAAGAAAGAAAGAAAGAAAGGGAGGGAAGAAGGGAGGGAGGGAGATTCTACCAGGACTTTAATTATGAGCTCTCTTCTCTGGTCTTCTCAACCATGCAAATTTGAAAGATAAAAGAAGAGCCCTGGAGATGTGGCCTCTCCTCTTGCGTTTCCTTCCAATTCTCTTGAAGAACTTCTCTGGCCTGGACTGGGCAGGAGGAAGTCAGCTCGGGGGTGGAATTTGGGTTAGAGACCTGCTTACTCTCAGTGTTGTTGCGTCTAGAAGGCTGGGAGCTGGGGAAGCGTATTGAATTCAGAGGTGTCCAGTTGCTGCTGCCGTTGGTGTCGATGTGGTTGGACTAGAGGAACTCCACCCTGTGGGGGGCTGGGAGGGAGGGAAGGGCCTGCTGAGAGTCTGGGATGGGTATCAGTTGTTACACTCCCTCTAACTCAGAAAGAAACCTTAAATACCCTTCCCCGCCATCCCAGACTGCATAAAGGAAGCAGGAGAGCAATGTGAGGAAAGCGTTGCGTTTGGAATCAAATACAAATTAAGTGGTGAAGCCAAGGCCCACGGATACCTCTCTATAGCAGTAACGGGAGTACCTAAAGTTATCCTGCAGTTCCTGACCCGTGGCAGGTGCCCAGTGATAGGTAACTGTTAACAGCATTGTTATGCTATTGGATTGGAGACTGTCTTAGTCTGTTCAGCTGCTATAACAAAATGCCTTAGACTGGGTAATTTCTAAACAAAACTTATTGCTCACAGTTCTGGAGGTGAGCAGTCAAAGATCAAGATGCCAGCAGATTCCATGTCTTGCAAGAGCCCTCTGCTTCACAGAGGGCTCCCTACTGTGTTCTTACAGGGCGGAACAGAAAGGAAGCTCTCTGGTGCCTCTTTTATTTATTTATTTTTTGTGGTACTGGGGACTGAACCCAGGAACAATCTACCTCTGAGCTACACCCCTTGCTTTATTTCATTTTTTTCTCTTTTATTTATTTCTTAATTTTGAAACGGGGTCTCACTAAGTTGCAGAGAGCCTTGATAAAGTTCTGAGGCTGGCTGCAAACTTGCAATCCTCCTGTCTCAGCCTCCCAAGTACTAGGGATCACAGGTTTGTTCCACCAGGCCCAGCTTTGCATCTCTTTTATAAGGGCACTAATCCCATTCTCAGAAGCAGAGAACTCACGACCTAGACCTAATCACCATTTTATTTATTTAGTTTTTGGTATTAGGGCCAATATACTCTGCATTAAGAGGTTGTAGATGAACACTTCTCCTTGAATGGTCATCATGCCTGCGTGCAGAGAAAGGAGACAGAAGTGAAGTGAAGGAACGGATGCTAAACTTTATCCTGAATTGAATGCTGGCCTCTTCTCTTGAGCTGCTGCTCCCCCTTGCATGCCCATCTCTCCTGCTACTCCCTCCCCTGTCCCCGACTTGGGCCCAGTCCTGCCTCCACCTTCTGATGACCTCGCACTTCCCTGAACTGGCCTCAGGTCCGTCCCTCCTTTGCTTCCGCTCTGTGCCTGCTAGCTGGTTCTGGCCTCCCCCTCATTCTCCAGTCGGCTCTGCCCTCATCCATTCCAAGGATCCCCCCACCGCTGCCCTGTGCTCGGCCAGCCTCCCATGCCACTCGATTTATTTCTAGCACTTCCTCTGTTGCACTGTGGCTAGGAGCGTGTCCATTTCTTTCACTAAAAACAATTTTGTCTATTTCATATCTGTGTATTCCCTAGTGCCCGCCACCCAACAGGAGGTCAATAATTTTTTATAGGATAAATATAGGCATGAAAAGGTAAAAAACTGCTGGGCAACGCACCTGTGCAAGGATGATATTCTATGCAAATCCAGGTGGCCTCATTAGAATCAGTGAGCTTGACTGACACATTTTTACTGACTGAGGTGAGCCACAAAGAAGACCTTTTGTGTGAAGATGCATTAAAGCGAATACTGAGCCGGGTGTGGTGGTGCACGCTTGTAATTCCAGCTTCGGAGAGGCTGAGACAGGAGGATCGCGGTTCACCGACAGCCTCAACTACTTAGTGAGGCCCTTTGTTACTCAGTGAGACTCTGTTTCAAAATAAAGAATACAAACTAGGGCTGGGGATGTAGCTCAGAGGTAGAATGCCCCTCGGTTCCATCCCCAGTACCGCAAAATAAATAAATAAAAAATAAAAGTAAAAAGATAAAGTGAGTACCGAAGGGGACAGAAGTACTTAGCTATGATATTGTGTCAAGGTCAGGTATAGAAGAGCTGCCTTTAATGGTCTCTTGTGCTTCCACTCAATGCACAAATACATGCTGTGTCAGTCAGCTCTTTGTCACTGTGACCAAAAGACCTGATAAGACAACTTGAAGGAGGAAAAGTTTATTTTGGCTCATGGTTCAAGAGGTTCAGTTCATGGTCGGCCGGCTCCATTGCTCTGGGTCTGAGTTGAGACAGACTATCATGGTGGAAGGGTGTGTGGAGGAGAGTTGCTTGGCTCATGGCAGCTAGAAGGAGAGAGCGGGGCCAGGGACAAGGAAGAGTCCCCAAGGGCTCCCCTAGTGACATACTTCCTCCAGCCAGGTCTCACCTGGCTACAGTTGTTACGTCCTCCCTGGAGTCTGTTCAAAAGATCAACCCACTGAGTGCATTAATTCACTGAAGATGATTTAGCTCTTATGGTCCAATCCTTTTCTAAAAGTCCCACCATAGCCGGGCGTGGTGGCACACGCTTGAAACCCTAGTACTTGGGAGGCTGAGACAGGAGGATGACAGTTTGTAGACAGCCTCAGCTACTTAGTGAGGCCCTCTGCAACTCAGTGAGACCCTGTTTCAAAATAAATAAAAAATAGGGCTGGGGGTATAGCTCAGAGGTAGAATGCCCCTAGGTTCAATCCCTAGTACAGTACTGCCAAAAACAAACAAACAAACAAACAAACAAACAAACAAACCAATGCCCCACTTCTGAACATCACTGCTTTGGGGTCTAGGCCTTTAAACATGAAACTTTGGGGGATACCCCAAACCAAACCATAACACATGCATAAGCATATGTGGGTAGATTCTTAAACTGATGAAGAATAGATGCTTTTTTTCTCCTTTATTTATTTTTATTTTTTTATTTTTATTTTTTATTTTTTTTGTTTTTGTTTTTGTTTTTGTTTTTATTTTTATGTTCTTCAGGCCAGCCCTGAAGAACAGATTTTAAAAAGTGCTCAGATAATGGGAACACTCTAATATTCTAGAAGCCCACTTGTGACCTTTCTCCCTTCCCTCATTCCAAATGCAACCACCGTGGCCGGGTGTGGTGGCCCAGGCTTCTAATCCCAGTACTTGGGAAGCTGAGACAGGAGGATCGCAGGTTTGAGGCCAGTCTCCACAACTTAGACCCTCAGCAACTTAGACCAATTTCAGAATAAAAAAAAACTGGGCTGGAGCCGTGCGTGGTGGTGCACACTTGTGTAATCCCAGTACTTGGGAAGCTGAGACAGGAGGATCGCAGGTTCTAGGACAGCCTCAGCAAGTAGAGAGACACTGTTTCCAAATAAAAATAAAATAGGTCTGGGGACATAGTTCAGAGGTGGAATGTCCCTGGGCTCAATACGCAATACCACACACACACACACAAAAGAAAAAAAAAATTGGGCTGGGAGTGTACCTCAGAGGTCGAATACCCCTGAGTTCAAATCCCCAATCCCAGCAAACAACCACACCAAACAAGTTCAACCACTGTCTTGCCATCTAGCATGAGGGAGAAGTAACTTCTAGATTGGGGATTCACGGTGAATCCAACAGGACGGGCTTCATTTGCGGTACTGGAGATGAAACCCAGGGGCGTTCCACCTCTGAACTACACTCCCAGCCCTACTCTTATTCTTTATTTTGAAACAAGGTCTAAGTTGCTGAGGGCCTCACTAAGTAGCTGAGTGTTGGCTGCGAACCTGGATCGTTCTGTCTCAGCCTCCCAAGTACTGGGATTACAAGTGTACCGCCAGCCGGGCTGTGTTGTGCTTCTGTGGCCCAGCAGGCAGTCTTTCTCTGAGATCCATTTGCTCACCTACATCTACATACGCATCGGTGCATTCTTGGGCCATAAAGGTGATGCGGGCCTGTAAACATGAACTTTTTTTTTTTTTTTCGGTACTAGGGATGGAACCCAGAGGCATTTTACTTCTAAGGTACATCCCCAGCCCTCTATTTTTTATTCTTTATTTATATTTATTTATTTATTTATTTATTTATTTATTTATTTATTTATTTATTTATTTTTGGTGGTACTGGGGTTCCTGGAAGCCCTTCTACCTCTGGGATACACTCCCACAGGCTACACTCCCAGACCTATTTTTTAACTTTTTTATTTGGAAACTGGGTCTCTTAAGCCAGCGAGGCTGGCTTCGAACCAGTGTGATTCTCCTGTCTCCGCCTCCCAAGCGCGGGGATTACAAGGGTGCGCCACCACGCCCGGCTTTTATTCTTTATTTTGAAGCAGGGTCTCACTGAGTTGCAAAGGGCCTCATTAAGTAGCTGAGGCTGTCTGTGAACCACGGTCCTCCTGTCTCAGCCTCCCAAATGCTGGGATTACAAGCGTGCGCCACCACGCCTGGCCCCATGCAGTATTTTTGTGTATGCCTGCCACTCCGTTCCAGCAAAGGGGGAGGCCCTGGTCACTGTTCTCAAGGGCATCTTTGTGTCTTCCCTGCACTCAGAACAGCGCCCGGCGCACAGATGACTTCAGTAAATGTTTGCAGAGTGAACCCGATGAATGGGTATTTTGTCACTGGGTCTTTTCATTTATTCCTTGGCTTGTTCCGGGACTCTCCTTGAAACACGGCCGCTTTCATTGGCCTCGTCTTTATTTATAGGGCGGATGTGCTTGTTTTCAGTGCCAGGAAGGAAAAACAAGCACAGAAATAGCCCCTCCAGGGCAGCCATATTCTCAGCAAAGGAGCCCTCTTTTGTGCCAAGAATGGAATTGTTTACTGCTCCGTGGAGGTTCAGAGTCCACTGTGATTCAAAGGGCCCTGTGTGGAGATGAAGAAGGGCAGACACAGCAACTGGGCTTGTAGACAGAGCATGACTCACCGCGGCATAGGAGCGCCCAGGCAGGGAGAGGAGAGGGCTCTAATGCTGTTCTCAGAAAATACAACTGCTGAGAGACCAGAGCCGACCTGCACCTGCCCCGCCCACCCAGGCAGGGCCTCGCTGATGGATGGCTGCTTCTGCGTCACATGATCAGTTAGAGAGAGAGAGAGAGAGAGAGAGAGAGAGAGAGAGAGAGAGAGAGAGAGAGAGGCTTTTGCTTTTGCTCTATACCTTCTATCATATGCCAGGGCTTTTTTTTGGAGGGGGTTGATGACTGAATTCAGGGGCATTCTACCTCTAAGCTACTCCACAAGACCTTTTTATTTTTAATGTTTTATCTTATTTTTGACACTGAAAATTGAACTCAGGAGCGCTCTGCCCCTGAACCACATCCTCAGCCCTTTTTATTTTTTTATTCGGAAATAAGATCTCACTAAGTTACTGCATGCTAACCTCAAACTCGCAACCCTCCTGTCTCAGCCTCCCAAGTACTGGGATTACAGGTATGTGCCATTGTTCCTGGCTTGGGTTGAGGATTCTAATATATATATATACATACACACGTACATACATACATACATACATACATATATATGTATATGTGTGTGTATTTTTTTGGGTATTGAGGATTGAACTCAGAGGCATTCTACCTCTGAGATACACCCCCAACCCTTTATTTTTCATTTTGAAACAGAGACTTACTAAGTTGCTGAAGGTCTTGCTACATTGCTGAGGCTGACTTTGAACCTGTGATCCTCTTGTTTCAGTCTCCTAAGTACCGGGATTGAATTTGTGTAACACCACATCTGGCCAGGTTAAGATTTCTAAGAAAATACCAGATTAACCCAAGAGACAAAAGGATCTTTCATTCAGTACTGACTCGGACTTTGGACTGTGAACTCTACCTTTGGGGGATAGATGTGTTTCAGTCTCTTTGTTTATGGTCGGTGAGGCTCAGGGGGCCTTAATGATCTTAATGACTGCAGTCCAGAGCCTCAGGGTCACCCTCTGAGCAACTACACAAATGTGCAACATGTATTTCCCAACCCAAATAAAGGTGCATGTCATCTGGGAAAGGATTCCCCTTCTCCACATGTATGTGTTTGCTTATCTAACATGCATTAGCAGATAAGAAATAAAATCCCATGGAGACCTACACTTACTGAAATATTAAGCACTGGGGTTGTACTGGGAATTCAAGGTATTAGACAAGAAACTTAGAGCCAGCGTGGATTACAACTCCTGTTGGCTTTAGTAGCAAGGCCTGGGACCACCGTCCACCTTCAGGGCCTGCTGGGGCAAGATCCCCCAGGGACAGCTGACTTGGGGGAGGTGACAGTGGAACCCAGGGACATTCTACCTCCGAGTTGCACCCCCAGCCCTATTTTTTATTTTTTTATTTTGAAACAGGGTCTCACTGAGTTGCAGAGGGCCTCACTAAGTAGCTGAGGCTGTCCTCGAACTGTCTTCAGCACCCAGAATGCTGGGATTACAAGTGTGCGCCACCACGCCCGGCTCTGATCTTTAGTTTTCGTTTTTCCTTTTTGTGGTGCTGGGTATGGAACCCCGGGGCCTGGAGCGTGCTAGGCGGGAGCTCTACCACGGAGCCACATCCCCAGTCCTTCAGGATCATCTTGTGTTTCTGGGTTTTGTTTGTGCGCTAAGCTGGTCCTTGAATCAAGTATTGGATTGCTCAGAGCTCAGCGTATGGTTAAAGATGCTGAAGGAGGTAGAGGACAGCACAGGAGGATAAATGTCCCCTTGGCTCTCTGCAGCCACCAGGCTGCGCTCCCCTTGGAAACCGTTTCCAGCTTTCCTGCGTGAATCCACGGGTAAGTCTTGTCACCGACCTTCCCTACACCAAGTACTCAGGCTGTCCAGGCTGCCCCCTGACCCTGCCGGACTGGGAAGGAATCTTTTTTTTTTTTTTTTGGTGGTACTGGGGGTAGAACCCAGAGGCTTTCTACCTCTGGGCTATACTCCCAGACCTTTTTTATATATTATTTGGAAACAGGGTCTCACTAAATTCCTGAGAGCCTCACTATGTAGCTGAGGCTGGCTTCAAACCTGTGTGATCCTCCTGCCTCAGCCTCCCGAGTGCGGGGATGACAAGCGTGCGCCACCACGCCCGGCTTCTGGGAAGGAATCTTTATCCACCACTCTTGCTATACCCAGGGGAGAGGTCAGGGCTGGTCCCATACCGTGGTGGGATGCTGGAGAATTTGGGCTCCGTTCCCCCTTACAGCTGTGCACCACTACATCTGGCCAGGTGCTGCTTTTTGAGCTGGGGAAGGTGGGGGGAAGCAGGCTTTGTGGGGGAACTTCGCTTTAGTGAGAGGCTTCAAGCACACATCCAGATGAAGCTGCCAGGTAGGAACAAGGGACTGTGCAGTCCTGGAGATGGGCTTGAGAGGCGTGAGTTTGGGAGCCAGCCGCCTGTGGATGGTATTAAGCCACAGAATGGGGGGAGTTCCAGTAGGGAGAACCCCTGGCGAGAGAGCAGGGGTGCTGGAGAATTCTCTAGCAGAGGGGACTATGATAGAGAGACAGCCAAGGAGCCTGAGAAGGAGGGAGCAGGAGGGACAAGGACAGAAGCTTGTCCTGCAAGTCATAGGGCGGGTATGGGACTGAGACTCCAGGCTTTGCTCCTGCGGGGGCCTTGGTGATCTTGGCAGGGGTGGTGCAGGGATGGGAGCACAGTCAGAGTGAGTTCAAGAGAGAAAGGGAATTGAAGGCAGCACACAGAGACTCTTTCCCCAGGAGGTCTGCTGCAGAGGCACGGGAATCCAGCTTGACCTGACTCTAGCCGCCTTGGTCGTGCCCGCCATCTTGCCCACCAAGTGAGCCAGGCATGCACCCCAAACTCTACAGAATAAAGTCATGAAAATACTCAGCGGAGCCTTCTGTGCTGGCCGCTGAGGCCGGGCTGTTTCCTAACTGAGGATGGACATGTTGATTGTGTTTGAGAAAGGCCAGGTGCTTGTGGGTTGGCTGCGGGCTTAGCACATCGACCCTCTCCTCCTGCCTGGGGGTGCGGGCTCCTCCCGTTCTGCGGCCTCTCAAGACACACGTCTGTCCATAAATAAAGAAGTCCATCCCTGGGCCTGTCCACTTCTTTCTTCCATCTCTTACCACTTCTGCCTCGGGTGTTAGTTTTATATGTCGGAACTGGGTTTTTCCAGAACAAAAGGGAGGCAGTGATATGGGGAGGTAATCAGACTGAATGTGCAGTCAAAGAAAGACCTTTTTAGTACTTGAGATGGAAACCAGGGGCATTTTACTTCTGAGCTATACTCCCAGCCTTTTATTGATTGAGTTGTTTTTATTTTGAAATGGAGTCTTGCTAAGTTGCTGAGAGAGTCTAAGTTGTTGCTGGCCTCAAACCTGCAATCCTCCTGTCGCAGTCTCCCAGGACTGGGATTACAGGTGCACATCACCATGCCTGACTCACAAACTCTTAAGATTAGAAAAACATTTAAAATACTTTGATCATTTAGAGGAGTGAACACAGCTTTGAATGATACCTCTTGGCCCCAGCCCAAATCTGGAGAAATGTTGGTTGGCAGGTATAGGAACTCTTGGTCACATATATATATATATATATATATTATGTAATATATACATATGTTAAATATGTGTAAACACACATATATACAATATATACATATATTGTGTGGATATAATATATGTGTATATGAGTGTGTATCTCTCTTTATATATGCCTATATATAGACACATATGTGAGATCTCTAACCCTATAATATTACACACACACACACACACACACACACACACACATATATATATATATATATATAATTTTATTGTTTTTGATGCTGGTGGTTGAACCTAGTGCCTTGTATATGCTAAATATATGCTTTGCCTCTGAGTTGCATCTCCAGCCCTCAAGCACAATTTTTGTTACTGCGGCAGGCACAGCCCCTGCCCCTTGCAGGTAGGCAGCAAGGGTGACCATTCTAGCTGATGGGCTACGAGTGAATTTGATGTGTCACTTCTAGGTCAGAACATAAAAAGACCAGACCCAACGCTCCCGTGCTCTCTGCTGCCGTGGCGGGTGGTGTCAGGCCGTGGGGGCTCTCTCGGCCTGGCTTCCTGGAAGACAAAATGGAGGGGTGTCCCCACCAGCCCTCCCCCTCTCCTCCCATTTAACCTAGATATACAATATAGCTAAAAATAGACAAAGCCACTGACCTATCAGGATTTGCTACCACAGCAAAATCTAGTCTAATCCAAACACCGCATTACCCTGGTGTGCAGTGGAGTCTGGGCTTGATTTTGGCTTAAAGGCCTAAGGGCCTTCTTGATGAGTGACTCTGTGATGCTGTCAATATCCGGAAAGTTCTGATGACTCACGGTTCACACCACGGGCATCCCAGACATGGTTCCATCTGCAGACAGCCTCGTTGTAAACCCCCTTTCTGCACCGGGAAGGAAGATGGCCGGGGTAGCCCCCACGAGCAGTTTTCTTACCATCTAAAAATCCTGCAACCAGGGCTGGGACTTAGCTTGGGTAGAACATGGGCTTAGCATTCACAGTGCCCTGAGTCTGATCCCTAGAATTAGAAAATAAAAAATCCTGTGACTCATGATTCCTAATGAAATTCACACCAAACGAAGCCTCCCAATTCAAACTGGTGGCAGAAAGAGGGCAGAGATGAATCCTAATCTCCCAAGACCAGCTTGCCCTCTTCTCGTCAAACTGGCCTTCTTTTTCACCTTCTGCTTCTGGGCGGTTTTGCTGGGGCGTGCCCGAGTAACAGGACCTGCTGCTTGATCTGAGTATTGTACAATCGCAGAGCCTAGAGAAAAGACGGGCTCAGACAGAGCTCCCAGTTAAGCAGCCACTTTCTGGAAGCTGCGCGGCGCCTAGCCCGCTTCCTTCCCACCCGCCACCTAGCGGCGCCCTGCGGAATCACACACTCCTGATGGAGGATTTTGTTACAAAGCTCCATTCTTATCTGATCTTCCGAGGGTATTAGCTCTGCAAGGCGCCTTGGAGACCACTTGGACCAGTCTTCTCGATTTACAGCTAAGGTAACAGAGACCTAAAATTGAGCCACAGAACTAATTAGGGGTGGAGCCAGGCCTAGCGCCTAAGGCTAAAGGATCTCCTTTCCCTCAGGTAACTACTGAATCAATCGTTGCTTTATGCCTGTAAGAGCCGGGTCCCCTTTGCGCACTACACTGCGGAGACCCAGACACTCCTAAGGTGCTCTCTGAGAGGGAAGACGGGCAGGCAAAAAAGCCATTGCATGGAAAGGCCACTCCATGGAGGTCACAGGAAGGACAGGAGAAGGTCCGGTCAGCCTGCCTGGGGCCTGGAAGGCTCCACTAAGAGATGCTGTTGGAAAAAGCAGTGTCTCACGCAGGTAAGTGGCGGCATCAGGGCGCCATGTGCAGAGCGCACAGGGTAAACAAGATGCGGGTTCTGACTGCCTGGCAGAGTTCAGGGTCACGGGAGCATGAATTCAGGTGCTGAGCAGCAAGGGGAAGGGCCTTGTATGTCTGGCAAAGGTCTTGAGGCTACCCAGGCCGGTGCTGCGTGCTTGTAATCCCAGTACTCTGGAGGCTGAGACAGGAAGAGAGCAGGTTTGAGGCCAGCCTCCAGCCTCAGCTACTTAGTACTTAGTGAGGTCCTCCGCAACTTAGTGAGAACTTTTGTTTAAAAAAAAGTTGAGGTAATGGAACACCCCTGGGTTCAATCCCCTGTACTGAAAAAAAAAAAAAAAGTATGGAGGCTAAATATTACTGGAGTTTATTTGTTTGCTTTAGGGATTCGATCCAAGGACATTCTACCTCCAAGCTCTACCCTCAGCCCTTTTTATTTTTCTTTTTTAAATTTTGAAACAGGGGCTTGCTAAATCGCTGAGGCTGGCTTCCAACCTGTGAATCTGTGATCTTCCTGTCTCAGCCTACCAAGTCCTGGGATTACAGCTACTAGAGTATTTTTCATATATATATATATATATATATATATATATTTTTTTTTTTTGTGGTACCCAGGGGCATTCTACCTCAGAGGCACACCCACCCCCCCGACCTATTTTTTATTCTTTATTTTGAAACAGGGTCTCACTGCGTTGCAAAGAGTCTCACTAAGTAACTGAGGCTGGCCGTGAATCACGATCCTCCTGTCTCAGCCTTCCGAATGCTGGAATTACAAGCGTGCGCTACCACGCCCGGCTGCTACTAGAGTATATATTCCATACACACGATTCAGAGATTTTAGAGGTCATTTTTTTTTTTTTTTGGTGGTGGGGGAAGTATTGGGGATTGAACCCGGTGTCATTCTACCTCTGAGCTATACCTTCAGCCCTTTTAATTTGAAATGGGGTCTTGTTTAAGTTGCTGAGGCCGGCCTCAAACTTATGATCCTCCTGTCTCAGCCTTCCAAGCACTGGAATTACAGGTATGTGCTACCATGGCCGGCGATAATTAATCCATTTTTAAGAACTATTAAATGGGCATGATGCTGCAGGATGTCTAAGAGCCTTTACTGTGTCTCAGAGAAGGTGAGCATAGCCAGGGTTTCCCAATAAGTCTCTAGTAACACACACACACACACACACACACACACACACACACACACACACACACACTTCTTAAAGATCAGGCATTTAAGCCCCAAACAAGACAACCATGCTGGGCCACTGTAGCTCCAGAGCACCTTGGGGTTGCGGAGGCTGACTACTATATGGTCGTATTCACCTTACACCATTAGAAGAAATCAGGGATGCACGATCAAAAGGAAGAGGGCCTCACTAAGCAGCTGAGGCTGTCCACGAACCGCGATCCTCCGGTCTCAGCCTCCTGAATGCTGGGATTACAAGCATGCGCCACCACGCCCGGCTCTGATTGGTTGTTAACAGTCTCTTTTGAAGAAGGGTGATCCAGTCCAGTTGATGCATTTGTTCTTTTACAGACCAGAGTTTTGTGTCTTAGCTATGAAATCTATGCCGAATCAAAGGTCTCGAAGGTTTCCTCCTGGAAGTGTTTATAGCTTTAGGTTTCAGGCTTAGGTCTGTGAACCATTTTGGGTTTATTATTTGTGCATGGGACAAATATGAACTGAGCTTCCCCAGTCATTAAGAAAATGTAAACAAACTACAATGGGAAGCCGGGTGTGGTGGCGCACACTTGCAATCCCAGCATTTGGGAGGCTGAGACAGGAGGATCACGGTTTGCAGACAGTGTAAGTGAGGCCCTCTGCAACTCAGTGAGACCCTGTTTCAAAATAAAGAATAAGGCCGGGCATGGTGGCGCACGCTTGTAATCCCCGCGCTTGGGAGGTGGAGACAGGAAGGTCACGCAGGTTTGGAGCCTCTTAAACCTCTTAAACAGAGTCTCTTAAACGACTCTGTTTCCAAATAAAAAAATATAAAAAAAGGTCTGGCAGTGTAGCCTGGAGGTAGAAGGGTTTCCAGGAACCCCAGTACCACCAATAAATAAATAAATAAATAAATAAAGAAAGAAAGAAAGAAAGAAAGAAAGAGAGAAAATAAAAATAGAGCTGGGGGTGTAGCTCAGAGATAGAATGCCCCTAGGTTCCATCTCTGGTACCATAAAAACCCTCCAAAATAAAACAAAAACCCCACAATGGGTTACTATTATGTATTCTTTTGTGGCTTAAATGAAAATGAATGACTGTCCCAATGATTTGGTATAACTCTCACAGCTAATGGAATAGACAAAGGTGTAATCACAGGGAAGCAGTTTGTCAAGGTTCTTAAAAAGTTAAAGTGTTAGCCGGGCCTGGTGGTGCATGCTTGTAGTTCCATTACTTGGGAGATTGAGCCAGGAGGATTGCAGGTTCATGGTCAGCCTCAGCAGTTGAGTGAGGCTCTCAGCAATTTAGTGAGACCCTGTTTCCAAATAAGATTTAAAATAGGTCTGGAGGTGTAGCCTGGAGGTAGAATGCCCTTGGGTTCCATTCCCAGTATCACACACACACACACACACACACACACACACACACACACTAAAATGTGTGTGGTTGCCAGGCGTGGTGGCGCACGCTTGTAATCCCAGCATTCGAAAGGTTGAGACTGGAGGATCACGGTTTATGAACAGCCTCAGTTACTTAATGAGGCCCTCTGCAACTAGTGAGACTCGGTTTCAAAATAAAGAATAAAAAATAGGGCAGGGGGTGTAGCTCGGAGGTTGAATGTCCCTGGGTTCAATCCCCAGACCCGCAAAAAATAAAATAAAATAAATAAATAAATAAACAAAATGTGCTTGGTAGCGCATGCTTATAATCCCAGTACTTCAGAGGCTGAGACCGCAGGTTTGTAGCCAGACTCAGCTACATAGTGAGGCCCTCTGCAAGGAGATGAGACCCTGTTTCAAAATAAAGAATACAAAATAGAACTGGGGGTATAGCTTGGTGGTAGAATGCCCCTGGGTTCAACCCCTAGTACTACACACACACACACACACACACACACACACACACACATACACACACACACACACACTAAAATAATAAAAAGAAAGGGGAAGGGGTGATGGACAGGGCCAAGCTTATTCCTTTTATAAGTAACCTGTAACACTGAAAATTGAGTGGGGGTAGTGAAGGATGCAAACACCAGCCAAGGTATTAAAGGCTTCTTTAATTAAACTGGCACCTGCGGGCGAGGTCTGCCAACCTCGGGGGAAGGGACTGGTGACTGAGCAGCAGAGTCACGTGGTCAGCAGAGTCACACTGCAGCGGGGAAGTGAGGGTATTTATGTAGCCGGGTCTTGGGGCGGGGCTAGTGGCATGGGGATGCCGGTCCTTTCTCGACATCTGGAGTCTCGTGATGGCTGGAGTCTCCCGACATCTCTGCTTCTGGCTTCTGGAGTTCCGCCTTTTGTCCTCGCTGTGGGATGCAGTGGGGGAAGGGAGGGACCTGACCTATTATAATCCTCTTGGGAGAATTTCCAAAGAAATACCTCACTGTCTTCGGTGACCTAAGGACCTTCCACCAGGCCCAACTTCTCAAGGGTTCCACCATCTCTAAACAGAACTAACCCTGGAGGATCAACACTATGGCTTCTTGGAGGCCACAGGCCAAATTCAGAAAACAGCACCCTCTTAAATTTCAATTTAGTCAACTTACACTTATCAGAGATTTATTTTTTATTTTCCCCCCATGACATAGAAATTTATGACACATTCAAGGGAAAATGCAGGGCACATCAAAAGTGGGAGAGGCCTCCTATGAGAGATTGAAAAAGAAGACCTCTTAGATCTCCAATTTAAATCCTAAAAGTCAACTCTAGCAAAATCTGATAAAATGGGCTCAGTTTGCTTTGACCATATTTTCTCTTAACCCATTGAGTGAGACTGTATTTCAACTCTGCAGTGTCCCAGAGGGATCAAAATTAAAGGGTTCCTGAGCAAGGAGGATAATGACTATTATCATGCTGTTTCCCACATAATCTCATAATCTTTTCCACATATCTGAAGGTACCTCTTTTTTAATTTTAATCTCTACTTGCTAATGAGGAAACCTGGCAGCTCACGAGGGTCTGAGTCCAAGAGTGCCTACCCCCTCCTCCAGCTAACTTATCCACACAATTTTTCTTTTTTAGGGCTTATTCCTAGTATTGTGGCAGTCTATTTATTTATTTAGGAGATTGAGCCCAGGGTTGTTCTACATCTGAGCTACACCCCCTAGCTCTTTTTATTTTTTATTTTATTTTATTTATTTATTTAATTTATTTTGCAGGTCTGGGGATGGAACCCAGAGGCATTTGACCTCCGAGCTACAACCCCTGCCCAGTTTTTTATTCTTTGTTTTGAAACAGGGTCTCACTGAGTTGCAGAGGGCCTCACTAAGTAGCTGAGGCTGTCCGGGAACCGAAATCCTCCAGTCTCAGCCTCCTAAATGCTGGTATTACAAGCATGCGCCATCACGCCCAGCTATTTTTTTTTATTTTGAAACAGGGTCTTGCAAAGCTGCTGAGGCTGGCCTCAAACTTTCGATCCTCCTGTCTTAGTCTCCCAAGTACTAGAATTGCAGGTGTGTACCACCATGCCCAGCTCCCTGCCATTCTTAAGTGTTATAGGGCGACGACCAGAGAAGACCACTCAGACTTAGTTTAAGCTGAACAGAAAATCTTTGTTAGCTCGCCGTGACGGTACGGCAGGGTATTTGTTCCTGGGTGCAACCCGGAGCCGTTTTTCAGGGCTCTTTGTATATGTCAAAAATCACAAGCTCAGGAGTGAAGAGTTTAGATTCCCACAGAATGGACAATCAACAGCCCCCCCCCCCAGTGGGTGTGTAAGTTACGTGGAAAGTACAGAAACCAGGAACCGCATTGTGCAGGAGCTCAACGACCCATGTCTGTCCCTCCTACTGTCCACCTTTTGGTTGCTTTAAGGATAGAAAGTTCTTAATAGCTTTTGTTGCTCTGCAGGTGTAAACTAAGTAGGTGTTACAGAAGCCAAACAGGCAGTTATATGTGACTAGCAAGATACCAGGTGATGAACATTAATGCCTTGGGGGTCACCTAGGTTAATATCATGGCGTAACTACAGCTAAGGCCTTAAGGAAAAAGTGAATTCTGTGGGGTGGTGTCAAGACCTGGGAAGACACTCTTGCTAACTTTAGCCTTTTTTTTTTTTTTCCAGTACTAAGGATGGAACCCAGAGGCATTCTACCTCCCAGCTTCATTCTCAGCCCTGTTTTTTATTTTGTTGGTGTTACTGGGGGTGGAACCCAGAGGATTTTTACTTCCGAGCTATACTCCCAGACCTATTTTATACTTTATTTGGAAACAGGGTCTCACTAAGTTGCCGAGAGCCTCACTAAGTAGCTGAGGCTGGCTTTGAACCTTTGTGATCCTCCTGTCTCAGCCTCCCAAGGGTGGGGATTACAAGCCTGCGCCACCTTGCCCGGCTTTTTAAATTCTTTTTATTTTGAAACAAGGCCTATTAATGCTTCATGTCAAACATAATCAGGGTGAGGGTGAGTTCTGATGAGTGCCCGCGGGCTCCCAGAGGCCACTGCCGGACTCCCAGACGAGGGCTAGTTTTTCTTGGCTTGGCTAGCCCTGAACTCTGTGCGGGAGAAGCCCGGGGGAACTGGAAAGCCTGGCAGGCCGTCGACTCCGCCCACCCATGACTGCCACGCCCATAGCCACAGCCACGGCCACGCCCCTCACGCGACTTACACGCCCACTCCTGACTCCCAATAGCTTCGCGCAAACGAAAGCGAAAGGGCGCTCGGGCTCTCGGCGCTCGCTCGCTCCCCCGCTCGGGCTCTCGGCGCTCGCTCGCTCGGGTCTGGCGGGGACCGGCTCCCGCGCGGTGGGCTGGGGCTGGCGGGGCGGCATGGAGGAGCGGCGGGCCGCCGCGGGCGGGGACGTGAGTCTGCACAACTTCAGCGCCAGGCTGTGGGAGCAGCTCGTCCACTTCCACGTCATGCGGCTGACCGACTCGCTGTTCCTGTGGGTGGGGGCCACGCCGCACCTGCGCAACCTCGCGGTGGCCATGTGCAGCCGCTACGTGAGTGCGGGCGGGGGCGAGGAGGACGGGGCCGGGTAGGGCGGCAGGGGGCGGCCCGAGGGGCTCGGGCTGACGTCCCCCAGGTGTTCTCCTGGGCCCAGGGCCAGCCGAGGGTCGTCCTGGCCTGAAGGCCGGCCTGTCCCCAAGCCCACCCAGCCCTTTCCCTAGCCCCGCAGTGTCTGTCCTCTGCCTCTTCTTTGGTCTCACTCGCTGGGCGATGCCAGCAGCCTAGCTTTTCATGCTATTTCGATTTTGACCTCACCGACTTATTTATGTGTGTCTCTAGTACAGACAACTTGTTCCTGAACTTGGGACCCCTGCATCTCCTCTTGGATGTCGGATAGGCATTTAACAGACACACCCAAGACCAAACCCTGGGTCTCCCCGCACACCTGTCCCCCACAACCCTTCACTTGGCAGCCCCATCTTTGTGCTTGCTCTGGCCATCCTTGGTTCTTCTTTCTCTTACACAGCACGGTGCCCTAAGTCAGTGGATCCTTCCCTGCCGCTGTCCTTCAAAACAGGCAGGAATTCAGCTCCTCAGCCTCTCTTGGCCACCCTCGGCCAGGCCTGTGTCTCATCTGTTTTCCCCTTTGCTGCCCGCATTAGTCTCACAGTGTCACAAACTGGGTGGTTAAACAACGGAGATTTATTTCCTGGCGGTTCTGGAGGCGAGAAGTCAAGGTGTTAGCTGTAGCTGGGTTGTTTTGTGAAGGCTCTGATGAAGAAACTGCCATGCTAGTGCTTTCTCTAAGCTGTAGGTGGTTGCTGGCAGACCCTGGCTTGTAGAGGTATCACAACAGTTTTGCCTCTGACCTCGTTTGGAATGCTGGGGATTAAACCCAGGTCTTCATGTGTGCTAGACAAATGCTCTACCACTAAGCTACACCCCAATTCTTTCTTAGAAGGACATCGGTCATGCTGGCTTAAGTCCCCCCTCTACTCTGGTATGCCCCCATCTTAACTTAATCTTAATTACCTTTGTGAAGACCCTATTTCCAAACAAATTCAAACTCATATGTATCAGGGTAAGTTAGGACTTCAACATATTAGGGAACACAAGTTTCACTCACAACACTGGCCATTTCTTCGTAGGACTAGGCAGTGATGGTTTTAAGGCTGAGGTCAGATGTTGCCATCCCTCTGCTGAAAACTCTGAAACTGTCTGAGCCCCAAACCCATTCCTGCTGACTGGCACATGGGTGCCTGGATGTTCCTTCATCCAGGACTGAGCCACCTGGGAAAAGAGGTGCAGATGTAGCTAAACGTAGGAAAACCTAGGTGCCTGTGGAGTCGGGTTTAGCACGTCATAGCCTGTGGGCCAGCCTTTATCTACTTTTATAATCAAGTTTTATTGGAACAGGGCCACGCCCCTCCATATAGGAAAAGAGTCTGTGGCAACTTTTCTGCTTTGATGGCAGGGTCGAGCTGTTGTCATGGAAGTTCGGTGGCCCCTAAAGCCTACACTGGTAACTACCTGGTCCTCTCCAGGAGAAGTTGGCTGGCCCATTTGTGAAGGACAGCACCAAAGGGTCTGTGAGGTTCCCACCTCTAACCCTGCACATGTGTGACTGGGTCACAGAGAACGAATCACACAGTGTGGCTCTTCCAGCCGGCGGCCTTGGGTAGAGCAGGGTAACTTAGTGCCCAGAGAGGCTGCAGAACTGGAAGATGCCAAGCTGGACCAGCTCGGGGGCGGCCGGCCTGGGACTTTGGACACTGCTGACTTATGGGGAGGAGTGGAAGGTGATATTCCCACCACAGCAAAGCCATCTGGGCTTGCATCACCAAGACAAGAAAAAAACTATTAATAATATTAAGAAGGGTAACAAGGTGGGTGTGGTGGTCCAAGCCTGTCATCCCAGTTCTTGGGAAGCTAAGACAGGAGGATCACAGGTTCAAAGCCAGCCTCAGTAGTTCAGCAAACCCTATTTCAAGAAAAAAAACCCCCAAAACTCAAAGATAGAACGCCCAGGGTTCGGTCCCCTGTATCCTACCCTTACAAGGGTAATAAGATAGAGTTTTGAATTTTATTTAGGTGGGAAAAGGGCCACCTGAAAAGGTAGCTTTGCTTTATTCAGCAGGTTGAGCTGTAAATATGATTTTCGTACAGCTTAACTGTTGAAATTGGAATCTGTAAACAGCAGGTTCATTAATTAATATTGTACTTGTGTTTTTTTCAACCAAAAGAAAAAAAAATACATAGGGACTATTTTTATTTGTCTCTTGTCTTTTGTAGCCCTGAGTGGATTCTGGAATGACTGACTCTGTCTGGAGATGAGGTGCAGTCTCCTGGGGCTGTGCACGTCCACACTGTCCAGCATGCAGAGAGTGCTTGTTAGTTAGCTCGTCTCTAACTGGACAGTGGGGTGAGGGACACCAAACCCATAGCCTCTGTCGCTCACCACTGGTGCCTCCTAGAACTCTATCCCCAGGGTTCTCCTAGAAACCTTCTATTTTTATAAAAGTGTTTTTGACTATATCCCAAGGTTAATGAATGAGTTTTTCTTTCTTTTTTTTCTTCTGCTCATAGGGTAGACATAGTGAGGTAGATTACGTCCAGAGTAATTGGGAGTAGATTGGCTCCAGATTGTGGAAGGGCCACATTTGTTTATTTTAACATCATTTATACTTTTTCCATCTTATTACTTCTTATCTGAAATGAGATTGGCCACGCGCAGGTCTTTATTTCTTTGTTTTCGCTGTTTGGATGCTGGTGGCTGGTGCCCTTTCTCAAAGTCATGGGGTGCATTTTGGCTTTGGAGAGCCCAGACGAGCCTTCAGGGGACAGGAGCTGCGTGTTCTCTCATTGGCTGAGATGAGGAGATTAGGCACCCTTCCTCGCAGCCAAGCCCTGTGGCCGCAGGACGTGGCGCGTGGCCCCCAGACTTGCTGTGGCCTTAATGATTTTGTTTGCGTCCCTCTTGGTGGAATACTTTGGAATTTTTGACATAAACAAGTCCTTTATGGGAAAGCAGTCCTAGAGCTTATTACCAGCTCTGTGGTTCCAGCCGCAGGTGACCTCTCTGTCCCCGCTCTGCTGACCTCTGGTGCGTCAGAAGGTCAGCCTGCTGGCTGCTGACAGATGCCAGCCTTTCCTTCCCTTGGAATGTGTCTGCCCTCTCAGAACCTGCTACCGCTGCCCTTTTGAGGAATCAGAAGCTGCAGAAGTGTGGTTGATCACGTCCAGGTGGAGAAGCCGCAACACACTCTGATTTTCTTTTAGGACTCCATCCCTGTGTGTACGTCCCTTTTAGGAGACACTTCTGACACAACCTCCAGTGGCCTCGCCCAGCGCCTCGGTAAGTAGCCATAGCTGGTGCTGTGAGACCAGCCAGGTGGGACCCCCTGGTAATGCCAAGACAAGCAGCTTCAGAAGCAGTCTTTGTATGAAGAGCAACACCCTCATCACTGCCAGGAACACAGGCCTGGAAATACAGTATTAATACATTACAATGAAAAGGGAGAGGCCGAGCGTGGTGGCGCACACTTGTAATCCCCACGCTTGGGAGGCTGAGACAGGAGGATTGCACAGGTTCGAAGCCAGCCTCAGCTACATAATGAGGCACTCAGCAACTTAGTGAGACCCTGTTTCCAAATAAAGTATAAAATAGGTCTGGGAGTATAGCCCGGAGGTAGAAAGCCCCTGGGTTCCACCCCCACTACCACCAACCCCCCCCCTCCCCGCCAAAAAAAGAGGAGAGGTTTCCTGGAGGACAACTGAGTCTGTGGGGGCGACTTACAGCACTGTTGTCTGGGGAGCCCTGTCTTACTGATGAGAGCGTTGGTATCTCAGCCCGCTGGCAGCCAGGGAGAGGTGAACTGTCCTCAGGGCAGGCTGAGCCCCTCCCAGCGGTCTTGCTGTGCCCCACTGCTGCCACATTCTACTTGTTCTCAGATCAGGTGTAAACGAGCAATTCCATCTGGGCACATTGTGCCCCTTGCAGGCACACTGCACCCAGCACACTGGTAGGAGGCTCTGCTCTAAGAACCGGCTCCCAGGATAAGTGAGCAACTGCTTCTATCCAGATATCTATCTATCTATCCATCTTTCTTTCTTTCTTTCTTTCTTTCTTTCTTTCTTTCTTTCTTTCTTTTTTCTTTCAGATAGTAGCTTTATTGAGATAAAATCCACATGCCATGCAGTTGGCCCAGCTCCCCTCGAGGCAGAGGCTGGGTGGTTCCTCCTCTCACCTTGTCAGATCCTCAGCTGTCGTGTGACGAGGGCAGCCAATAATACCCAGGATCTCTTTAGCATTGCAAAGCAGACACACAGCCTCAAAGAGCTGGAAAGAATCCTGTTGAGATCTACTGGTCTGCCCTTCCTTGATTTTCCAAGGAAAATCTGGAGCCCAGAGAGCTTTCCAGGTTGCAGTGGGGTCCCAAGGACCCAGGCCTTCTGAAGCCCCTGGACCACACTGCCTCCTGAGGTTTCTAGGAGAACTGCAGGTTAGAAGCCCCTGAGCCGGCTCAGCAGCCCTGAGTGCAGTCTGGTGCGTTCTGTTGGGAGACAGCGTGTCATGTTCAGGTGGCCACCGTGACTTCACCTGTGCATGAGGAGCGTGATGGCAGTGGGGAGAGTGGGGTCAATGCCTCAGCAGGTGAGCAAGAGTTTCTGCACCTGCCCTGGGCTGGGGGAGACTGGGGGAGGCCCGGCACTGGCACAGTGAGCATTGAATTGGCTAGGGCTTACTGCCTGCTTCTCAGGATATTGTCAGATGTGGGACATATGACTTTGCTTGATTTTTGTAGTTGGACCAATGTATATCAACTGTTTATTGTTAGGGGTGTGTGTGTGTGTGTGTGTGTGTGTGTGTGTGTGTGTTACTGGGGATAGAACCCAGGGGCATTCTACCTCTGAGCTACACCGCCAGCCAGCCCTATTTTTTGAAAAAAGGGGCTAACAGACTCAGTGTTAGAAAATTACACACACACACACACACACACAGTCATACACATACACATGTACATATATGTCTGAACATGTACATATGTGAAAATGCATAGAAATATAAGATTACCTCCTGGAGGGAAGTAGAATCAGTGAGGCATAGTAGTGAAGGAAAACCTTTCTTTTTAAGTACTTTAATATTATCTGAGCATTCAAGAAATAAACAACAAAACACACCTCAAAATCCCTGCGTAGAGCAGAGGTTCTTAAACATTAGTGTGTGGGTCACTGGGGGGCTTCTTAACAGGCTGCTGGCCTCTACCCTCGAGGATGTGGGAGGTTTGGATGGGGCCCGAGAATCTGCATCTGTGCTAGGTTCCAGCTGATGCTGCAGATGTGGGCCCCATACATAAGAACCACTGGTTCAGGGGACGAGGGGAGGAGCTAAGTGACTTTTGTCTGCATGGGAAACACCCGCTTGAATAGAGTCTTAAAGGTCAGAAGTCTCTCTCCCCGTCCAACCCCGATCTCTTTCTGAGCCTTCCCCAGCTGTGGGCCGGTGTGAGGAGCGAGGAACCTGCGGTGCTTCAGTCATGGCTGCATCGATGTGCTTTCTCTTTTTAGCCAGGAAGACCAACAAACAGGTGTTTGTCAGCTACAACCTTCAAAACACAGACAGTAACTTCGCACTCCTTGTAGAAAACAGGATCAAGGAAGAGATGGAGGCTTTCCCAGAGAAGTTCTAGTTGAGTGACGGAGGGAGAATTTATAACTTATGTACAACGTACATTTAAATAAATGGACTGGATTTTATTTTGTCATCAGTTGCATTCCTCCTCTGTTTCTGGAAGGTCATTCTTGGTGATTTCCTCTTTCTTACCAGTATGGGGGCCCGGAGAGGGTGAGAGGAAGACTCGGCTATTTCATGTTGGAGAAAGGGGTAACGGGTTTTGTTGGGTGGATCTAGCAGTCACAGTTTAGGTCAGTCGTGACTCTTAGGTACATTCTTCATTAGGATCATGGTAAGTCTCTGAGTATGCTCAGGTTTGAGCCTGTGTCCCTGAGACCTTTGTCTGCCTTCCCCTGGGTACTTCTTGGGGCTACATTTGAGCCTCACTCAACACTGCTTACCAGATTTGTGGTCTGGGTAAAATTGCTAACTTCTTTGGGTCCTAGGTTCTCATCTATAAAATGGGAAGAGTCCCTACCTTGCTGGGTTATTGTTTGGATTAAGTATGTAGACGTCAGATTTCCCCTCTAGTACCGGGGAATCGTTCTGTTATCAAGCTACACTCTCAGCCCTGTGGCTGTGGAACTGCTTCACAACCAGAAGCCCTGGCATTAGGAGTCAGTTATGGCTTTATCGTTTTCATTTTCACGTGTTCAGGTGCCTCAGGCCCCTCTTGCTCTTCTATCATTTCCCCCTCTTTCCTTTTCCCTTCTCTTTTCTCCCAAGCCCCAAGTATCTGCCTTTGTTCCATTTCATCCTTAGCCTTTTTCTGTCTACCACTTGGATTCCAGTCATGGCCTCTACCCAGAGAATCAGATGGTCTCCTGCCTGGGTTTCGGTAAGGTTGCAAAGCTCCCCAGGTGCCTCTCCCAGAAGGGAAGGTTAAGCATTACTGTCAAAGAGCTAATCCATGGTGTTTATTTTTGTTGCCAGAGGTGGGTAGCTGGGGGCCCTGTAACTGGTTCATGCAGTGGCCAGAGTCTTACAGAGCCAACGGCTGGCAGCTGAGGGTGGTGCTTGGCCAGGAACTAGGGCGCTTCAGAGGAGCGTGTCTGGGGTCAAGGTGCCTCCCTCCTGGAGACTCCACACTAACCTCTGAAGCCTCAGCCAGCTGGAAAGCACCGGGCACTTCCCTAGGAATAGAACAGTAAGAGACAACACCAGGGCTATGGAGAAGAGTTTGGTATAAATACTTTATTAAAGAAATATTTTCTTGTTAAAAAATACTACATTAGAGAAGAGAGTTTTGGGTTATCAGTCTTTCCTCACAGAGTCACAGTGTAAGATACTTGCTTCTTGACCTCTCTAGGACCCTTCAGGCCACGGATTAGCAGAACATAAAACGAGAGAGAGAAAAAGTTCCTCTTAAATGTTTGAAATTCTCAGCTAGTCCGAGAATGGCACAAGGTAGCAGTTTATGTTTAATCCGAACGCTGCCTCTGACTGCCTTTGAAGCCTAGGACTCTTAAAGCAGAGCAAAAGGTCCCCACCATCCCCCGGGGGGCGAGCGGAGACACGGCGTACAGAGGCGTTGAAAGCAGTGACGCAGCGAGCGAGGTCTGAATCAACATGGAGGATTTTTATTACTCGTCGTCAATGGTAGTGAAATGCCCTTCGTCGGATACCATCAGGTGAGGTAGGGAAGACATTCCAGAGGGAATCTGTTAATGGGGCAACATCTTTTATTTCTGTACATTTACATACAAATTTTCCCCCAAAGGTACAACAGATGCGACTCCATGCAGACACATAGCTGCGGACGACAGCTCAGAACTCAATGTAAGCTTGTGCTATAAACGAGTACCGCCGGAGGCACCCCCGTCTACACGTACAGTAACACGGCTCCCGTGTGAGGACCTCACACGGTTGGGGTGCAGAGAGGACGGAGGTAGGGAAGCGCTCCTCACTAGACACGACACACCATACTGCTTCTCCAAAACACACACAGTACATTAAAGTGAGGTGGTGTCCTTCAAAACAGGAAGACAGAGCTGAAGCAAGGGCCTCCCCCACCCAGGCGTCACCCCGGGCTGGGTGACGGGCGCTCGTGAGATTCACTCAATGACACTTCCAGTGGTGGGGCTTCTTGTCTGGCTCAAGGAAGTGGTTCTGATTGAGTGCGATACTTCCCTTCTGAGGTCTGTTTTTTTTTTTTTTTTTTTTTTTTGCTTGCTTTCTGTTCTGTGGCCAAACCAACTTTACCGGCCCTGTCTTCTGGTTACAGGTGATTATAGTCTTAGCAAAAACCTTGAAGACTTTTTCCTATTTGCCTTGGGTGCTAATAATTAGGATGTTCAATAAGAGTTATTACTGGCTTTTGGAAAAGAACAGAAGAAGCATCGAGCCCGGTCTCAGGTCTTCACATCTGTGCGTAATATTTTATCAGAAAGGGGCCCAGGGCGCAGGGGTGGGGACAGAGAGTAGCAGGGAGTACAAACCTTTCAGTGTTTCCTTAGGGTTATTGGGAGGGCTGAATAGAAAGGGCAAATGCCTGAGAAGTGTCTCTCTCTCTCTCTCTCAACTGACCGTGAGGGGCACAGGGTGGGAAACTCAAGCAGGGCAGCCTGGTGCTGGAGAGCTGGGTCCAGGCCGCTTCCCCTGCAGAGCCCCGAAGGCCCACTATAGATCAGGCCTGGGTGCCCCTGCCGCCTGTCTGACAGGTCTGACCTCACAGGGCTCTGCCAGGAGGAAGCCCTGCTCTGTTACGTGTCATAAAGGTGTTCCTCATGAGCCTCACGTACCCTTCAGCTGCAGCAGCTTCTTCCTGAGGCCGCCCCAGGAGAGATCTGAGGGACCCCTGCCAGTTAGCCTTTTGCTTATGGGCTAGACTTTTGCTCTCAAGCCCAGGCCTCAAAGCCAACTTCTCTTCTGGTCTCTGGATTAGTCCCGCTTGCTGAAGTGACCAGCGCTGAATCGGTTGGCCCTGTGTTTCCATCACTGTTACTCGAGGTGGAAATCAGAGACTTTGGGACAGAAGCTTGGAAGTGCCATGCCATGACAACAGCTTCCTAGTGGTTTCAGCAGCTCTGCAGCTTCCGTGCACTTCTGTAAAAAGGCCCGCGTGGCAGCATGTGACTGCTCACAGCGTCTGCATATGTTTTGTCCTGTACTTAACAGGGTATTGCTGCCAAGTGTCTTGGGAGCAAATACCCTTACAAGGTGAAAGGTATTTCACAAGTTTGGCACGCGAAGGCTGCGCAGAGCTAAAGAAAGGCCTTTGTAAAGGTGAATGCGGACCAATGTGGAAACATGGAACAAAAGTGACTTCGGAAAAGAGACCGGGAAGGGGGAGGGTGAGCTGGGCTTGGAGCGGGTGGGTGGGGACGGCCCGGTCAGCCAGCTTCTCCTCTTGGCCGTCGGGCCTGGAGCGAGGCTCTCCGGACCTCGGGCCAGCACTGGAAACACGACTGCAGATCTGGCCACTGCGCTTGCCGCGTCTTTATCGAGGCAGCGTGCTCCTGCTAATGTCTGTGCCAGATGTGAAGGAAGGAGGTGTGGGCAGAGACCGTAAGGAACTGACCAGGTGGAAAGTTAGAAGGGGAGAAACCCAGCCCCATTCTGGCCCTCTGGATCCCAGCAACTGGCGTTTGGAAGTCACCTAATTGCCCACGTGGGCCTAGGCCACGATTTCCCTGGGAGAACACAGCCCATGGCAGAGATGTGCATCGCAGAGGGGCAAGGCCTGTGGTTTTGGTTCTAGTGAGAAGCCAGGCTGTCAGAGTCGCTACAGAGCAGCGTCTGCCTGCACCGAGAAGGCTGGTTTCTTAGCAGCTCTGGGCGTCCTACTGTCTGGGGCAAAAGGAGGATCGCGACGAGAATCCTTGGAGATGGAGCAGGGTGGGCGTGGAGCTTTGGTGAGTTATTGCTTTCTCTCAGTCTTGCTGCCTTCAAGAGGCTGGAGGCCAGCCGGACTCACCTGGGAGGACTCTGCACTCCTACCCTAAGCCCCACCTCTGTGCTGAGCGGTAGCAAGCAGGGCGCCACCGAGGAAGACACAAGGGGCCGCCTCGCAGGTGCTGCTGTCCAAGCTGGCCGCCTCTGTGGTGTGTGCTTGAGATGTGGGTGACGGGCCATGTTCGGGAGAGCAAGACCTCCCTCCTGTGATCTTTCCCTTAGTCATCTCTTTTCAGTTATTTTCCTATCATTTTTAGTTCAGAAAGTAGCCATGTTTTCAAGTAGTGCCTGCAACAAAGCTGATTGTAAAAGAGGGAATTTCTCTGCTGGAGCTAAATCTAGGAAGGAGTTTTGACAAAAGTCAACATGTCTCAGACCTCAGCACACCTGCTAGTTGCGTACATTATTAAACGCACCTGCTGTCAGAAAACTGGTGACATTAATCACTGATCGCTGATGGTTTCTGGTGAGGTGTGGAAATTTCCCCTAAAGAGCTTCCAGCGTCAAGTACAGAAGGATGATCCTGAAGGAAACAAAGACGAAGCTGGTTTTGATGATACCTGGGAGCTGCTTTCCCCTGACATTTGAGACGGAAGTTCTTACCTTACAAACAGAAACGGGGTGGGGGGGGGAGTTTAAAAAACAATACACCGATTCTAGCAAAAACCTAACTTGTGTACATTTCATTCTGTCTAAAATGCGGTCCAGGCACGCTCCATGAGAGTGTCGGGCTGTCCGCAGGCAGGTAGTCAGCCTGGGGGCGCCTCTGGGCCACCCAGACGACCTCTGGCTCCTGGGTGGAGGGCGAGGAGTGGTGTCTGACCCCCAGGGAGGAGACTGGCCACTGTGTTGGTCACTTCCGGAATCTTCCTTGGGGCAACCGAGCCTGGCTCCCGGAGGAGGTGGTTCCACTTCGTGATCAGCGAGAGGAAAGGGGATAAAGTGCTTCTCGTAAAAATGACCAAAATAAATACAAACATTTGATGGCAGAAAAGAAAGTCTTTGAAGGGTTCTGTCCAATGAGTCTGTTTCCTCAAACTCACTCCTCGGACTTTTGGAAAGACAGAATTTCCCCACACCAGTTGAAAGCCTCATGATCGGTGGCGTCAGCAGCAGAGTTGGACTTTCCCACCCCTGGCCATGTGTCCGCTCCCTGGTCTGTAAACCTGTGCCCAGACTCCCCGCAAGCCTTTGGGCCCCAGGGGCCTGGCAGGATGGTGGCCCGGCCGGCTACATGGACTTCATGCCGTTGGCTGTGGCACCCTCAGGCAGCCCGTCACCCGCGGCGGCCACGTCGTGCAGGCCCGAGTAGTCTTTGAGCTCAGCGTTGGTGAGCAGGAGCGGCTGCTCGCCCTTCTTGTGCGGCAGGAGCGGCTGCCTGGTGTAATGCTCCCCGTTGGAGATGTTCTCCGGCAGGTTCTGGTTCCTACTCTCGGGCAGCAGGAGGATGCAGATGATGCAGATGAGTGTGCAGCAGGCAAAGATGATGTGGTGCAGGAAGTAGCCTTTCTGGTTGTGCAGCTCGATGATGGGCGCGGTCAGCATGCCAAAGCCCGCGCTGGCCAGAACCAGCCCCAGCCCACCGCACCTGCGGGGCGGGAGAAGCACATGGGTTAGTGGGGCGGGCACGGGGAGGCGTCTGCGGGGCGGGCACCCCCGCAACACAGTGGCCCACGGTGGGGATCGGGTTTGATGGGACCACGGAGGCCACATGAGACTGGTGCTGTGGTTAAACCTTCAGATTTGTAAACTGATAGATGGCCTCTGGAGGTGAGGCTTTGGGGAAGAATTAGGATTAGATGTGGCAGTGGTAGGGGACGCTTCATGATGGCAGAGGTGGCTTTAGAAGGAAAGGAAGAGAGATCTGAGTTAGCCTGCTTCTTCTGTCTCATCCTGAGACATACACTGCAGCCCTGATCTTTGAAGACCAAACCCAGAGCACAAGACATCTATCTCCACTCCTCTGCCAAGAATCCCAGAGGGAACGCACACGCAACACTTGCAAAATCCCCTATGGCTCTAACTTCTACTTTGACCTAAAACCGTATTACTAAGGTTAAAGGGGTAAGTTGAGTGGCCATTACTGTGGTGCTTGGTGGCAGGCCAGGCTGGGAATGGCTGCCTGGGTCCCCAGGGGACTCACCAAAGGGACAATTGGAGGCAGTTTGTTGAGGAGGAGGAGGAGGAGGAGGGGGAGGAGGGGGAGAAGGAGGAGGAAGTAGAGGAGGAGGAGGAGGGGGAAGAGGAGGAGGAGGAGGAGGGGGAAGAGGAGGAGGAGGAGGAGGAAGTGGAGGAGAAGGAGGAGGAGGGGGAAGAGGAAGAGGAGGAGGAGGAGGGGGAGGAGGGGGAGGAGGAGGAGGATTGCTTGCCTAGCCCTGGAGTCCTGGGCAGAATGTAGAAGGATGTGAACTTCATCTGGTTTAATGAAGAACTTTCTTTTTTTGTGGCACTGGGGATTGAATCCAGGGGTATTTTACCTCTGAGCTACATCTCCAGCCCTATTTTATTTTAAACAGGGTCTAAGTTGTGGAGGGCTTTGCTATAAGTTGCTGAGGCTGGCGCAGACTTGAGATCTTCCTGCCTCAGCCTCCCAAGTACTGAGATCACAGGCATGCACCACCACACCTGGGTGTTTAAGGAAGAAATTTATAATAGAACTTCTCAAGGCTTCTTATGCACCACCTTGAATGAAGGGACATTTGTCCTTGGAAATCTGAGATGGGGCGCGGGGGTGGATTTTTATCTTTGAAGCAAATGATACACTAATTCTAAAATTTAATATGGAAATGCAAAGGACTCAGAATAGCCAGAATGATTTTGAAAAAGAACAAAGTTGGGAGAATTACCTTTTCAATTCAAAACTTACTATAAAAGTTACATTAAGTAAGGCAGTACGGTACTGGTGTGTCAACAGACAGATCCACGGGACAGAACAGTGAGTTCACATACAAACTTTACACTTATGGTCAACTGACTTTTGACAAAGGATAATTGAGTGGAGGAAAGGGCAGCTCTTCCATTAAGTAGAGCTGGCATAAGAAGATATTCATGTATAAAACAACGAAATTAGACCTTTATTTCATGTCACATACAAACATGAACTCAAAACAGATCATAGAACCTAAGCATGTGAGCTAAAACTATCATACTCAGAAAAGAAAGCAGAAAACCTTTGTAACTTTGGTCAGGCAGAGACCAGAAGCAGGATCCATAAAAGAAAAAGTTGATCAAGTGGACTTTGTTGAAATTAAACACTTCTCCCTTTCAAAAGACACATGCTTTAGAAAGAAAAGACAGTCCACAGAATGGGAGAAAATGTTTGCAAACATTTTATCTGTTAAAAGGACATGTGTCCAGAGTATATGAAGGACCCTCATAACTCAAAAAGATGACAGATAACTCAGTTTTAGAAATGGGCAAAAGATTTCAACAGACATTTCTCCAAACATACAAACAGGAAATGTCAGCAGAAGGTCACATCATTCATCACGGGAGAAATGCAAATGGAAGCCACTGCGCGTTACCACTCTGCGCCTGGGTTGGATGTGTAGAAACTGGAATCTTCATATGCTCATTACCTCTCTCTGCTGCTGGTTAATAAAAAATAGTGCGGCCGCTTTGGAAAACAGCTTGGCAAATTTATTTTAAAGGAAGGCGTGATGGCGCACATTTGTAATCCCAGCATTCGGGAGGCTGAGACAGGAGGATTGCCGGTTCTTGGCCAGCCCCAGCTACTCAGTGAGGCCCTCTGCAACTCAGGGAGACCGTGTTTCAAAATAAAGAATAAAAAATAGGGCTGGGGGTGTAGCTTGGAATGTAGAATGCCCCTGGGTTCCATCCCCAGTACTGCAAATAAATACATTCATATATACATACATACATACATAAACTTTTTTTTTTTTTTTTTGGTGGTACTGGGGTTCCTGGAAGCCCTTCTTCCTCCGGGCTACACTCCCAGACCTATTTTATATTTTTGAAACAGGGTCTCTTACACCAGCACGGCTGGCTTCGAACCTGTGCGATCCTCCTGTCTCCGCCTCCCAAGCGCGGGGATTACAAGCGTGCGCCACCATGCCCGGCTCATACATAAACTTTTGTGTGACCACCATGCCACATGGGAAGCAGATAGCACATGCCACATTTCACTTACAAAAACTTACAGGCAAATGCTCACTGCAACATTATTCACAAGAGCCCAAACTTAGAAACACTCCAAATGCCTAGATATATCATATGGGGCATTAGCCGTGAAGAGGAAGACAGAACCGACACCACGGATGAGCTGCAAAGCATGCCAAGTAATCGTTTGACTCCATTTATATGAAATGTCAGAAAAGGAGACTCTACAGGCACAGAAGGCAGATGAGTGGTTGCCTGGGCTGGGTGTGGAGTCAGGGAAGGGGCGTGAGGGGGCTTTGTGGGTTGACAGGAAGGGTTTATAAAGTCTAATGTGGTGGTTTCGCAGCACTAGAAAATTACCAAGTCACTGGATTGTAATTTAAAACATGAATATTATGGTGTGTAAATTAGGCCTCAAAGCGCTCTCCCTCAAACGCTTGCCAAGTGTGGTGGGCTGGGCCTTTCTCTGGTGCAAATCCCCACCACATTACCATAGGGGGCACTGTACCCCATACTGCAAGACCATCTTTTTCCCCTCAAAAATGCAAAGACTGGCCACATTTCCTCTCCACTGCTACCTGTTGCTGCTCAGGCCAGGATTTTGGTGGGAGTATAGTGGGCGGGAGAGGTTCCTGGGGATTAAACCTGGGGAAATTCTGCCTCTGAGCTACACTCCCAGCCCTTTTTAGTTTTCATTTAGAAACAGGGTCTTGCTAAGTTACTGCATGCTGCAGGCCAGGGTTAGTGCCCTGCTTACCATGGCATGGGGCAGCCAGCCCCCTGTGCCCAGGGTCTTGACGGGGCCTTTACAGGCCAGCCCTGGGTTGATGTGGGGCACAGGACCTGGGGCCCTCCCCCACTCCTGGGCACTGTGCATGTACCCCCCCCCCTCCAGTCAGCCCCGAGGAGGTCCACATTAGCATCTTCAAGTTCCTGCTGGGCAAGCCACAGAGCTGCTGTCTCCTGCTTGAACCTGCTTCCCCCCCCCCCCCCGAGTGCTCTTACTGTATCCTCAAGACACTCTGGTATTGCCCCCGACACTCACAGGGCACGCTTTCAAGGGCATAGTGAGGCTGTGCTCTGCACGGTGTCCCATCCACTGGCTGGCATGAGGACATTGCTTGGTGTTACAGTCAGATTCCTACGCTCCCTCTCATTCCCACCAACTAGTATTCTCACCCTCTGCCTTGAGGATAATGAGATGTCCCTTCTATGACCAGCTTATAAGAGACTCTTGGCCAGTGCTGATAAAACAAGAGGTCCCTGGGCCACAGTCTGCAAAGAGCTGAGGCCGTCAGTGCCCTGGCCCCAGGAGGAACTGGGTCCTGCCGCAGGTGACTTAACCTGAGAGAAGAGTGGGGCCGGGGCCCAGGCCCCTGACCCATAGACCCTGTGAGATAGCAGATGTGTGACAGTTCTCCAGCCTCAGCCATGAAACCCTGCACTCAGGTATGATAGGTCATCAGCGCTTTGCATTAGAAAGCTCAGGAAGAGGCTGGACAAAACTGTAGAAAAAGCCACACCACGGTGCCACTGGCCCATCATGGAGTCCAGCTGATGAGGAGCCATATTTCTGGGAGTGTCTTCCAGATACCGACCCCCTTCTCAGGCAGAGGGGCCCCAACCACCTGTTAAAGATACTCTATTTTTTTTTTTTTGCCAATATTTACCCACATGATTATTGTCTTTACCTGTCCATTAACCTTCCAAGGGCACAGAGATTATTTTCTACAGTATCAACCAGAACACACTGTTTGTACTTGATAAATATTGGATGCCTGCGGATGACCCTGGCTTCCTAGGTAGGAAGGTCAGCTCGCCCAAATGAATGGGACAGGTTAAATATAGATGGTCACTGCGAGGAGCAGAGAGAGGGCTTCCATCTGTCAGATGAATAATATAAGTGCCTAAAATAGCCAGTATTTCTGTGAAATCTGGCCCCTTCAGGAAGCCACAGGATGTTGGGAGGGATGTTATCAGAAGCCAGAGAGAATGTATGTGTTTGGGGTTGATACCAGTAACCTCCCTGGCTTCTGCCTGCCCTTCCTGGCACTGTGTGGACGGTGCCCTTGCTCACACAGGTTACTATGCAGGAAGGCAGAGGGCAGGGCCCCAGGAAGGGTGTGCGCAAAGCCAATGTTAAAGCATGAGGGCACAGCCCTGGTCAAGTCTCCTTGCATTAACCAGACAAATGGTATCAAATGAATAAGTGTTAATCATGTCAAATGAAATACATATATATTTGGCTTATGGTGCCTTAAAAAACCCTATTCAAAGCTGGGTATGGTGGCGCATGCTTGTAATCCCAGTACCTGGGAGGTTGAGATAGGAGGGTCTCAGGTTCGAGGCCAGACTCAGCTACTTAGGTCCTCTGCAACTTAGTGAGACCCTGTTTCCAAATAAAGAATTAAAAATCGGGCTGGGAATGTAGCTTGGAGGTAGCATGTCCCGGGTTCCATCCCTAGTAACTCAAAGAAAACCCCATGCACATCCATACGTGCGCGTATCATGCACAGTAAAGGTATCTATGATGTACACCGTGGAATACAGTTATGCCGTGCATCACATTTCGGCTAGTGATGAACTGCACAGACAGCAATGGGTCCATGAGAATGTGACGGAGCGGAAACATTCCCACCCCTGGGGGCCGTGCGGCTGTGGAGATGGAGCCATCATGACATCTAGCGCAATGCGTGACGCTACGGTGTAAACAAGCTGACTGTAGCGCCAGTGATCTAAAAGTACAGTAATACAGCCATGGATAGGACGTGATGGTAAATGGGTGCTACTGGTGGGTATATTTACTAGTTAGTGTGTCTACTATACTTTTTTTTGTAATCATTCAGGTGTACTTCTACTTTAAAAACCTTACTGTAGCTTGTAATCCCCGCGCTTGGGAGGCTGAGACAGGAGGATCGCACAGGTTTGAAGCCAGCCTCAGCTACTTAGTGAGGCTCTCAGCAACTTAGTGAGACCCTGTTTCCAAATAAAGTATAAAAAAAAAGGGTCTGGGAGTATAGCCCAGAGGTAGAAAGCCTCTGGGTTCCACCCCCAGTACCACCCCCCAAAAAAAACCCAAAAAACAAACAAACAAACAAAATACCTTACTGTAAATAGTGTTCTTTTATGCTTGCAGCAGCCTAATATGGGCCCCTTGATTAAATCCAGAGTGTGTGCAAGTGATTAACCTAGACCACCTAGCTTTACATAAGTGCAGTCTAGAATGTTTGCATGATAAAAATCAGCTAGTGACATATTTCTCCCAACATGCCTATGTCCAATGCATGACCACTTTTTTTTTTTTAACACAAGCCCTTTTCTTTTTTCTTTTTTAAATCAGGGTGCTTGAAATCATTCAGTAGCTTTAGGAAAAATTTTGCTGCAAGTTGGCATGCCACTTTTAGCTTTTTCTCTTCTGTAATGGCATGGTTTAAAGATATTAAGTTCCTTTTTCTCCTCTAAAATGCAGACTTTGACTAGGCACTTTCTGCTATTCTCTAGATTGTCACTAGATGGCAGCCCAGATCCATGTGTTCGTGCCAGAGATGCCTCAATTTATATAAAAAAGGGGAATTCTTTGTGCTTTAGAAGCACAAAAATTTAATATCTGTGTATCTTTATTTTAGTAGTAATTTTAAAATAATGATAAAGATATGGTAGACAGGGAGACTTATTATTAGAAGTAGCAAGCTTGAATTAAGAATTACAAAATCTTAGCCGGGTGTGGGGGCACACACTTGTAATCCCTGCTCTTGGGAGGCAGAGACAGGAGGATTGCGTAGGTTTGAAGCCAGCCGCGCTGGCTTAAGAGACCCTGTTTCCAAATAAAAAAGTATAAAAGTAGGTCTGGGAGTGTAGCCTGTAGGTAGAAGGGTTTCCAGGAACCCCGGTACCACCATAAATAAATAAATAAATATAAAAAAATGACAAAATCTTGATCTGTGTGTGGTAGTGCGCGCTTGTAATCCCAGGCTTGGGAGGCTAAGCCAAGAGGATCTTAGGTCCTCAGCCAGCCTCAGCTACTTAGTGAGGCTCTCTACAGCTTAGTGAGAACCTGTTTCAAAATAAAGGAGGTGTAACTCGGAGGTAGAATACCCTGGGTTCAATCCCCAGTACTGGAAAAAACAAAACAAAACAAAACAAAACACTTCAAATTGTTCTGAGACATGAAGATCATCATCTTGCATTTTTACACAAAAATAAACCTATTTTCACTTCCTCCTTTATATCTCTTAATTTGTCTTTACTATGTTTCTGTAAAGTTAAACAAATATTTATCTCAATTTTATCAGTTGTCATTTACTGAGCCCAGTCCCTTTCCATGTACACATAGTAGTCTCCCAGCATCCTTGGGGGTTGGTTCCAGGACTCAAATCCTTGAATGCTCAATTCCCTTATATGAAATGGTATAGTATTTGCATAGAACCTACAAACCTCCTCCCACCTTCTTTAAAACATCTCTAGCGGGCTGGGCACGCCAGATGGGGCCCTGGTCGCGGGACTCTGGGCCCCTGCCGAACTGCGCGTAGCACGCCAGACCCCTGGAGAAACCAGACCCAGTAAGACGCTGGGTTCTGGGCAGGGGTCGCGGGCTGGGCACGCCAGATGGGGCCCGGGTCGCGGGACTCTGGGCCCCAGGCAGAACTGCGAGTAGCACGCCAGACCCCTGGAGAAACCAGGCCCAGTAAGACGCTGGGTTCTGGGCAGGGGTTGCGCGGGGCGCACAAAAGCCGGGTCCCGGGTCGCGGGACTCTGGGCCCCTGCCGAAAGGCGCGTAGCACGCCAGACCCCTGGAGAAACCGGACCCAGTAAGACGCTGGGTTCTGGGCGGGGGTCGCGGGCTGGGCACGCCAGATGGGGCCCTGGTCGCGGGACTCTGGGCCCCTGCCGAACTGCGCGTAGCACGCCAGACCCCTGGAGAAACCAGACCCAGTAAGACGCTGGGTTCTGGGCAGGGGTCATGGGCTGGGCACGCCAGATGGGGCCCTGGTCGCGGGACTCTGGGCCCCAGGTCAAACTGCGAGTAGCACGCCAGACCCCTGGAGAAACAAGGCCCAGTAAGACGCTGGGTTCTGGGCGGGGGTCTAGCACAGGGCACGCCAGCTGGGGCCCGGATCGCGGGACTCTGGGTCCCGGCCGAACTGCGAGTAGCACGCCAGACCCCTGGAGAAACCGGGCCCAGAACAGAAAAAGATAAAGAAAAATATCGGAGAGGTGGTAAGAAAGCCGTTATGGATGCCAGGACACTGGAGATGCAGACAAAACTTATCTAAATGCGCTGGAACTTATGGAAAAATTCGCCGTGAAAGAGGACTGCTATTTCTCTATATTGTTAAGAATCTCAGACATCACATATAAGGAGAGAGTTTAGCGGAGACCAAGGAGAAATGCGGTGTTGAAAGAGTTCTTCGCGATGGTGGTGGAGACTTGTATTCAGGAGAAGCAGAAACCGGATCTTACCAACTTTATTTTTTTGGAGAAATTACACTAAATGTCGAATGCTACCATCACGCATGCTTAGGAACACTGGACAACTTTCAGAGTGGAAAAAGAGCCTGGGAAGGATTTGAAACGGTGGAGGCAGTGACAATGCCAGTGGCCAATATTCGGGGGAGGCAGAGATCTGATACATTACAACTGGAACCTTTGAAATAATAACCACAGAGACAGTGATCGGAACCTGCTGAGGGGTTAGGCGGGCGCCGGGGCCAGTGGCCGACATCGGAGCTTGCTGTGAGGCAAGGCCACTACTGAGGCCTCCGTGGCCGGGATTGGAACCTGCAGAGGGGTTAGACCGATGCTGGGGCCAGCGAGGCCGGCATTGGAGCCTGCCATGATGCAAGGCTTGTGCTAGGGCCGCCGAGGTCGGGTCCGGAACTTGCTGAGGGGTTAGGCCGGTGCTGGGGTCAGCGAGGCCGGCATCAGAGCCTGCCGTGAGGCAAGGCCAGTGTTGGGGCCCCCGAGGACGGGACCGGAGCCTGCTGAGGGGTTAGGCCGGTGCTGGGGCCAGCGAGGCTGGCATCAGAGCCTGCCATGAGGCAAGGCCGGTACTTGGGCCTCCGAGGCCAGGATAAGAGCCTGCCGAGGGGTTAGGCCGGTGCTGGGGCCTCCGAGGCCAGGATAAGAGCCTGCTGAGGGATTAGGCCGGTGCTGGGGCCAGCGAGGCCGGCATCGGAGCCTGCCTTGAGGCATGACCAGTGCTGGGGCCTCCGAGGCCGGGATCGGAGCCTGCCGAGGGGTTAGGCCGCTGCTGGGGCCAGTGAGGCCGGCATCGGAGCCTGCCTTGAGGCAAGGCCGGTACTGGGGCCTCCGAGGCCAGGACAAGAGCTTGCCGAGGGGTTAGGCCGGTGCTGGGGCCAGCGAGGTCGGCATCGGAGCCTGCCGTGAGGCATGACCAGTGCTGGGGCCTCTGAGGCCGGGATTGGAGCCTGCCGAGGGGTTAGGCCGCTGCTGGGGCCAGTGAGGCCGGCATCGGAGCCTGCCGTGAGGCAAGGCCGGTACTGGGGCCTCTGAGGCCGGGATCGGAGCCTGCCGAGGGGTTAGGCCGCTGCTGGGGCCAGTGAGGCCGGCATCGGAGCCTGCCGTGAGGCAAGGCCGGTACTGGGGCCTCCGAGGCCAGGATAAGAGCCTGCTGAGGGGTTAGGCCGGTGCTGGGGCCAGCGAGGCCGGCATCGGAGCCTGCCTTGAGGCAAGGCCGGTACTGGGGCCTCGAGGCCAGGATAAGAGCCTGCCGAGGGATTAGGCCAGTGCTGGGGCCAGCGAGGCCGGCATCGGAGCCTGCTGTGAGGCAAGGCCGGTACTGGGGCCTCCGAGGCCAGGATAAGAGCTTGCCAAGGGGTTAGGCCGGTGCTGGGGCCAACGAGGCCGGCAGCGGAGCCTGCCGTGAGGCATGACCAGTGCTGGGGCCTCCGAGGCCGGGATCGGAGCATGCCGAGGGGTTAGGCCGGTGCTGGGGCCAGCGAGGCCGGCATCGGAGCCTGCTGTGAGGCAAGGCCGGTACTGGGGCCTCCGAGGCCAGGATAAGAGTCTGCCAAGGGGTTAGGCCGGTACTGGGGCCAGCGAGGCCGGCATCGGAGCCTGCCTTGAGGCATGACCAGTGCTGGGGCCTCCGAGGCCGGGATCGGAGCCTGCCGAGGGGTTAGGCCGCTGCTGGGGCCAGCGAGGCCGGCATCGGAGCCTGCCGTGAGGCAAGGCCGGTACTGGGGCCTCTGAGGCCGGGATCGGAGCCTGCCGAGAGGTTAGGCCGCTGCTGTGGCCAGTGAGGCCGGCATCGGAGCCTGCCGTGAGGCAAGGCCGGTACTGGGGCCTCTAGGCCAGGATAAGAGCCTGCCGAGGGGTTAGGCCGGTGCTGGGGCCAGCGAGGCCGGCATCGGAGCCTGCCGTGAGGCAAGGCCGGTACTGGGGCCTCCGAGGCCAGGACAAGAGCTTGCCGAGGGGTTAGGCCGGTGCTGGGGCCAACAAGGCCGGCAGCGGAGCCTGCCGTGAGGCATGACCAGTGCTAAGGCCTCCGAGGCCGGGATCGGAGCATGCCGAGGGGTTAGGCCGGTGCTGGGGCCAGCGAGGCCGGCATCGGAGCCTGCCGTGAGGCAAGGCCGGTACTGGGGCCTCCGAGGCCAGGATAAGAGCCTGCCAAGGGGTTAGGCCGGTGCTGGGGCCAGCGAGGCCGGCATCGGAGCCTGCCTTGAGGCATGACCAGTGCTGGGGCCTACGAGGCCGGGATCGGAGCCTGCCGAGGGGTTAGGCCGCTGCTGGGGCTAGCGAGGCCGGCATCGGAGCCTGCCGTGAGGCAAGGCCGGTACTGGGGCCTCCGAGGCCAGGATAAGAGCCTGCTGAGGGGTTAGGCCGGTGCTGGGGCCAGCGAGGCCGGCATCGGAGCCTGCCTTGAGGCAAGGCCGGTACTGGGGCCTCGAGGCCAGGATAAGAGCCTGCCGAGGGATTAGGCCGGTGCTGGGGCCAGCGAGGCCGGCATCGGAGCCTGCCGTGAGGCAAGGCCGGTACTGGGGCCTCCGAGTCCAGGATAAGAGCTTGCCGAGGGGTTAGGCCGGTGCTGGGGCCAACGAGGCCGGCAGCATAGCCTGCCGTGAGGCATGACCAGTGCTGGGGCCTCCGAGGCCGGGATCGGAGCATGCCGAGGGGTTAGGCCGGTGCTGGGGCCAGCGAAGCTGGCATCGGAGCCTGCCGTGAGGCAAGGCCGGTACTGGGGCCTCCGAGGCCAGGATAAGAGTCTGCCAAGGGGTTAGGCCGGTGCTGGGGCCAGCGAGGCCGGCATCGGAGCCTGCCTTGAGGCATGACCAGTGCTGGGGCCTCCGAGGCCGGGATCGGAGCCTGCCGAGGGGTTAGGCCGCTGCTGGGGCCAGCGAGGCCGGCATAGGAGCCTGCCGTGAGGCAAGGCCGGTACTGGGGCCTCTGAGGCCGGGATCGGAGCCTGCCGAGAGGTTAGGCCGCTGCTGTGGCCAGTGAGGCCGGCATCGGAGCCTGCCGTGAGGCAAGGCCGGTACTGGGGCCTCTAGGCCAGGATAAGAGCCTGCCGAGGGGTTAGGCCGGTGCTGGGGCCAGCGAGGCCGGCATCGGAGCCTGCCATGAGGCAAGGCCGGTACTGGGGCCTCCGAGGCCAGGATAAGAGCCTGCCAAGGGGTTAGGCCGGTGCTGGGGCCAGCGAGGCCGGCATCGGAGCCTGCCTTGAGGCATGACCAGTGCTGGGGCCTCCGAGGCCGGGATCTTGGCCTGCCGAGGGGTTAGGCCGCTGCTGGGGCTAGCGAGGCCGGCATCGGAGCCTGCCGTGAGGCAAGGCCGGTACTGGGGCCTCCGAGGCCAGGATAAGAGCCTGCTGAGGGGTTAGGCCGGTGCTGGGGCCAGCGAGGCCGGCATCGGAGCCTGCCTTGAGGCAAGGCCGGTACTGGGGCCTCTGAGGCCGGGATCGGAGCCTGCCGAGGGGTTAGGCCACTGCTGGGGCCAGTGAGGCCGGCATCGGAGCCTGCCGTGAGGCAAGGCCGGTACTGGGGCCTCCGAGGCCAGGATAAGAGCCTGCTGAGGGGTTAGGCTGGTGCTGGGGCCAGCGAGGCCGGCATCGGAGCCTGCCTTGAGGCAAGGCCGGTACTGGGGCCTCGAGGCCAGGATAAGAGCCTGCCGAGGGGTTAGGCCGGTGCTGGGGCCAGTGAGGCCGGCATCGGAGCCTGCCGTGAGGCATTACCAGTGTTGGGGCCTCCGAGGCCGGGACTGGAATCCTGCCAAGGGGTTAGACTGGTGCAGGGGCCAATGGCCAGCATCGGAGCCTGGCGTGAGGCAAGTTCACTCCTGCGGCCTCCAAGGTCGGGACCAAAGCCAGCTTAGGGGTTTGACCGGTTCAGGGGCCAGCGAGACCAGAACTGGGTCCTCCCATGAGGCAAGGCCGCTGCGTGAGCCAGCGAGGTCTGGATAAGTCCACTGAGTAGCCAGGCCACTACTGGGACCATCAAGAGTGGGATTGGTACTTGCAACGCAGCATGCACAGAGAAATATCGCAGAAAATATAAATCAGACGCTTCTCTTAATCAGCAATAACTAGGAGGAAACGGGCAACAGGAAGAGGTTGAGCTATAGAAAGGGCCCTATAGTGAAGCAACTAATGTGACCAATCAGAGGGTATGTAATACTGGAGGACGGAGCCTCTTTAAAATGCAGGAGGTACATAAACAAATGTATCAAAGTAAATCACCAAAGAAGTGTGGGATGGAGGGAGGGGGAGGGAATGGGACGGGGGCTGGAGGAGGGCTAATTGGATGATGTGTGCTTGTATATCCTCTCAAGTCTTGTACTCCAATGTGATTGATATATGACTACAATGCACCAATTTAAAAAATAAATTAATTAAAAAAAAAAAAAAACATCTCTAGATTACCATACCCACTACAATATAAATGGTATATAAACGGTTGCTATATAGTATATTGTTTAGGGGAATAATGACACCCTCCAAAGTCTGTACACATTCAGACAGGACTATTTTCCCACATATTTTCCATCTGCAGTTGGTTGAATCTGTAGACATAGAACCCTTGGATACTGAGGGACAACTGTTTCTCTCGCCTCTAATATGGTAGGTTTGATTAGGGCGTTTAAGGTAAAGAGACAAAAGTAGCCCTTGCCCAAGGCCACCCAGGGATACAGCCTCTGGGATCACAGGGCTCCAGGCTCAAATCCCTGGCTCTTCCCTTCAGCCACGTCCCTGTCTCCCCAGTGCTCACTGGGCAGGTGCCGCTGGCAGGGAATGCACGTTGGCTCCAGGTCTGGTCACTTGCTATTTGCTATCAGATGTTAGATTGTTATTTTTTTTAAAGGCATACATCTTAAAAGAAAATAAGCAGATTCCAAAGGCCACCTTAAGCACCGGTCATCTGCTCATTCCTCTTTTTGAAGCATCCTTAGCGCAAAAGATAGACACTGGGACTTAGTTCAGGAAGGAGGGTCTCTAATAAGCCCAGTTTGCGTGTAAAAAATCTAGAAGAAAGGGCTGTGGCCACCAGAGTGGGAAGACGAGCAGGAAAGGGTAACAGGCAGTTGATAGGAGCTAAGCCTCCGAAGAATATGCAGACAAGAAAGCGGCTTCTCATGGTCTCCAGTACCAGCCTCCTGCCCCACGCTGCCCCTTTGTGAGGGGAAGGAAGCCAGTGCAGGCCCCATGAGCAGCTTCCAGATGGCGGAGAGACAAGATGACCTGCCACAGAAAAGCCACCGACTGCATCTAGACCAACCCAGGATCCCCAGGCCACTTCTGCCCAGGCCAAAGGGAGAGATGGGACCATCAGATACAGGGCCTTTCCCAGCCTGCCTGCATCTCACACCCAACTCCTAAAGCCTTGGAAGGAAAGCCCAGAAAAAGCTACTGCATGGCTGATGATAAACACCATCTGGACTGAGCCTAGGCATCGGGGAAGCAGCTCCCTGTAATATAGAGCCTGCCCGGCACAGAAACTAATGGGATAAGATTGTGTTCACCCTGCGTACTCTCCATCATTCTCAGGACAAGAGATTTCCATGAGTGTCTGCACAGAAAGCTTGTTACCTTTGCCTGTGTTTCCAGTCAGCTGCTCCTGGCATCTTAATCTTTGCTACTGTTCTTGCTCAGAAGCTGGGTTTGTAACACAGCTTTGTTCAAAAAGGCTGGTTTTACATAAAGAAAGAGGAAACGCAGGGACTTCCAAACCACCCAGCCTCACGTGTCTTGCATCTATCCGTGTGCAGTGGGGATGGCAGAAAGCCCACTTGCACCCCAGGGGCTCTGTGGGAATGGTTCTGCAGTGCCTTTGCAGAAGAGGGCTCCTTGCACGTCCATGGTGAGAAATGTGTTTTCTCAGGAAACTCCTAGAACTTCTTCCAGCCTGGCCGAGGCCCCTGGGGGCTCAACTAACTTCCTTTCGTCCTCTGAAGGTACAAAAACATCACCCAGGGTCACATTTTTTTTCCAGTTGGTCATCGGGGCGAGCTGAGCTTCAGGACCTGTTTGTTGAATTTCTATCCACAAATCATCTTTCCAGGTTCGCATCAAAGAGGAAATGGACACGGCATTTCCTTCAGTCTAGCTTGCTAAGCAGAATCTAACAATGACTAGCGAGGCTACCAATGACATATAAATACAGAGAGGTCAGCTGGAAACCCAGAAAGTCTAGCTGTGATTTTGGTACTGGGGAGTGAACCCAGGGGCATTCTGCCTCTGAGCTATACCCCCAACCCTATTTTATTGTATTTTTTTTTTTTTGTGGTACTGGGGTTCCTGGAAACCCTTCTACCTCCAGGCTACACTCCCAGACCTATTTTATATTTTTATTTGGAAACAGGGTCTCTTAAGCCAGCGAGGCTGGCTTCGAACCTGCACGATCCTCCTGTCTCCGCCTCCCAAGCGCGGGGATGACAAGCGTGCGCCATCACGCCCGGCTATTGTATGTTTTTATTTTGAGATAGGGTCATTCTAGGTTGCTAAGAGTCTCTTCACATTGCCGAGGCTGTCCTTGAACCTGCAACTCTCCTGTCTCAGCCCTCTCATGTACTGGGATTACAGGCGTGCACCACCATGCTCAGCTGCTAGATTCTTTTATAAAGAAAAAATTTCTAGGTGAAAAAAATGAAGTTGCTGTGTGCTTGAGATGTTTTCTAATGGCAAGCATGAAACAAGTTCCCGGCACAGCTCCTCTCTGTGGCATAAGAGAAGGTAGGAACAGGATGGATTATTCGACACTCAATTGCTTCTGTCTTAAGTATCCAGTACCTTGGCTTTTTTTTTTTTTTTTTTTTTTTTTACATGAACAAAGTAGCCCATAGGCTTGGCTCTTTTGAACAAATCTAAGAGAATGAATCAAGATGAGCTCATGTGAACATTCTACAGTCAGCATGACCACTGGAAATGTAAAAAAGAAAGGAAGCCCATGAACCTGTGGGTCTGCTCCTCCAGCCCTTCCCACTGCCAGAGGGGCTGAAATAATTAGTCTCATTACATCCTGCCTGCAACCAGAATGGCCTCTACTTGTTCCTCCAAAGAAACAAGTCATGCTGACTTCTAGGGTTCAGCCCACACCTGAGTAACTACCCATGCTCGCAATTTATATTTTTAAGCAGCAACATGTCTGAGAAATGCAATGATATTCCTAGAAAAAGTGAAAGGACATAGAAATGAAGATGAACTCTTTAGTGAGTCACAAAAAGCAAACACAGGTTGAGTATCTCTTATCCCAGGAGCAGAAATGTTTTGAAGTTTGGACATTTTTCAGATTTTGAAATATATATAATAAGGTATCTTGGGGAAGGGGACCCAAATTTATTTATTTATTATTATTTTTTTGTGGTACTGGGGGTAGAACCCAGAGGCTTTCTACCTCCGGGCTATACTCCCAGACCTATTTTCTATTTTATTTGGAAGCAGGGTCTCACTAAGTTGCTGAGAGCCTCGTTAAGTAGCTGAGGCTGGCCTCGAACCTGTGCGATCCTCCTGTCTCAGGCTCCCAAGTGCGGGGATTACAAGCGGGAGCCACCACACCTAGCCTGACCCAAATTTAAACATGGAATTCGTTTATGTTTCGTATATACATAGCCTGGAGGCAATTTTATACAATATTTAAAAGAATTATATCAATGAAACAAGATTTCATGGTGTGGAATTTTCTATTATGGTATCATGTTGGGGAAAAAAGTTGTGGATTTTGGAGCATTTTGGGTTTTAGATTTTCAGATTAGGAATGCTCAACCTGTGTTAGGAAAATGATATGACTACAGTTAAGTGGTGTGTATCATTCATATACTGTTTGATAAGTTTTTTGGTCCTTTTTGGTCGCCTGCTCAATCTCACGATTTGTTTTTTTTCTTTAATAGCCCTTGCCTGTTCAAGCCTCCTCAAGCACACATCACCGAGCTGTCCAGGGTAACCTCCAATTCTCACTGCAGCTATGCACCCACCTGCCCCCTTCCTGCAGACTCCCGACTTCTCCCGGCCCGGGGTCCCTGACGACGCCCCTTGACAGCAGGAAGTCGCTAGAGGATCAAATCGACATCCTTACCCTCCTTAAGCAAAAAGGCCGGGATAAGCTGGGTCCTGCACTCGTGTGACTTTGCATCACATGACCTCTGCACGGGCAAGGGGGAGCCGAAACCCCTGCGAGAATTGGGCGTTCCCCCGAGTAAAACCCCCATCTCGTGAGATGCATCCCTTGAAAAGGAGAGCCCGCGTCCTCTAGTTTCGGACAGGCGCGCGGGCCCCACGGTGCCTCGCCCTGATCCCCGGGAGAGCCGTGCCATTAAAACTTTACATGCCACGTGTACCAGACCTCGTATTTTTTTCACACTCCGCCGTACTCACATATTTTTTATTTTACTCGCATTATTTTTGATTTTGCCTAATACTGTTCTCTAGGGATAGCGCTAGAAGGGCTCAACCTCACCTTATGAATTAAAACGAAATCAGCTAAGCCAGGCGTGGCAGCTCGTGCTGTAACCCCAGCACTTGAAAGTCTGAGGCAGGAAGAGCTCAGGTTTCATTCCAGCCTCAGGAACTTAGCCACAGTACTTGCTAGGCTGAAGCAGAAGGGGCAAAGGTTTAAGGCCAGCCTCAGCAATAAGAGCGACCCTCAACAACCTAGGGAGACCCTATTTCAAAACAAAAAATAAGATAGGGCTGGGGCTGTAGGTCAGAAGTAGAATGCCAAGTACTCAAAACAAACAAACATCAAAAGTATCTAAGCACACGTTAATCACACCTTTCTGGGAAGTGTGAACCGAAGACAAACTCCATGAAGGCCAGAGTTGTGTTATTTTATTAACTTGACCTTCTGCCTGGCAAAAAGCGAGCTCTCAATATATCTTAACTAAGTCAGCGATACAACGTGCTGGAGCTCTCCCTCTGAAGCTTTCCTGTGGATTAGCGAGGCCAACTTCTCAGACCAGTAAAAAACAGGTCCTTTCTATTTTCGGTTTTTGTTTTCGTTTTTTTGGAAGATGGGATCTTGCTATGTGGCCCAGGCTGGCCTTGAACATGTGATCTTCCTGCCTCAGCCTCCCAGGTAGCTGGGATTACAAGTGCACGTACTGCTCCTTCCTTCCTTCCTTCCTTCCTTCCTTCCTTCCTTCCTTCCTTCCTTCTTTTCTTGTACTGGGGATAGAACCCAGAGGCATTCTATCTCTGAGCTACGCCCCCAGCCCTATTTTTTATTCTTTATTTTGAAACAGGGTCTCATTGAGTTGCAAAGGGCCTCACTAAGTAGCTGAGGCTGTCCACGAACAGCGATCCTCTGGTCTCAGCCTCCCAAATGCTGTGATTATAAGCCTGCGCCACCACGCCGGCAGCCTCCTCCTCCTCCTCTTCCTCCTCCTCCTCCTCCTCCTCCTCTTCTTCTTCTTTTTAATTGAAATAGCTTTGTTATTAAGGTCTTTTAGTAGAGCCAATAGCGCTCATGTTAGCCAAGTATGGCGTGATTACTCTATCTGCTTATCTCTGCTCGTTGCCAAGTTTCTTACACTCTGAACAGCAGTGGCCTCCACATTCCCCTGGTAACTGCCTGGACTGGATGGGACCCAAGGTCAAGCTGTCACCTGCCCCTGGGTGCCTTGGGGTCAGGAAGAAGCTGGCATCTGGCTGAGTCATGGCTGACGGGCCGGCACGCCTGGCACCCTGGTCCATAAGTCAGGGCGGGTGGGGCTGATGTGGGCCCAGGACAGGGAGCCTGGAGCCAGGGCCCATCCCTGAGTCCTGAGAGGAGAAGATGCGCGCCGCGGTGCCCGGGTACCCACCTTATCACTGTGGGGGTGATCTCTGCGCAGAAGAACACGCTGAGGCTTCCCACCGCGTGCGAGGCGAACATGCCCACGATGGAGAAGGCGATGGAGAACTTGTCCTTGACGCTGTCGCTCATCCCTGGAGGGAACCGGAAGAGGGGGGTGAGGCGGGAGAGAGGGGAGGAAGGAAAGCCAGGCGGGGCGAGGGCGCAGGGAAGCTGGGACCACCCCCAGGGGCTGCCCGGCACACTGGACGGTTAGTGTCGTGCGGCTCCCTGCCAACACCCGAAGGTGGGTCTGCATGCCCCAGCTCGCTCACAGCGGCCTGTGGGATTCCTCAGCCAGGAGCCAGGCCCGGCAGAGGGCAGGCCGGCTACGTCTTCGTTGCCAAACAGTTCTCTCCTTTCCTGGGCTCCTGGGAGCCTCAGTGGTTTCAGCCTTAAGTTTGATCTGCCCACCCCAAGGGGCAGGCAACCTTAGTGTTGATTTTTTTTAAATTTGAAACACGGTCTCCCTAAGTTGCTGAGGCTGGCCTCAAACCTGTGATCCTCCTGTCCTGGGACAGGAGGTGTGTGCCATAGTACTTAGCATCAGTGTTGATTTAAGAGAACAAAAAGCCAAATCATCCCTAAAGGAGAGTTCATGCGCCTGGAGGGAAAAAGGCTCAGCAGATGCCGGCGACACATCAGTGGCTCCAGAGCCCGCGGTGGGGAGCAGCGCAGCGCAGCGCAGCGCAGCGGCGGCAAGCAGCTAGGGGAGGCACATCTGGGCCAGCTCGGGACCCACCAGGGCTGCCAGGAGGGCCAGCGCTCCCCAGGGCGCAGGGGTCAGGCTGGGCCAGGCAGGGGCGGCAGCAGCGCAGATGCAGGGTGGGGGCTCGTGAGCAGCAAGCTTGCGCAAGTCCACGGGGACAGCGGCCTCCCCGGGCGGCATGGGCAGCCAAGGCCCTGCTCCCGTGGCCTCAGCGCGGGCCGGGGACGGAGGCACAGGTGCCAAGCTGCACAGAACGGGGCAAACACGAATCGCTGTCTCTAGTGGCAAGAGGGGCAGAGAATACGAATGCTTAGTGTCCAACCTACGGCCAACTTCAGCTGCAATTCTTGGAGGATCAAGGGGAGAGAAGAGAGAGAGGGAAGGAAAGAAGCGGTGAGTCTCGGACACTCCCAGGAGGACGCAATGAGAGGCGGGACACGGCGCAGTGTTTGGGACTCACCTGAGTCTGGATGCTGGCTGTATTTTCCAATCACTGGACTCACGGAGAGGGTGGTACCCAACACAGGAAAACAACAGAAGTGGGGAGAAAGGAAGGTGTGGGGTTACCGCCATGTGTTCCCTGTGACTGGTCCCTCCCTCCTTCCCTCCCTCCTTCCCTTCCTCCTTCCCTCCCTCCCTTCCTTCCTTCCTTCCTTTTCTTCCCCTCTCTTCTGGGGATTGAACCCAGGGCATTCTCCCTCCAAGCTCCCTCCCAGCCCTTTTCAGTTTTTATTTCTTTGGAAACAGAATCTTGCTGAGGCTGGCCTTGAACCTATGATCCTCTGGTCTCTGCCTCCTGAGTACTGGGATAATAGCCGAGCACCACGGGGCTTTTTCTGACACCAGCTTCTTTCTATGTCTGGAATGGCACTGGCCTGGGCAGTGGATTTCACACTGGACTACACAAAGACCTTTCTGTTCAGAAAACTGAAGTCTCACTGGCCTCAGAGCCTGGGGAGACAATGCCATCCTCTCAGCTCACGGACCCCAGCGAACCCAGAGGGCAGATGGCCTCGCGTGTATAGTTATTCCAGGGTCGCTGCCGGTTGGTCTGCGTCTGCCTGCACCAAGCTCTGCCCCTCCCGGCTGCTTGCCCTTTGACCACAGTTCCCCGGCATTCTTGCTCGAGGGCGAGGAGGGCATTTGTGACACCCTGCCACATCCGCCCCATCTGTGAGCTGGACAGAGGCCCTCTGGAAGGGCAGCTAGGGCAGTGCCCGCCAGGGGCCAGGGCCAGCAGGAGACAGATGCCACTTGTCCACTTCCATTATTAGTCACTGCTGCAAATGCAGTTGGTCTAACTGCAAGCTACAGAAGGCATAAGAACTAGCCCAAGTTAGAGAGATCACTCCCGCCGGGCGTGGTGGCGCACACTTGTAATCTCCGCGCTTGTGAAGCTGAGACAGGAGGATCGCACAGGTTCGAAGCCAGCCTCAGCTACTTAGTGAGGCTCTTAGCAACTTAGTGAGACCCTGTTTCCAAATAAAGTGTAAAAATAGATCTGGGAGTATAGCCCAGAGGTAGAAAAGCCCCTAGGTTCCATCCCCAGTACCACCAGAAAAAAAAAAAAAAGATCACTCCTGAGTTCGAAACTAGCTATTCTAAAATCTGTTTGGTCCAACAAGGATGCTTTGGTCTGGGGTGAATGGATAGTCATTGCGTCTAGTTCAGAGAGCCGGGGTCAGCTTTTCTTGTCCAGAAGGGGGGCACCTCCCAGTGTACCCAGCCTGTCCCAGGAGGACTGTGCCTGGGCGTGAAGAGGCAGCCCTCACTGTGAACAGAAGACGGTCCTGCTCGCTCGGGGCTGGCCAGGGGCTGGCCAGGGGCTGCAGGGCTGCTTCTCTCGTACACCAGGGCAGGCGTTTTTGTGAAGAGCTGCACTGAGCTTGCTGGAGGGACTAGATGGATCCTCTAGCTTTTTCTCAGACCGTTTTTGACATTCATTGTGGAAGTTTTGGGTCCATAAAGAAGCTGACAAACTTGGGAATGTGTGGAAAAGCAGTGCCCTCGTAAGGGTGTCGGAACAGATCTATGCGCCCCTCAATGTCACATAAAAGAAATAAGTTCTTTGTTCTCGGCCACGTGGTGAGTCACACAGAAATAGTCTGCTCATCAGCAAGTCATATGTACCGGGACTCCCAGGGCCTGGCGTGCCGGGGAGTCACGGTGCAGCTGGGGCGTCACGGTGCAGCCGGGAGGCTCTGAGTTGGGGGTGGGGAGGGCGGAAAGCCAGCACCCTCAGGGGCAGAGACCAGAGATGCTCTGATTAAAGCCCATCCTCGCCGGGCGTGGTGGCGCATGCTTGTAATCCCCATGCTTGGGAGGCGGAGACAGGAGGATCGTGCAGGTTTGAAGCCAGCCGTGCTGGCTTAAGAGACCCTGTTTTCAAATAAAAATATAAAAAAATAGGTCTGGGAGTGTAGCCCAGAAGTAGCAGGGTTTCCACGAACCCCAGTACCACCAAAAAAAAAAAAAAAAAAAAAAAAAACCCAAAACAAAACCCTATCTTCCCCAAAGCAATTTTTTTCTTTTTTTTCTTTTTTTTTTTGGACTGGGGGTGGAACCCAGAGGCTTTTTACCTCCGGGCTATACTCCCAGACCTTTTTTTTTTTAAAAATATTTTATTTGGAAACAGGGTCTCACTAAGTTGCTGAGGCGGGCTTTGAACCCTTGCGATCCTCCTGTCCCAGCCTCCCAAGCACGGGGATTATAAGTGTGCGCCACCACACCCGGCCCAAAGCAGTTTTTTTAAGTTTTTGACTTTGGGGTGACCACTCAGGTTACAGAAAATGTTCCTCAAGACTCTTCCAGTCCTGCTATAGTTTGGGTCTCAAATGTCCCCAAAGGCCCATGTGTTGGTCACCAGCCTATGGCATAACTGGGAGGTGATGGAAACTTTAAGAGGTAGGGCCTAGTGAAAGGAAGTGAGGTCCTTGGGCGCCTGTCCTCAAGGGGCTGTGGGGGTGCTGGGCCCTCCTCTTCCTCTTCCTTACTTCTTGGCCACTATGAGGTAACACATGCTTCCGCCATAATGTTCTGCCTCACCACAACCCCAAGGACGGAGAACCAACGACCATGGGCTGTAAGCCAAATTAAACCTTTCCTCTCTTTCAGCTGATTGCCTCAGGCATTTTGTTATAGTAAAAACAAGCTGAGGACACACCTTCCAGTCTTTGCAGCTTACCAGCTCCCTTCCTCCAGGAACTCCCTAGCCCATCCCTCTTTCTCAGTCCACTCACGGTTGAGGAGCCCGAGCTGCAGGAGCGAGGCCAGGGCGGTGAGGATCATGAAGAGCAGCAGCCCTCCTCTGCGCCCAAGGAACCTGACAACTAGGCACATGGCCAGGCAGGAAGCCAGTGCGATGCTGGCCATGGTGTAGTAGTCAGCATAGAAGTTCTCCAGCAGCGGCACCTTCACCTCATGGCCCATCATGCTCCTTGCAAAGCAGTGGTGGATCCCGTACCCTGTCAGCCTGCAGGAGACACACACGTGCACACACACACACCAAAAGGGGTGGTGAGCAGAAGTGCACAGATGCATGGGGTGCTCCATCTCCTGGGGTAACCAGGAGAAAAGGAAGCAATGTAATGTATGAGGGGAAAACCTGCTCTCACCAGGCATGAGCCTATGACCAAATGCAAAAGAAACCACGTCAAAGAAATGTCCACATAACCTCTTATGTAGCACATGGGCGTGGTGCAAAGTGTGGTCTGTGAACTCCTAGTCTTTCAGCGGCCCCATGTGAGCCGTGGTTAGGCCCAGGTCACAGATGAACAATCAGGCACTGAGGTGATGGCCTCTGGGACTCGCTCTCCCCTTCTGGGCTCTCAGGGTTCTGGGAATGTGGGAATCCATCTGGAGAAAGGCCTCTGGAAGTCAGGCCAAAGGAAGACATTTGGTCTTCAGGAGACTTTCTGATTTGTCTTATTCTTTTTCTTTTGATGCTAGGGATTGAACCAAGGGGCATTCTACTTCTGAGCTACACCCTATACCTTTTCATTTTGATCCAGGGGCCAAATAAGTTGTGGAAGGTCTCACTATGTTGCCGAGGCTGGCCTTGCGCTTACGATCCTCTGGTCTCAGCCTCAAGCACTGGGATTACCGACTTGCGCCACCAGCCTGGCTGAATGCTTTTCTTTTTTCTTGCTTCTCTCCTATGCTGGCCCTGGGTCCAGCTCTTTACTGAACCTCATGAACATATAAACCTGATAGGAAATGTGCACCCCAGGAACCACCCTGGAAAACAGGAATGAGAACATGGCTGAGCACCCCAGGGAGATTGGTGATGCCCCGTGTCTATGTCCGGGGCTCGGCGGGGTCCCTTAGGATATGGCTGTGTGTGAAATGCTGGAATGTCACAAGAGCTGGTTGTTATAACAGCTGTCAACAACCATCTCAGAGCCACACCTTCCCCTCTCTCTCCTGAAGGCCTTTTCATGCTGCAGGGGAATCTAAGCACTATTCATCTGACCTTCAGACTGCATCAAGGTCAACTACCACCAACCCCTTCCCCTGCAGGGGGCAGCCACCCTTGGCCAAGTGAATGCATTTCCACTCTGGAGATCCTGGGCCGAGGACCCAGCGCCTCCGTGCAGACCGTTTTACAATCTAAGCATCGACTTGACTCGGTTAGTCTCCTGGGAGCCTGGGTGAATTTCTTTTCTTCCTGGCCTGCTGGGACCTCAGGGCAATCGTCTACCTTTTTGTTCTGGTAGAAATGAAGCACGTTGACCGCAACAGTTAATTTTAAGATAATGACACTGGGGACATTGATTTCCCCCTCTTCCCATCAGAATCATGAAAATTGGAACTCGCTCTTTCCTCTATGCCAAATTTTGTGGCTTTTTTTTTTCAACACAAAAGTCGGGGTAGTCATTCAGTTCCTATTAGCACGATTAGCCTATGTGGCATCTGCCTTGGATTGGAGTGCAGTAAGACCACCAGGATTCACTCTGGTCAAACGCAGAAAGAGGGTGTTATCCCAAGGACACATCTGTGCAAGGCCCAGCACCCTCCATCTATCTATCCCTGTGCAGGACACAGGGCAAGATGGCTGGCAGTGTGGGGGCCCCTGGCTGGGTGGTGGATATCTTCATAGAAAGGCAGCTCTGATGGGGGGTATCACACTTCCCGGGCCCTTTCACAGAGCCGGCCTGAGAGCAGGCCTGAGTCCAGCCGGGGTGGGGAGGATTGGCCCTGCGGCCCCTCTTGACCGGGCCACCCACATCCCTTGTGACTCACGAGTTCACACACAGGACCACGATGTTCTTCCACAGGTTCCGGGTTCCCACCACCTTCACGATGCACACCTTCTTGGGTCTCCGGGAAAGCTCCTTCTCCAGCTCTGTGAGAGACAGACAGACGCCATGAGCTTGGCAGGGTGAGAGGTTCCGACCCGGGCATTACGCAAAGGGGAGGAAGCCACTTTTTCCTTTAAGCCAGGGGATGGAGCCAAAGCATGCCGTGAGGGTGTTTTCACCACAAACCCTTTTCTTGGAACCAGGCAGGGGACACACAAATAAACAAGCAGGTCAAATCATTTGGCTTTTGTCTGAGTGCTATACTCAGTGATGACAGTCCAGGTTACCGAGCTCCTAATGAGGCCCTGGGTAAATGAAACAACGGCTTTTTTCCTTATAGAATCTGATTCCACCTGTCACTCATGGCCCGGAGAACCACAGGCTGAGGTGCTTCTTAACCTCCTGGGGCAGCATGTACCATGATTGTGGCTATGTATACACACAAATATACACATCCTTATGTATATGTACACACATGTGTACATACGTTCATGTGCATGTTTTAGTCAAGTCTTTGGGAGCTGGGGCTGGGGTGTAGCTTAGTGACAGACCACATGCTTAGCAAGCGCAGGTCCTGGTTCCATTCCCAGCATCAAAAACATGACACAAGCCAGGTGTGGTGGCTCATGCCTATAATCCTAGTATTTGAGAGACTGAGACAGGAGGATCACAGGTTCATGGCCAGCCTCAGCAATTTATCAAGAACCTTGGAAACTTAGGTCCTGTTTCAAAATGAAAATTTAAAGTTGGGCATGGTGGCACATGCTTGTAATCCCAGCATTTCGACGACTGAGACTGGAGGATCGTGGTTTGCAGATAGCCTCAGCTATTTAGTGAGGCCCTTTGCGACTCAGTGAGACCCTGTTTCAAAATAAAGAATAAAAAATAGGGCTGGGGGTGCAGCTCAGAGGTAGAATGTTCTTGGGTCCAATCCCCAATACCTCCTCCTTCAAAACAAAACAAAACATAACAACAACAACAAAAAAACCTACACACACAAAAAAAATAAAAAAAGTTGTTGTCTGGGTATGGTGGCATCTGCCTGTAATCCCAGTATGTGGGAGGCTGAGAGGAGAATTGCAGGCTCAATGTCAGTGCACAATAACTTAGCAAGATTGTTTTAAAATAAAAATAAAAAGGGCTGGGGTACCGCTCAGTGGTAGAGTGACCTGGGGTTCAATTCCCAATACTGCAGAACTGAACAAGTTGGGAGCTGAACAAGGCAGGTAAGATTTTGGCTTAAAAGGTCGTGACTATCCAACTAGGCGACCGAGATTCTGTTGAGGCTCAGAGTAGCTGTAAGCCGTTCTGACCGAGCATGACGCACTCACTCCACGGTCACATTAACCAGGCGAGGCGTCTGCTGAACACTGGTGCTGACCTGGCAATTTGACAGAGAAGATCAAAACAGGGAAAGGCCTGGGCCCCAGGAGCTCTGGCCACGTGCCCGGGAACAGCAACACCCCACACTCAGCCTTTTTTGGGGGGTCCCCTCTGCTCTCTGGCCAGGACATGTCCTTGGGGAATCATGTGCTACACCTCACAGGGTCCATGGAACAGGGGGCTCTGTGTCACTAGCACCCCCAAAAACACACAAGGAGTGTATTTCACTGTGCAATTATGACAGCAACAGTGTTTAGAAACATTTCTGCTCCATTAAAGTCTTATGAGACCCAGGCTGTGTCTGTGGTCCTTCACTGACCAAAACATCGTTATACAATGTAGGGCAGTCTCTCTAAAGAACCTGGAAATATTATGATTAGCAGATACTCTTAGATCCAATGACCCGGGACATCTTCACTGCCATAAAACTCACCAGAAACCAATGGTAACAGCCCCACTGTCTCACCAGGCGAATCTCCCAAGGAAATTTGCATGTTTATCGACAAGTTTATATAATATTAAGGTGGTTTCTTTTTTTTTTTAAATGGGGCCCATACTTAACTGCTAATGCATTATTGTATATGAAATATGTTGTTAAAGAAGCCATAGAAATTGCATTATGAACTAAGATTTTTTTAAAATAACATTAAGCCCTAGAGCCCGGTCTAAGAATTGACTGTAGTCTACAGAGGTAACTGCATTATTCTAAATGGAATTAAATTAACCTTTGCAGGGATATCGATGTTTTGTCAGGGTCTCTGTTACTCACATCACCCGCCTCCCAAAGACAGCAGAAAACTTCCTTAGCCCTCAGTGTGTTTTCTGGAACAAAACCCCACAAACTGAGTTATAAGCAACACGGGCTAGCTTCTCAGACCCTGAGAGGACACTGAAGAAAGAGGCCTAGCTGTCTCTATTGTTATCAGATTTTGGAAGCCTAGGGACTTTTCTCAATATCTTGTGCGTGGAAATAATAGGAGCCCCCAAAGGCTTCTGGAGAGCTGATCAGATGTGAGCCCCGGGGGTGCTGTTGCTATAGGCATGCACCTGCTGCCCCCTTCCCAAACCTTGAACTTTCTTGATTTGGAGCCATTAAAAAACATTTCAAACCAAAGCCAGGCATGGTGGCGCACGCTTGTAATTCCAGCATTTGGGAGGCTGAGACAGGAGGATCGTGATTCGTGGACAGCCTCAGCTACTTAGTGAGGCCCTTTGCAACTCAGTGAGACCCTGTTTCAAAATAAAGAATAAAAAAAAAAAGCTGGGGGTATAGCTTGGAGGTAGAATGCCCCTGGGTTCCATCCCCAGTACTGCAAAAAAAAAAAACAAAAAAAAACAAAAAAAACAAAAAAAACCAAAACACCAAACAAAACCCCCCAAAACATTTCAAACTGAATCATAAAAATAGCCTACTTTGTGTGTGTGCTTGTGTGTGTGTGTGTGTGTGTGTGTGTGTGTGTGTGTGTGTGAATGGGGATTGAACACAGGGGCTTCTACTTCTGAGCTATACCCCCCAGCCCAGATTTATTTTTTATTTTGAAGCAGGGTCTTGCTAAGTTCCTGAAGGTCTAAGTTACTGAGGCTGGTACAAACCTGACATCCTCTTTTCTCAGCCTCCCAAGTACTGGGATTATAGGCATGCGCCACCACTCCTGACCAAGCCTACTTAATTTTGCCCAGACAGGTATGTCTAGCAGTACCCTGTGACCCCCCATTCTTCTGCACTTCCCGAACCTCGTGTGGTCAGTGCCAGAGGTGTGGGTGTGTCAGGACCTGACAGGCCTGGACAGAGAAGCTCAGCTTCGTGCTCTTGTTAGCATCCTTGGGAAAGCCATGCACAATACTGCCCCTTATTGGAGTTACCTACGGTTGACAGGCCTTAGTTTCCTGTAGTGGTCTGAAAATATTACATGGAAAATTCCAGATATAATGTAATTCACAAGTTATCAGTAACTTTGGTTATAATATATTGCTATAATCAGTCTATTTTGTTAGTCACTGCTGTTAATATCACTGCCTACTTTGTAAATTAAACTATGATATATATATATATATATATATATATATACACATATATATATGGAAAACCAGAGCCTATACAGGTTTTGGTGCTGCCTGTGGTTTTAGGCATCCCCTGGGGAGCCTGGACCGTCCCTAAGCCTGGGAACAAGGGAGGGCTATGTTGTGTACTCTGAGCCCGGCTCCTCACCTGTGAAGTGGGACAAGGTGCTGTGTGAGCCCCGGAGGTGGGATGGACACAAGGCACCCACACGGCACATCCCTCTAACACGGTACTGTGAGGAGCAGAAGCCATAGGCCAGCGGCACAGAAGCAAGGGCCCTGGGGTCGCATCCCTGCTGCATCACTTGGCAAGTTGCTAAGACAGAGTGTGGCAGGGGAGGACAATCCCCAGGTCTACCTGGCTCTCAGGGCTGAGGGAGCCCTGGGTGCACTGCAATTGGGCGACTTGGATCACATAGGCTTGGCCGCCCATCCTGGCAGTGCTGGGGCATGCTGGCTTCCCCAGGGGGTTTTATTGCAGAGGTCTCCATGCAAGAGGACAAGGGCCACTGTTCCCACATATGGCTCTCTCCCAAGCAGGGAAGGAAGGCAGTGTGTCTACTGCTGGGCTGTCATGGGGTGGGACTTGGCAATGGTGAAGGGTCACCACTCCCCAACACTCAGCCTCTTTGGGCCCACCTGGGTGAACTGATGCTCTGCCCCTCATGAGGCTCTGATGTGGGTCAATGCACATGGAGGGTTTCCCCACACCCTGCAGCTTTGTTGGCTCTGTGCTGGCCTCGCCATTGCTGGAAGCAAAGGGCTGAGCTTGCATTCCAGGGTTTCTTTCTGCAGTGTGCTATAGTTGATATGGCCACATTTGGGACTGGCAAGACTTCAGCTAGCAATGTCCAGAATCTTGGGAATTATGGCTCCAGGAGAGCTGTCATTACTTGGACATATCATGTGACCTGGCGAAAATGACACTCAGGAACAAATCCGAGAATCTCAAGTATTTCAACTGTGTATGCCACCAAGAACATCAGACACAAGCCGGGCGTGATGGCGCATGCTCAAAGACAGACTGTAGATAGCTTTGAAAGAAGAATGGTGATGAAAAATTATGAAACATTCGGTTTTCCTCCAACAAAAACCCAAGTTTAGGATGCATGAACATGGATATGAAAAGTCCCCATTCAACCTACCCCATCTGTAACCAAGCTCAAGACAGTCATCTGCCCAGAGGCGATCCTTCTTGGCCACAGGACAGGGTTTGTGTAGTCCACAGTTATTTGTGGAACTCCTGCTACCTGTCAGGTCGTCTTTGGTGCTGGGGGTACAACAGCCAGCTCTGCAGATGGGGGTGGGTTCCACCTGGCCAAGCCTGTGGCCCCACAGGGCTGACAGGCACCACTGAGGAATCTGATGAAACCCTCATTAAGGCCACGATGGGTGAAACAGGCAGGAGCTGCAGCTGTGATGATGTTCGGCGGGAGGGCTGCTTTGGGCTCTGAGGAGTTGGCCAGCCTGAGGAGAAGGGTCACCGCCCCCCAGCACTGCGAGGAAAGGGCAGCGTCAGTGAGGACAGGGGACATTCCTGGGATGGACTCTGTGGGACGAAGAGTGTGGGAGCCCTGCAAGGGCCAGGGTGTCTAGGGGAGGTAGACAGGGATTAGGCAGAGTCTGTGAGGCTGCTTGGAGGATGTGGGGATCTATTCTAAAGGCTCTGGGAAAACACCAAAGGGTTGGCTTTTTCTTCTTTTTTAAATTTCCTTTTTGGTGCTAGGGATTGAACCCAGGGACATTCTACCTCTGAGCTATACCACCAGCCCTTTTTATTTTGGAACAGGGTCTCACTCACTTACTGAGGGCCTCCTTGTGTTGATGAGGATGGCCTTGAACCTGAGATCCTCCTGTCTTAGCCTCCTAAGTACTGGGATTACAGGCGTGCCCCACCACGCTCAGCTAACACCAAGGAGTTTGTAAGGAGGTGGTGATGTGATCAGATGGTGCCTGCTCTGGCTGCAGACGGGGGAGGGACAGAAGGGAGGAAGGTACTGGGCTGGTGGACCAGTTGGCTGTATGGGGAGTGAGACTCATAAGAGACCAGGAGCTAGTTGAGGGCGACTAGAAGAGGTGACGGGAAGAGGGTTTCAAGCAGAAAAGGGAGTCTGAGCTAAGAAGATGCAAGTGGCATATTTGGCCAGATAAAACAGGCTGCCTCTCCCAAGAGCTCCCCAGCTTTGCTTCATGCTGTATGACAGACAGGAGGCGACAGAGAGCACAGGCAGAGGTGCCAGCTGTGCCCCGGCAGAGTGACTGTGGTGGGGATAAGGCCTCGCTCCTCTTTTTATAAGACACATGTACCTCTTGCCCAGCCTCCTGCCTGGGACACATGGATAGAAAGAGGCATTAACAAAATTTATGTGCAAAGAATTGGGAGGAGGAGGAGGAGAAAGAGGAGGAGGAGGAGGAGAAAGAGGAAAAGGATTTAATGGCCCTTTCCAAAACTAGGAGGGAAATGAATCAGTGTAATTAGGATGGAGAAAACAAGTTGTTCCCAGACAATATTTTAACCTGCACAAAGCAGAGTGTGATGATTCAATTAGGGGAAGGCCAGAAACAAATGTACAGAGAGGCTGGAGAGCATTGGCCGCTAATGAAGGGCCTGGGCCAATTGGGGAAGCTATCTGGACGGCCCAAAGTGAGCAAACCTGGCCCCGAGGGGAAACCTTAATTTGATGCTCGGTCCTTTCCAAACACATCAGTGGGGCCGGCCTCCGCTCTCAGCAGCACAGCAAAGCCCTTCTGCCAGACACTCTGGGTTCGAATCCCAGCTCAACTACTTAGTGGCCACGTGACCTCAGTTCTCTGGCAGGGCCACTCAGCTTCCCTGTGCCTCAGTTTACTCATCCGCAAATAGGGATCATTACAGTTCCTCCTTCGCAGGACTGCTCTGAAGAAATAGCTTAATGCGTGTAAGGCACTGAGGGTTACATAGTAAACACCAGTTAATATTTGCAAATCCTTTGGAAGCAGGACAGCCGTATAAATACGATGTGAGTATCATCTTGTCTACCATCCCTGCCCTTGGAGAAAAGGGACCACAGGGGCCCCTTTGACCCACCAGCACTCAATGTCCTCAGTGTAGACCAGACCTGGCTCCCGTCCATCCTCATCCCAGGGAGGCCAGAGCTCTGAGGTCAGCCTGCATTCTTCTCCTGTGCTGACTAAGCCACACCTGGCCCAGCAGGTGGTGGCCCGGCTTGCAGTCCCTGTGCACAGGTGGAGGCTGGGGTGACATCGCGGCCAGGCAGTGGCACCTCAGCTGCTCCTGATGACCCAGAGCCCCAGCTCTTCTGACTGGGGAGTCTAATGAGAAGGCCCTTGAGGCATTCTGGGCTTTTCTTTGATCCTGTTTCTCACCTGTCCCTTTCCCATTGGGAATGGAGACCTACAACGCACATTCTCCTACCTGGCTCAGGTCCCTGCTCACCTGTGCCTTGGAGCCAGGCCCACCCTCCAGCACATCTAACCATTCCTTGTCGCCTTGCAGCTCCTGCTCCAAGTGCCCCTAGGGTAAGCCTAGGCTTGTCTCCTTCTCTGCTCTAGAATGATTCCTGGCATGTGTCAGGCATTTAGTAACTATCTATGAATGAATGAATGAATGAATAAATGAATGAATTATGATCGTCTCAAAGATTTCCGAGAGTGGGGGAAATGTGCCTACTCTCTCTTGGACAAGAGCCTCTCGGATAAGACCTCCTGTCTCAGCCCCCCCAAGTACTGGGATTACAGGGAGAATAACTGAGTTACCCAAGGTCTTCAGGTTGAGGGGCATAGGTCCTTCAGTTTCCCAGAAGGAGACCTGTACACTTCCAAAAACAGAACCTCTTGTGGTGCTTACTGCAAATTCAAGTGCATTGCAGGGCCTATTTCTGGTGCCAAAGAGGCCTAGGGACCTGGATGTGCATACCTATCTCATTATCTCATGACTTTTTTTTGTTTTGTTTTGGTACTAAAAATTGAACTCAGGGCCATTCTACCTCCAAGCTATACCTCCAGCCTTTTTAAACTTTGAAACAAGGTCTTACTAAGTAGCTGAGGGCCTTGCTCAGTTTCTGAGACTGGCTTCAAATATGTGATCCTCCCAAGTACTGGGATTACAGGCGTGCGCCACCACACCTGGCATATGGTCCTCCAGCTGAAGCCCCACCTAGCCTAGGATTATGCCACTGATTCACAAGAACTCTATGGATCTGAAGCACTGTACAAAAACTATTTTTAAGGTTCTTCTGTTGCCCAACAAATAGGTCATGGACAAAAATAGAGAATGGCAGCATGCTGAAGGTCATTCTTGGGAAAAGAGAACTCAGCCAGGGCTTTGGCAGCTTTGGGGCCTGGCAGGGCAGGCCGGCAAGGTTGGGTGCCACCCAGCCAAATATACCCAGGGAAGATCAGGTGCTCATGCCCCGCTTCTGAACTTAGACAGGTAATGAAGAGTACCACAGGGGCTTGAACTTGATGGCCAAAGGATTCAACACCGAGAACGTGGAGGAGATTTTAATCCACTGTCATTCCTAGACTCTCGATGCTAAGGCAACCCTTCTTCAAGCCACATGATGCGGAGGCAAAGAGCCGGTGAGGATGGCTGTGTGGTACAGCAAAGCAGCCCGGCCACCAGCGGGCTGCCGATAGAGCCCCTGACAGCCCACCGTGTACTCACCCGGCATCACGCCCTTGATGTCGCTCTCCGGGCTCATACAGTTCTTCTGCGTGAAGTGCAGGATCAGCTTCTTGGCAGCCTCAAACTGCTGGGTAGCCATCAGCCACCGGAGGGACTCGGGGAATATCCTTCAAAGACACAAAGGGAATGGTGGGATGTCTTGTGATTCTGGGGGGCACTGAGGAGTGGGCGCCCAGGTGTGGCGCTCCGCCCAGGTGTGGCGCTCCGCCCAGGGGCGGGATGCTGGGCAGCCCATCAGGGGAGGTAGGCTCGTGGCCACCGAAATGCCTCCTTTAAGCGTGAACCCCAAGACTTCAAAAATTAAAACATTCTAACAGCTCTGCTAAGGAATCCATGAATGCCTTTCAAATAACTATGACTTTTTTTTTTGGGGGGGATGTTGGGAAGGGAACCCTGAGCTTCTTCATGCATGCTGGGCAAGCACTCTACTACTGAGTGACACCCTGACCCCATCACAGAGTTGCTTTTTATACTTTTCCTGGTGCACTGTAATTACACACTGTAGTGAGATGCAAAGTGGTACATCAACACGTGCACACGGCGCTGGTGTATCCCCTGCAGCCACTGACTCCCTTCTCTTCCTCCCCATACGTGTTAGTGAGTTGGTAGTGATCCAGCCAGGGAATTTCTAAAGCATATATAAGCAATTCAGGGAGGGCTGCTGCTTTTGCTGTGTTTTGTCACAAAATATAAGTATTGATAGAATAATTTTAAGAAATAACTCCTAATATGACCACCCTGACCACTATTTTATACTTTTACACATTTGAAGGCTCACTGTCACAGCTTCCTTTTAGAATCATGTCCATTTTGCTACTAACTGCAAGTATTTCTCCCAGAGATGATGCCCCCACCCAGTGGCTTTCAAGTTTTATTAGCAACAGAGTGTGTGTGTGTGTGTGTGTGTGTGTGTGTGTGTGTGTGTGTGTAGGAGGGATTAAACCTAGGGGTGTTCTACCTCTGAGTTATACATAAGTCTCATTTTATTTTATTTATTTATTTATTTTTTATTTTTTTGGTGGTACTGGGGTTCCTGGAAGCCCTTCTACCTCCGGGCTACACTCCCAGACCTATTTTTACATTTTTATTTGGAAACAGGGTCTCCTAAGCCAGCGCACGCGGCTGGCTTCGAACCTGCGCGATCCTCCTGTCTCCGCCTCCCAAGCGCGGGGATTACAAGCGTGCGCCACCACGCCCGGCTAAGTCTCATTTTATTTTGAAAAAGAATCTTGCTAAGTTTCTGAGGGTCTTTCTAAGTTGCCACAGCTGATTTCAAGTCTGTGATCCTCCACTCTCAGACTCCCAAGAACTGGAATTATAGGTCCGAACCACCATGTCCAGCTCAGAATCTTTTTCTTTTAAAGACAAAATCTTGTGAGGAGCCCCAGTTTGGAATAAAAAGAAAAACAAAACCAAACAAAATTTCCCAAGGCCTAGTGTTTTATTTTCAATTAATTTTGTAAATTTGTATTTATGACAATATTTGCAAGAAAGTAGGAAAGAACAATGTATCTGTTTGGGGCAGAGTTTGGTATATATTTTTTTCCCTGTAAAAGTTAGCATTTTAGACTCTGAGGGTAAAATTGTCTTTGTTATAGCCCTGTACTTAAGAGAATGGACATGGCTGTGTACCAATAAAACTTTATTACAGACAGTGGGCCCCTAATTGGGAGTGACAACATGTGGAAATCAAAGTTAAGGATGGCAGACCTAGCCTCTGTAGTCTTCTGCACTCCAGTTATCATTCTATTTTATTTTAGTTATGAAGTGTTCACAAAGATATGATTAACAGTGGTAAGAAGTCAATGTAACGTGACCTGATCCCTGCCTCAGGGAGCCTTTAATTACATGAATCCAGCAGCTGGAAAATAATTAGTGACAAATGGTGCTGTGGTCTGATCGTTGGTGATCACCTCACAATGGAAAGCTATAACAACATGTTTTAAATCAAAGGCACTGATTTTTTTAAATAATCAAAACTAGTGTCTGGCTGGGCATAGAGGTGCACGTTTGTAATCCCAGTACTTGAGAGGCTGAGACAGGAAGATCGTGGGTTCTTGGACAGCCTCAGATATTTAGTGAGGCCCTCTGCAACTTAGTGAGAGAGACCTTGTTTCTAAAGAATGAAAAATAGGGCCGGAGGTATAGCTTAGAGGGTTCCATCCCCGGTACTGAAAAAAAAAATTAAGCCAACAGAAACAGACAGGTATAATACATTATCAGTATTGTATAGTATTAAAATTTGGAATTTTTTATCAGATCGTTTCCTTATATTGAAATTGCCTAACACAAATTTACAGCTGATTCCCTATAGTTTAAGTTCTCATCTATATTTTTTCCATCTTTCTGATATATTTGGGTGTAGTGTCTTTTTCTAATTTCCTGAGATGGACATATAGATCATTAACCCTTTTTTCAGTATATCTAGTTATGATTTCAAAATTTCATTGAAGTATCATTTTCACTACATCTGTGATTTGATTCTTATTTTTTTGTGAAAGACCTCTGTAGATAAACAAAGTCAGAGGCGCGCGCACACACACACACACACACACACACACACACACACGGGACTTAGGAGGGATTTGGGCAGAAGCCTGTAGGGCCTGGGATATGGTGGGCCATCAGGGAGGTGGCCGAGGGCTGCAGGGCCGTCTGGTGGTCCAGGGCTCTCTGCCCACGCTGTGTTGGAGGATGAGCAGGTGTTGGTCCAGTGTGCTGTGAGGTGTGTCTGGGGGCATGTTCCAGGAGAAGGCTCGAGGGTATGGAACATTATGTCGTGTTTGGGGAGCTGTAAGCTTACAAAAGTATCTTGCAGAGAAGAAGATGAGGAGACAGAGGAGAGGAGAGAGAGGAGAGGAGAGAGGCTGGTGTGTGACTGAACGATGCCAGGCGTTATGGAATCTAATGAACATCAGGTTGGCTGAAGTGAACCCAAGTCAGAAACAGCGCTCTCCCTAGACATGTGGGCAGACTCTTGGTGGCCACAAAGTGTCTCCAGTGGCAGGCGGCCCTGAAAACCACCTTCCCGGTGACTGCACTGATGATCACCAGGTCCCCTCCCACAGGTTTCCCAAGCCAGGTTCATGGCATCCTGGTACCGCGATTACTCCATTTTACAGATTGGAAAACTGAGCGATAGAAAGTTCAACTACATGGCCCAGGATCACACAGCTGTTTAATGGCTGAAAAGCTATTCACCCGAACCCAGATGATGCGACTGGAGGGTCCACACTCATAACCTCAGAGGACCCTGATAAGCAGCAAGCCAAGGTGCCTGGGTGGCCTTCAAATGGCTGCTGTTTGGGATGAGCTGCTCCAGCGACGCTTCCTCCAGCGTGCCAGAAGGCCGCCAGCCCGAAAGCGCATGCGTGCAATGCTCGAGTTTTACGAGGCCCTTAGATGTATTTAAATTTACTGTCAAATCATAAAGAACTCGTTGAACTGTTGGCCTGCGGGAAGGCCCAGCGGAGGCTGTTTTAGTTTGGATTATGTGCAGTATGGCCACATTAGAGGAACTTGATGAAATTTCTCCCGATAAGTACATAAGGTAATAATGCCAGGCAAATTAAGAAGCCCGCCAACAGCCCAGGACCTGGACGGAACACAGCTGAACTGCAGAGAAATTGATGGGTTTCAGCCAAAAAGCAAAACACAAACAAACAAACAACAACAACAAAAGCAATCAAAAGCACAGGAGGCAGCTGAAGGCTACATCTGCCTGGTGCCGGCACTTGGATCGCTACAAGGTGACTGTGAGGATGGGTTTCTGCCGCTGTCAGAGGTGACGAGACATAGGAGCCTCAGCGGCTCTCCCGGTAGATGGCTTTGCAGTCAGATTGGCAATGGCCTGGATGGTGCCTGGATGGTGTATTTTTGTTGCGTTCCTCTAATCTATCATCACAACATATATTTGATGCAAGGGGAAAGGTGAGCCAGAGGGGTCCTGGGTACCAGAAAAGGAAGTGAATTCTGGGGGTTGGTGGGACTACTGGTTTACCTGGACTCATAGGAGAAGTGCCAGGACTGGAACATTTTAATTCTTTCCCGTGTGGTGGTACCATTAGCTCCGCTGTATAGATGGGAAAGCTGGGCATGGTGGTTCATGCCCATAGTCCCTGTTCTTGGGAGGCTGAGACAAGAAGATCCTAGGTTCAAGACCAGTCTCAGCAACTTAGAGAGACCTTGTTTCAACATAAAAAATAAAAAGGACTGAGCTGGGCGTCGTGGCACACGCTTGTAATCCCAGCATTTGGGAGACTGAGACAGTAGGATCTCAGGTTTGAGGGCAGCCTCAGCTATTTAGTGAGGCCCTCCACAACTCAATGAGACCCTGTTTCCAAAATATAAAAATAAAAAATAGGACTTGGGGTATAGCTCAGAGGTAGAATGCCCCTGGGTTCTATCCCAAATACAGCAAAAAATAGAAAAAATAAATAAAAAAGGACTGAAGGTGTAGCCCAAAGATAGAATGCCCCTGAGTTCAACCCCTAGTACGAAAAAAAAAAAAAAAGCAGAAAAAATAGATTGTAGCAAGGTCCCCACCCAAATTAGATACCACGAAGTGTAAGCTCTTAAAGAGTTCAATGGAAAACTTGTTGTGTGTGTGTGTGTGGCACTGGGGATTGAACCCTCAGGCATTCTATCTCTGAGATAAACCCCCAGCCTGATTTTATTTCATATTTTGGAGACAGGGTCTAAGTTGTGGCAGTCTTGCTAACTTGTCGAGGTTGGCTTCAAACCTGTGATCTTCCTGTCTCAGTCTCCCAAGGACTGGGATTAAAAGTGTGCGTCACCACGCCCGGCTAGTGGAAAACTTTTTAACATGAAAGTTTCCCCCTAGTAGTATTACATGTGTGATGTTACTGTATGAAGAGAGACAATTTTCGTTTTCTTAATTAATACCACTGCCCAGGCACCAAGGGCCCTCAGTTTCTCTTTCAGCATGTGCTTAACAGAGTGTGGTGACCTAGGATTTGACAGTAATGTGTTGCTTCCAAAGCTCATTCTTAACTCGTCCTTGTTCCTGGGGCGGAGACTTGGCCCAGCCTCAGGCCTGCCTGGTTTACATTCATGGGGCTGCTTTCTCTCCTAGCTTCTGTCACCTGCCTAGATGTTCAGGAGAGTCACTGGTTAAAAACCCACACTGTCATCTTTTCATCATACTACCATGGTGATCATTTTCCTTTGACATCTAAAAATAATAAATTATATTTTTATCCAACTGGAGCACTTGATGTTAACAAATATCCTATCTTGGCCGCCAACTTGAGAATTCATTTAACACCCACTTTGATATAATGCCAGTTTGGCATTTCTCTGGATAAAAAAGCCAGTGGAGGCTCTTCAATTTGCTATAAGAGGACATTTACTCATAAAGAAAATACAGGATGGAAATAAGACTACCCACTAAGTAGTTGGCTGGGCTCAGTGGTGCATGCCTGTAATCCCAGTACTTGAGAGGCTGAGACAGGAGGAAAGCAGATTTGAGGTTAGCCTCAGCAATTTAGTGAGACCCCCAGCAACTTAAGAAGACCCTGTTTCAAAATAAAAAGGATTGGGTGTGTAGCTAAGTGGTAGAACATCCCTGGGCTCAATCCCCAGTACCACAAAAAGACAAAACAATTAGTTGTACCCTGAAGTTGTCTCTTTGTTTTTCAAAGTATTTAGTTTTAAGGCGATACCTCTGTACACAGGCACACCTTCGTGTCTGTGATTCAACATGATGTTATTCATGGAATAAATATATACTAAACATCTGCCAGGCCAGGGCTCGCATGGAAATGAACCGTGCACAGTGCCTGGGCCCCGAGAGGCTGTCCTGTGGGGGAGAAACACGCTAAGCATGTGGTCTAGCGCTGAGCCGTACTCCAGCCCCGGGTGGGAGCAGCTATCAAGTGGACCTATGCAAAGTAAAGCAGAGAACCCACAGCAGGAGCCAGGCAGGAGCAGGAAGGTCAAAGACTTCACAGAGATGAGTTTTCCCCACATGTACCCATGAAAAAGCGTGCAGAATGCTTAACGATGCTTCTGATGCAAAGTGGCAATGCTAGCTGTTGATGCTTTGGGAGTAAAATCCAATATCAGAATCCTACAAATTCTAAAGAGCGTTTGAAAAGGAAAAAAAAAAAATCAATCAATCAAAGGCTAGGATCCTCTTAAATACCAATTGGAAAATATTATTCGTTTCTGGTTCAAAGCTTTTTCAAAATTATAAACTTGGGCCTAAAACATATGTTTTCACGTAATTTTTTTCTTTTCAAAGTTTAGTTCTGTTTGATATTATAGTATATAATAAAGTAGCTAGACGTGGTGGTGCACACCTGTAATCCCAGTAGTTGGGAGGCTGAGACAGGAGGATTGAAAGTCTGAGGCCAGCCTGGGCAACTTAGTGAGACCCTGAATTAAAGGAAAAAGATAAAAAGGGCTGGGAGTGTAGCTCAATGGTAGAGTGCTTCTGGGTTCAGTCCCCAGTACCATATACATGGACAAAAAAGTAATGTTTGGTTCACAGTATAGCAAATGATGAATTTGTTCTTTTTTTTTTTAAATTCAGGCTTATGATGTTTATTAAACTTAGAAGTCTGGAGAGAAGAAATGAGTATCCTGGAATCAAATAAGAATCAGCTCCCAGGATGGTTAAATCCCAAGGCTTTCTTAAGGCACGCAGAATTTCCTCAAGTCTCTTGGTAGAACAAGGAGTGTTTTTTCTAATTGAAAGTTTCTTCCCACTAATTACTCTGTCATACAAGCTCAGAACTTTGTGTCTCTATTGTTTTCAAAACCCTAGGCACCATAGACATTCTGCTACAGAAGATCAAGGTAGAGGCACATCAGGAAGCTTTTGTGAGCTTGTGCGAGGCACTTTCCTCATCTGGGTCTCAGTTTCCCCACGTCTGTGGAAGAAGGTGGGTAGAATTGCGGCTAGACCCTGCCTGGCCTCAATGTTCTCTCTTTAGACTTACAGCTGATACTCTACGTGAGATAAAGGCTAAAATATTGCTGATCACAGCAATGGTGAGTACCTGAAATGTCTCTGAAGCTAGCCTTTTCATGATTAAACTAACTATGAATGTAAAACAACCAAGATAAATTCAAAATGTCCCTTGGGTATAAACAGGCGAGGACTTGGAATTCAATTAAAATATGGATTCACGAGAGACTTCCGGGAAGATGGCGACCGAGAAAAGCGGGGCTTAAGAGTCCCGCTAACAACCAATCTCCATTACCACAAAAAGAGCGCCTTTTATAGCCAGAAAACACCATCACCAGAAAAACAAAAAAACCACCAGGCTCCAGAGAGAAAGCGGACTGAGAACAGAGCTCAGGGCCACAGAGGAGACACACGCGCCCGAGGACGCGGCAGCAGCGCCATACTGCCGGCGGCAGTGGCGAACTCAGCGGACGGCTACAGCAAGCCGAGGTGAGCCGATGCGGAACAGCCAGGCGGGATCTTTCGGCGCAGACAGCATTTAAAGCTCCCAGTGGCTGAGCTCAGCACACGTTGCAGGGATTCAGAGTGGAAATCAAAACCAGAGAAGAAAAAATACGCCAGCCTCATGGCCGAGGGCGTGGCAGAGGCGCCATATTGCCACCGGCGGCGGCAGCAGCAGTGAATTCACCGAGTCCAGTACAGCTACATCTACGTACTCAAGAACAGTGAGTCAAATTGCGGGCCACAGAGGAGAAATCCCAGTATTGTGCCTCCTGGGACTTGACCCAGTGAGGGAGTGGTGGTGGCAGAGATATCACACCATAGGAGAGCGTGCAACCTGGCACCCCCCATAGTTTAAAGCAGCCTCTATCGACTCCCTGGGTCGGAGACTCTGTGATACAACCCAGTAAAGGAATAGTAGGGTCTGAGATAATACAGACTCGAGATCCAGAGCACCTTAAGTGAAGCCATAGTGACCCAAGGGAAGAACCCAGAGAGGGCACAAACCTCCGAAATCATGGGAAAGAGGAATAACACTGAAGTAATGAATGTGCACAACCCCACAACATCAGAACCTGATAAAACAGAAAATCAGAGATTTCTAGAAGATCAAATCAGGAAAATAACTGTAGAAATAATAGAGGTGCTTCGAAAAGAACTCAGAGAGAGCCAAAAAGAGATAAAGGATGCAATTAATGAAGTAAAGGCCTCAATTCAAAGCATAAACAACCGATTAGACCACATGGAGAACAGAATCTCGCTCTTAGAAGATGAGCAATCCAAAAATGAATGCATAGTTTCTAATCTAGAAAAAGATATCCAACAGCAGGAATCTGACATTGAAGAAATATGGGCCATCTTAAGAGAGCTAACCTAAGAATAATTGGAATAGAGGAGGGAAAAGAAAGTGATACCAAAGGGATCAACAATCTCTTCAAGGAAGTAATAGCAGAAAATTTTCCAAATATAGAGCAAGAGGTTGATACACAGATCCAGGAAACTTATAGAACTCCCTTTAGACAGGATCCGAGAAGAGGATCCCCACGCCATATAATTGTCAAAATGACCAATGTGGAAGCCAAGCAGAGAATATTAAAGGCAACAAAAACAAAGGGCCAAGTGACATTCAGAGGCAAGCCAATTAGAATCACTCCAGACTTCCCAAACCAAGTCATGAGAGCCAGAAGGGCTTGGAGTAACATATTCCAAACTCTGAAAGAAAACAACTTCCAGCCAAAAATTTCCTATCCAGCAAAACTTTCTATCAAATTAGATGGAGAAATAAGAAGCTTCCATGACAAACAGAAACTGAAGGAATTTATGTCTTCAAAACCAGCGCTAGAGAAAATACTCAAAGAGATTAACTACAAAGAAGAAATAGGTAACACTCACCAGAACCAGAGAAACAAGAGTTTCCATCCAACAGACAACTAAGATTGGTTATCTGTGGAGATTCATTATTTATGTTAGTCTTTTACCTATCTCTAAATTGTATTGTTTGCCTTTATTGTTGTTAATTTTTAGGATTTCTAGTTGGAATATTAATATACCTTCAGATATAGCATTTGGAAATATTTTATCCAATTCTATTAGTAACTTTTAACTCTGTTTACATTGTCTTTGGATATACAATATTTTCTTTTATTTTTTAGGGAGTTTGTATACTCTTCTGTTGCCTGTGCCATTGAAATCATATCCAAGAAATCACTGCCAATTTCAATGTTGTGAGGTCTTATGACCCAGATTTTCTCCTAAAAGTTTATAGTCTTAAGATTTATATTTAGGTCTTTTATTTAATTTGAGTTAATACTTGTATGTGGGATTAGGTAAGGGTCCAATTTTATTCTTTTCCATGTAATTATTATTTTTCAACAATATTTAGTTAAAAGATTATTATTTCCACCACCAAATCTTCGTGGAAACCTTTTCAAAAATAACTTGACAATATAGGGAAGAATTTAGCTCTAGGCTTGTATTTAACTCCAATGGTCTATATATCTGCCTTTAGAACAGTACTACACTGTTTCAATTATTGTAGCTTTATATGGTTTGAAATCAGAAAATATACATCTTCTAGCTTTGTTTTTGCTTCGAGATTGTTTTGGGTATCTAGAGTCCATACTCCATATCAGGATAGATTTTTTTCTGAAAAATAAATATATGATAGTTTCACCTAAAAAAAAGAAAAAAATTTTCTCTGGTAAGAAAGAAAGCAAAAAGAAATATTGAAATGTTATCTTTAAGTCATCAAAAGCTTGGTATCAGACAAATGAAACTGTTATGTGAGATTATCATTTTTAATTTTGGATAAATTGCTATAATACTAGATGTCAACCACTAAGCCAAGCATGGGAGGGAGGGATGGGGAGAGAATGGGGTGGGGATCGGGTGGGGGCTGACTGGGCGATGTGTGCATGTTTGTCTACAAAAGTTTGTATCCCACTATGATGTATGAATACAGTGCACCAATAAAATAAAATTAAAAAAAAATATGGATTCACCTAGAATCTTTAGCCACAAATGCAACTGGATTAACACTGTCCACTTTCTCTCTTAACTGATGTCTCCACCGAGGTGGTAATCAGGCCACAGAAAGCATGGGGCGCGGAGGGCATTCAAAATATAATGCGGTAGGAGGAATTCATCTGGCACTTTTGCAGAGGATAAAAAATGTCGTGAGATTGCAAAACCATTTGAGGAGGTAAGTAGGCAGAAAGAACAACGGGTGTCTGTTGCTTCTGCATCTAACTGGAATTTTATTGGCGTCTCCGTGGTTGCGGCCTGTCTGTCGTAGGGAGTCCAATCAATTCCCCCGGTCCCTGGGGTGCCGGCTTCTCCTGATCTGCTGGCTCTAATCCTGGTCCTCAGTAGGGTGGTAGACAGAGCTCACAGCCACAACACACAGTCATCTTCTGTGTGGCTTCCGTGCTGGTCCTTCCCTGACCGCACTCTGGCTCTGGAAGATGCCTCTTGCCATGGGCACACATATCTACCTCTCCCGACTCCCTGGAAACCTGTTAATGTGCCAGTTCCAGTGATTGAGGTCATTCCAGTCTGGAACTCTTGGCAGAGTCCTTTGCCAGAGTCTCTCTAACACCAGCCCTAAGGTGGCTGTGTCCCCCGTGGCCACAGACTTTCCATCCACATGAACTAGATACCTGTGTCCAGAGGCCCATCTACCTGATTCCAGCCAGATGGCAATGCCTTGGCCCATCATCCTCAGAGACACCACACACACAAACACACTGCCCTCTGCCTGGTTTCAAGGATGCACTAATCCTGGAGCTGGCTTTAAGCAATCTCAGCTTTCTGGGGATGGGGTAGTGAGATGAACTCCTGGAGCACAGTCTCGGCATGGGTTGGTAAGGACAAAGGCTGGCCTGGGCACAGCAGGGCTCTGTGCCTGTCCAGTGCCTAGTGTTGGAGGACCTCCTCAGGCCTCTTGCTACTAAGTGCTGAGAAGCAATTGCATTCACCCCTGGGGTTCCCAGTAGTTTCCATGATCTCTGCATACTCAGAAATTAAAAAATGAGGTAGCCTCTTGCCTGAGGGCTCCCTAAAATTCTATACCATCAGCTCATCCACACACCCAGTTTAGAAAATGTTTTGTTCTGGACTTCCAGGAAGATGCCAACTGAGAAAAGCAGAGCTTATGACCCTCGCTAACAAACAATCTCTATTGCCACAAAATCAGTGCTTTTCATAGCCAGAAAACACCATCAGCACAGAAATAAAAACTGTAAATATACGGGACAGAGAAAAAGAAGGCTAGAAGAACAACCAGAGGCCAGAAAAGAAACTAGCCCACACTGCGGTGGCGGAGCCGCGCTGGTGCCATCTTTCCTCGCAGCACCAGGCTCCAGAGAAGAAAAGGACTCAGAACGGAGCTCAAAAACAGAAAAGAAATATGCCAGCCTCATGGCTGAGGGCTCAACAGCAGTGCCATATAGCCAGCAGCGGTAGCGAGTGCACCGTGCCTGCAACAGCTACAGATCGGCTCACTCAACAACCCACCAGGCTTCAGAGAGGAAAGGTAAACAAGGAGCTGAAGTGAGCAGATGCGGATCATCCGGGTGTAATTCAGCAGTTTTTTCAGTGCAAAGAACGTCTAAAACTCCCAGTGGCCAAGCTCAGCACACCCTCCAGGGACTCAGAATGCAGCTCAAAACCAGAAAAGGAATACGCCAGCCTCATGGCCAAGGGTGTGGCAGAGGCGCCGTATTGCCAGTGGCGACGGTGAGTTCATTGTGTTTGTGACAGCTCCGGATCAGCGCACTCAACAACCATGAGTGAAATTGCAGCCCCTAAAGGAGAAATCCCAGCACTGCACCCCCAGGGACTTGCACAGCTTTGATAATCTCCCTGGATCTGAAATTTTGCAGTCCAACCCAGTGAAGGAGTAGCAGTGGCAGAGATACCACACCCTAATTGCAGCTCCCTGAGGGAAAACACCCAGCCTGGCACCCCCATGGTCTCGTGCAGCCTCGATAAACTCCCTGGGTCTGAGACTTTGTGATATAACCCAGTAAAGGAGTAGTGGTGACTGAGATTACCACAGACTTGAGATCTAGAGCACCTTAAGTGAAGTCGTAGTGGCCCAGGGAAGAACTCAGAGAAGGCACAAACTTTCAGAATCATGGGAAAGAGGAATAACAATGGAGCAATGAATGCCCACAACCCCACAACATCAGAACTTGATAACACAGAAATTCAGAGATCTCAAGAAGATCAAATCAGGAATATAACTGTAGAAATAATACAGGACTTACGAAAAGAATTTAGAGAGAGTCTAAAAGAAATAAAGGATGCAATCATTGAAGTAAAGGCGTCAATTCAAAGTATAAACAATCGATTAGACCACATGGAGAATAGAATCTCGCTCCTAGAAGATGATCACTCCAAAAATGAATGCATAGTTTATAATATAGAAAAAAAAATCTGACAGCAGGAATTTGACATTGAAGAAATATAGACCCATTTTAAGAGAGCTAACTTAAGAATAATTGGAATAGAGGAGGGAAAAGAAGGTGAAACTAAAGGGATCAATAATCTCTTCAAGGAAGTAATAGCAGAAAATTTTCCAAACATAGAGCAAGAAGTTGATACACAGGTCCAGGAAACTTACAGAATTCACTTTAGACAGGATCAGAGAAGAGGTTCCCTGCCGGATCTACTTCCTCTCGGCATCTGTGTGGGCCCCCACGTAGTCAAATCGGCATATAGCCCCGAGAGAAAGTGTGGTCTCTGGCTAAAGTTCTTCCCATTTTTAGATATTCTTTCATAACTATTATTCTTTTGGTAATGATTCTTTTAACTCTCCACACGAATTTCTCCGGTGGTGTAAGATCAGGACTGTGAGAGAAACTGAGTCCGTGGAAAATAAACTTTCTGGTAAACGTCCTCGGCTTTGTTCAAATGGTAATAAAAATTTAGTTAGAATTCAGATGCAGTGGCAGCATTCCATTCAGTAATTACAAATGCAGAACTCCTCCCTATCTTTGACCTTCATTCTAATAGAGCAAGGGCTGAAAGGAATCTTGACCTTTGCATCTAGTGATAGCGCTGCCTGGAGGCAGGGCGACACCACCTGGTTAAAATAGCTATGTCAAAACAAAGGACAGATAAAATAGATGTGTAAACGTGAAAGAAAGAAAATATGGTGAGAAGAAAGTATTTTTGTATGAAGAGGAGCTTATCCTAAGATTGTCCCGAATGGGAAAGAAAGGAATTAGAAAGATAAAAAGCAGGTTACAGAAAGAGAGTGGTAAGGAAATGGATTATTAAAAGAGGAATAGGCTTCTAATAAGCCTATCGTTTGAGGAAAAGTGCTCAGCTGCTAGAGAAGTACATCTGACAACTAAATCTAAAAACTTCATGTTATTTCTTGGTATTTACCTGCTAAACTGTGTTATGAGCTTGCTTAAGCTTTCAGACAGCAGATTGTATTGCAGACAAAATCCAGCAGACATTCATCGAAATTCTCTAAATCATCATAAAGGTACACGGATTTCCCTACGTCAACTACATATATGAAAGCTGGAATCTCGGACTTCGTCCCCCATTCAGCTCAAGGAGGTTGCTAGATAGAGAAGGACATTGGACTAAGCCCTAGGAATAAAAGTTCCAAAAGGGTTAAAGAAAACTCTTAAAAACTGGACTCCTCAAGTGATTTTGGGTGTGACTTTTGTTCTTCTGGAATTAGCCCACTAAAAGCCTCTGCAGCTGCAAGGTCAAAGGGGCTGATTCGAGCACAAGACCCACCTGGGGTAATGGGACTGATTTCAATGACAAAGACCTGTGATATCACAGGCCTTACTTTTGTCTTGTTCAGGGTTGGTAATCTGCATGTGTATCTCTCTATTGTATTTTGGGTGTTTGCACTTTTTTACTAGAGAATCACTGGGGAGATGGGAATATATAAAAAATCTTGTGTCTAGAATAAAGTGTTCGATTGCACAAGAAGCACTGATCCATGTCAGGTTCTTTTCAGAAGCACCGCTAATAGGAACTTATAGAAACTTATTTCCTAGAAGGGAAAGAATCGCTGCAGATAAGTGGCTGCAGTACGGGCACCCTATCCTCCCCCATCTTTTCTGAGATTGATCGTGAGTGGACTCGCGCCCCAAACTGAGCAAAGTTCGTGGCAGTTCCCCATGTCACAAAATTGTCAAAATGACCAATGTGAAAGCCAAGGAGAGAATCTTTTATTTTTTTTTTTTATTTTTTTATTTTTTGGTGGTACTGGGGATGGAACCCTTCTACCTCTGGGCTACACTCCCAGACCTATTTTATATTTTATTTGGAAACAGAGACTCTTAAGCCAGCACAGCTGGCTTTGAACCTGCGCGATCCTCCTGTCTCTGCCTCCCAAGCACGGGTATTACAAGCATGTGCCACCACGCCCGGCCAAGGAGAGAATCTTAAAGGCAACAAAAACAAAAGGCCAAGTGACATACAGAGGCAAAACAATTAGAATCACTCCAGACTTCCCAAACAAAGTCATGAAAGTCAGAAGGCTTGGAGTAACATATTCCAAACTCTGAAAGAAAACAACTTTCAGCCCCAAATTTTCTACCCAGCAAAACCATCCATCAAATTAGATTTGGAAATAAGAAGCTTCCATTACAAACAGAAACTGAAGGAATTTATATCTTCAAAACCAGCTCTAGAGATAATACTCAAGGAAATTAACTACAAAGAAGAAATAGGTAATACACACCAGAACCAGAGAAACAAGATTTGCCATCCAGCAGACAACTAAGCAAAGAAGAATAATCAGTATCTCAAACAGAAACAAAATCTTAACATTTTAAGAATTAAAAATTATCTCTCAATAATCACACTGAATGTAAATGGCCTCAACTCCCCAATAAAAAGACATAAAGTGGCAAAATGGATTAAAAACCAGGACCCACCTATCTGCTGCTTACAAGAAACACACCTTACAAGTAAAAATAGAAACAAATTCAAGATAAAGGGCTGGAGCAAGGTAATCCATGCTAATGGAACTCAAAGGCAAGCAGGAGTAGCAACTATGATATCAGACAAGCTAGACTTCAAACCCAAACTTATTAGAAGAGACAAAGAAGGTCATATTTTACTGGTAAAAGGAATAATCCAGCAAGAGGAAATAACAATAATCAACATCTATGCCCCAAACATAGGTGCAGCTACTTTCATAAATCAAACTCTTTGTGACATGAAATCACACATAAATCCCAATACAATAATACTGGGAGACTTCAACACACATCTCACAACACTAGACCAATCTTCCAGACAAAAGGTCAGTAAAGATGCCTCGGAACTAAAGAACACCATTAATCAAATGGACCTGTTGGACACATATAGAATATTTCACCCAACTACAGCGGAGTTTACATTTTTCTCAGCTGTTCATGGAAACTTCTCCAAAATAGATCACATCCTAGGCCATAAAATGAGCACTAGCAAATTTAAAAAATGTTACATATTTCCCTGTGTCATTTCAGACCATAATGGAATGAAACTAGAAATCAACTATAAGAAGACCCAGAGAAACAACACAAACATGTGGAGACTGAACACCACACTTCTGAATGAAGAAAGGGTCATAGAAGATGTAAGAGGTGAAATCAAGGAATTTCTAGAAACAAATGAAAATAAAGATAAAACATATCAAAACCTCTGGGACACTTTGAAGGCAGTATTAAGAGGAAAATTTATAGCACTGAGTGCTCACATAAGAAAAACAGAAAATCTTCAAATAAATAGCCTAATGACACACCTCAAAGCCCTTGAAAAGCAGGAACAATTGAACCCCAAAGCCAGCAGAAGATGGGAAATTATTAAAATTAGAGCAGAAATTAAAGAAATAGAGAATAAAAAAATACAGAAAATCAACAAAACCAAAAGCTGGTTTCTTGAAAAAATTAACAAGATATATAAACCACTAGCCAACCTAACTAAAAAAAGAGAAAGAATCAACCTAAATTATGAAGATAAGAAATGAAAAAGGAGACATTACTACTGACAGTGTAGAAATCCAGAGGATTATCAGAAACTACTTTGAAAAACTATAATCCAACAAAATAGAAAATCTGGAGGAAATTGACAACTTTCTAGATAAATACTACCTTCCTAAACTGAGTCAAGAAGATATAGAACACTTAAACCAACCAATAACAATCAAAGAGATTGAAACAGCAATAAAGAGCTTACCATCAAAGAAAAGCCCAGGACCAGATGGCTTTCCAAGTGAATTCTATAAAACCTTTATAGAAGAGCTAACCACAATACTCCTCAAACTATTTCACGAAATAGAAAAAACCAGGACTCTCCCAAATACATTCTATGAAGCCAACATTACACTAATACCCAAACCGAATAAAGACAGTTCAAGGAAGGAAAACTACAGGCCCATATCTCTGATGAACTTGGATGCAAAACTATTAAACAAAATACTAGCAACACACATTCAAAACCACATCAAGAAAATCATACACCATGACCAGGTAGGGTTCATCCCAGGGATGCAAGCCTGGTTCAATATATGAAAATTAATCCATGTAATTCATCATATAAACAGAATCAAAGACAAAAACCACATGATCATCTCAATAGATGCTGAAAAAGCATTTGATAAAATTCAACATCCATTTATGATAAAAACACTGCAGAGAATAGGAATAGAAGGAACATATCTCAACATCATAAAGGCAATCTACAATAAGCCCATTGCTAACATCATATTAAATGGGGGAAAACTTCAAGAATTCCCCCTAAAAACAGGAACGAGACAAGGATGTCCATTATCACCACTTCTCTTCAATATAGTACTAGAGACTCTAGCCAGAGCAATAAGGCAAGAAAAGGAAATCAAAGGAGGACAAATAGGAAAAGAAGAACTCAAACTTTCACTATTTGCAGAGGACATGATACTATATTTAGAAAACCCAACAAACTTAACCAAAAGGCTTATGGAATTGATGAACAAATTCAGCAAAGTGTCTGGATAGAAAATCAATTTTAAAAAATCAGAAGCTTTCCTGTACACCAACCATAAATGCACTGAAAAAGAAATTCACAAAACACTTCCACTCAGGATCTCCCACAAAAAAATAAAACACTTAGGAATAAACTTGACCAAGGAAGTAAAAATGTCTACAAAGAAAATTATAAAACAATGAAAGAAGAAATCGAAGATCTTAGAAGATGGAAGGATCTTCCATGTTCATGTATTTGCAGAATAAATATAATTAAAATGGCCATCCTCCCAAAAGTGATCTACAGATTCAATGTAACGCCCATTAAACTACCAAGATCATTTCTCACAGACATAGAAAAATCAGTCCTTAAATTTATTTGGAATAACAAAAAGCCTAGAATAGCCAAAGTAGTTCTCAGCAACAAGTACCATGCAGGAGGAATCACAATACCTGACTTTAAACTATACTACAAAGCCATTGTTCTAAAAACAGCATGGTACTGGCAACAAAACAAAACAAAAACAAAAACAAAACAGATATATAGACCAATGGATCAGAATAGAAGACCCAGAAACAAGTCCACACACTTTCAGCCAATTGATTTTTGACAAAGGGGACAAAAACTTACACTGGAAAAAAGATAGCCTCTTCAACAAATGGTGTTGGCAAAACTGGTTAACCATATGCAGAAAATGGGAAATTAATCCCACTTTCTCACCCCGCACAAGTGTCAATTCAAGATGGATCAAATACTTGGAAATCAAACCGGAGACCTTGAGGCTCCTTGAAGAGGGCATAGGTCCAACATTGCAACACATAGGCACAGATAAACACTTTCTCAACAAGACCCCAAAGGCACAACAAATTAAAAGGTGAATCAATACATGGGATTGCATGAAACTGAAGAACTTCTGTTCAGCAAAGGAAACTGTCAAGAACTTCAACCGAGAGAAAACAGAATGGGAGAAGATTTTTGCCACCTACACCACCGATAGAGGACTAATATCTAGAATATACAGAGAACTCAAGAAACTCAACACTAAGAAAACAAAGCATCCAATAACAAAATGGGCAGCGAACTAAATAGACACTTCATAAAAGAAGAAATTCAAATGGCCAATATATGCATGAAAAATGCTCAACACCACTGGCAATCAGAGAGATGCAAATCAAAACTACCCTGAAATTTCACCTAACTCCAACTAGAATGGCAATCATTTAAAACACAAACAACAACAGATGCTGGCGAGGATGTGGAGAAGTGGGAACTCTAAGACATTGTTGGTGGGATTGCAAATTAGTGCAACCACTTTGGAAAACAGTATAGAGAATCCTCAGAAGAATGGGAACAAATCTACCATTTGATCCAGCAATACCACTTCTGGGTATCTACCCAAAAGATAGGAAACCAAACTACCAAACTAATGCATGTGTATCTATGTTCATAGCTGCCCAATTCACCATAGCCAAACTATGGAACGAGCCAAGACGTCCATCAACAGATGAATGGATTACAAAACTGTGGGATATGTACACAATGGAATTTTACTCGGCCATCAAAAAAACCTCAATTACATGATTTTCAGGGAAATGGATGGAACTGGAGGACATTATGCTAAGTGAGATTAGTCAGTTACAAAAAGTAAGAAATCAGATGCCTTTCCTAATATGTGTGAGCTAGGGAGAAATGGGTCATAGGAGGAACTCTAGATGAAAAAGGAAATCCTATAGAGCAGCAAACAAGGCAACCTAAATGAAGGAATGGGAGGGGGGAAGAAGGAAATTCTCTAAAACACACAGCATACTTAAACAGATCGAAGTCAACCACTAAGCCCAGCAAGGGAGGGAGGGATGGGGAGGGATTGGGGTGCGAATTGGGTAGGGGTTAAATCGGTGATGTGTACATGTCTGTACACATAAGTTTTTTACCCCAATATGATGTGTAAATATAATGCACCAATAAAAAATAAAACAATGTTTTGTTCTCACTCTTAGCTGCTCATTCAGTTTTCATGGTTGAAATATGGGCTCTTTCTTTCTTTCTTTCTTTGTTTCCTCCTTTCTTTTTCTCTCTCCTTTTTCTCTCTTTTTCTTTTGTTGTGTTCCTGGGGATTGAATCCAGGGGAATTCTACCTTCTAGCTACACCTCCAGCCCTTTTATTTTTATTTCGTTTTGAAACACGGTCTTGCTAAGTTGCTGAGGCTGGTCTCGAACGTGTGATTCTCCTGTCTCAGCCTCCCAAGAACTGGGGCTCTATGTGTGTGGTGCCACATCTGTCTGGCCAGTTGTATCTCTATGCTGGCTCTTTCTTGGTTTACCCAATCTTTCTACAATCTAGATCATTTATAGATAGATAAGATTTAACTAAAATTGCTTCCCTTATGTTCTCAACACATCTCTCCAAGTTAACTGGCAACCTGTAAGATAATTTTGCGTATTTGCTCAAGCTCCCAGAAATGATAGGTTTTTATGAGTCACCTCTTCCATTTCCTTTGAGGACAATATATTGCTGTGTGGCTTGTTAGTATAATTGAATTCCATCTCCCTCTTGTCCTTGTGTGCAGGGAGTCCTGCAACCCTTATCTGTAACAGAGTCTCTTTGTATAATGTGGTATTTTGATACCCTTCTCCTTTGAAATAAAACCTTTTTATAAAGAAAGTTTTGGGCAAGAAAAACAGGCAGATAACTGCCAGATTTTACCCATACATTTTATGTACACATGCCTAATTTTAAAGGCTTTATTAAAATTATTTTAGCAATAAGAAGCAAAGTTAATTCAGCTACATTTTTATTGAGCCTCTTGTAGGGAAGGTGCTGATACTCCAATGATATTTTTAGGTGGTACTGAGGATTTAACCTGGGGGTATTCTACCTTTGAGCTATACTCCCTGCCCTTTTTATGTCTTTTTTTAAAAAAAAAATGTATTGAGGTATATTAGGGATTGAACCCAGCAGTGTTCTACTTTGGAGCTATACTTGCAGTCCCTTTCATTTTGAAATAGGGCCTCACTAAGTTGCTGAAGCTGGTCTCAAACCTGCAATCCTCCTGTCTCAGCCTCCCAAGTACTGGGATTACAGGCATATCCTATCCTCTAATGATATTTAAAAATGAGAATTATTTAACATTATGGAACTGTGAGCATTATAAAAAAATGGGACATTTATCTAACCCCCAGGTCATTGAAATGCTTTATAAAAATGTTTTTAAATGTTTAATTAATTTTAAAAAACGGAAATCCCCTGCCGCACATACGTCTTTCCCCAGGGCTCCTGCCCTGGCAGGCTCAGAGCTACTGTCCCGCTCAGCAGGGATTCTTCACGACAGCGTGTTCCCCATCTTCACGTTTATCTTTGGTTTGGGGAAGTGACACTATTACTTATTCTCCAGCAGCAGGTGGCCCGGCCCAGTCTTTCTCTCATTTCTCCATTATTTCCCACACGGCGTATTATCTCCTTATTATTTTCCCGATGCTTCTGATGACGGTGCTGCTGCTTGTTTTTTCTCTCATCAGAACGAGATTCCGGCCGAACCAGGCGCAGTTCATAATTCAGCGTCTCCGCACGTCTGCTGTGTGTCCATGAGCACTGCGCACCACCAGGGTAAAGGTCCTCTCCAGGAGGTGCTTGGTACCAGAGAGCTGCGCCTCGAGGCTCCCCCGCAGGGAGGGGGCCGCCTGGGGGCAAGAACCCTGGGGACCTCTGCAGGGTGGTCAGGTAAGCCAGGCAGGGAAGGAGGGGCATCCGTCCCTGTGCACGTCCCCACGGGGCAGACAGAAGGCTCTGCGTAGGACCAGCCTTTCTTCCTTTGCGTTCATCACTTCAGGAATGCCGCCATGTCTGCCGTCTGAGAAGGTCAAGACAGCATCTATCCTGGCAGTGGACGGAACCGCAAGTCAGCTCTCACCCACGTCCCAGGATGATACTTATTTCTTTTCATTACACAACCTGGTATCCTCTTCCATGAAGCTCTTTGTATCCCACTCAGAGTCTTCCCCTTTGCGCCTTCTTAACATCTCCATACAATGTCCCAGATTCTGCGTGCAGAAGAAGGAGGCCCGGCTCCTTCTTCTGTGTGGGCAGCCTCGGGTGTGACTTCTCAAACATTAGGGCCCATCAGCAGCCCCTAGAGTGCGGCCTAAGCCGGCCTCACCCCGGGACATGGAATTCAGCAGCCTTGGTCTCACTTGGGAACGTGTTGGAAACATGACTTTTCAGACTCAGTCCGGGGACTGCATCTTGGGAACCTTCGAAAACCACCCACCTACCTACCTACCTACCTTCCTTCCTTCCTTCCTTCCTTCCTTCCTTCCTTCCTTCCTTTCTTTCTCTCTCTCTTTCTTTCTTTTTGGTGGTACCGGGATGGAACCCAGGGGCATTCTACCTCCAAGTGATACCCCCAGCCCTATTCTTTTATTCTATTTTTGAAACACAGTCTCACTCAGTTGTGAAGGGCCTCGCTTAGTAGCTGAGGCTGTCCACGAACCGTGATTCTCCAGTTTCAGCCTCCCAAATGTTGGGATTACAAGCGTGCGCCACCATAACCTGCTTGAAAACCAGTTTTAATGACATTGCTCACTTCTGAGTGTGTCACCAAAGCCTTCTGATCCCTTGTTTTCCCCACCTAAAAAATGGGAAGAATTCCACCGGCTGCCACTGCTACCCCATTTAAGTGTACGAGGGTTAAAACACCTTCACACATAAAGACGCGTGCAGCTGATCTTGGGGAAAACACATTCTTAAAATTTTAAGACACGCTCAAATCGGCAAACATCACAGTGCGTGCATCAGCCTCCAAGGAGATTTTCCTTTTCTATCTTTATCTACAGTGCTGAAGATCAAACCCAGCACTAGTACCATGGAGCTGGCTACATTTCCTACCCTCACCTCCAATTTAAATTTGCCCGTATCATATCTAGGTACTTAAGCATAATAAGAGGTGATGTTTTAGTAGCAGCATTTAATATGTAATATTTATGAGAAGTTATTATAGGCCTGATAGGTGCTAATCATCTTAAATAATAATATAAATCATAATAACAATTATATTATGGTTTTGATGATATAGCTGTTAATATATATATATGGCATAAATGACAGGCGTTATTTTAAGTGCTTCTCACATATTAATAGACTTTTTCCAACCTGAGTGTAAACTCAGAGCTGAAGCGTCTGAGGCCCAGAGAGGTTAAGCACCTTGCCAAGAGCCACACAGCTATAAGTAGCAGGGCTCTAGGCTCAGCACCTGCACCTCTTTTCTGCACTGCTCCTCTGTGAATTCTTTTTCTATGCATTATTTCAGTTTTCAAAACAACCCCATGCAGGAAGAACTGTTATGATCTCTTTTTTATGGAGATGAGAAGTGAGAAATTCAAAGAAATAGAGAACAGATTGCTTGAGATGGCATAGCCAGGTCATAGTCCAGAGCTGGGAGCCCCTAGTGTGGCACCTGGGGGCACTGCCACTCACACACACACAACACACACAGACACACACAACGCACAGGCACACAGAGGTACACTTTCCCCTGTTCAAGTCCCTGGACAGCTTCTCAAATGCAAAACAGTGTCACATTTAAATGACTGTATTTTAGTCGGGGGCAGTGATGTTTGCCTGTGATCTCAGTACTTGGGAGGCTTAGACAGGAGGATCGTGGTTCTGAGGATAGCCTCAGCAGTTTAGATCATGAGCAACTTAGACATTGGTTCAAAGCAAAAAATGAAGAGGGCTGGGGGCATTCCTTGGAGGCAGATTGCCCCAGGCTTCAATTTCCAGTACCAAAGCAAAAAAAAAAAAAAAAAAAAAAGGAAGTTGATTCATGCCTTCCTGGCTCCAGTGAACGCTCCAAGCTAGGACACAACGGACTCCATGCTACAGAAACTTGTTCTTTATTAGTGCTTAAAAAATAGCAGTGCATATAACCTGCGCCACAGAACGTTGTACTTGTGGGTGCAGCACTGGTTTTTCAGCCTTGGCCAAAGAATAATCTTGGGGAACTTGAACAACTCTTATTTGTGGCCAAGTGCTGGTGGGTGTGCCTGTAATCCTAGTTAGTACTTGGGAGACTGAGACAGAAGGATCACAGGTTTGAGGCCAGTTTCAGCAATTTGTCAGACCCTGTTTCAGAACAAAAAATAAAAAACGGGCTGAGGGTGTAGCTCAGAGGCCACTGGGTTCAATCTTCAGTACTAAAGCGAACAAAAAACTCCAAAACGTCTTCATTTATCCAGGTCACGCCTACAAACCAAGGCTAGAGTTGGTTTTCCCCCAAGGTCAGCAAGTCAAACATTTGGAAGTTACTCGTGGTTCGGACAGTCACATGGGCTCCGTCAGCCGTGTGTGCAAATGCTTTTCCTATAAAAGACCGGATAGGAGGCGCTCTCCACTTTGTGGGCCACACTACCACTCAGCCGCATGACTGGACTTTGCCTTCAGGACACAGGGCCAGCCACCGGTGATGGCTGTGTGAACACCTGGGCATGGCTGTGTTCCAATAAAACTTTATTTACAAAGACACACAGGAGGCTGGATTTGGCCCCTGGGCTGAAGTCAGTTCACCCCTCACACAGAGGAGATAAGAAGCTTTTCCAAAATCATTTCTTCCACATCCCCATATCTTTTTCCCAACCAAGAACTCTCCTGCCCCACCTTGCAAAATCATTAATAAAAATCCATGTCGAAATACCTCCGGGTGGGGTGACATCAACAGGAAGATGGGAAGCCAGAATGAACCCAGACAGTGACAGCTGGGTGACAAGGATAAGGGGGCTCCTTCCATGTGCTGTATGTTTGAATGACAGGTATTGAGAGAGAAGGGATGAGAGAGAGAGAGAGAGAGAGAGAGAGAGAGAGAGAGAGAAGAGACAGAGAGAGGAGAGATACAGAGAGAGAGGAGAGAGAGATAGAGAGAGACAGGGAGAGAGAGGGGAGAGAGAGATACAGAGAGACAGGGAGAAAGAGAGGGGGAGAGAGAGGAGAGACAGAGAGGAGAGAGAGAAGAGAGACAGAGGAGATAGAAGAGAGGAGAGGGAGAGAGAAAAAAGAAGGGAGAGAAAAGAGAGAGAGAAGAGAGAGAGGGGAAGAGAGATACAGAGAGAGGAGAGAGAAGAGAGAGAGGAGAGAGGGAGGGAAGGAGGGAGAGAGAGAAAGAGAGCGAGAGAGAGCACGCACAAGATAGAGAGGCCAGCTTGAACTAGCGGGAAGTGGGGCCGCAGCACCTGCACAGGACGCGGGGTGCGAGATACTCACGACCAATACAGCAGCATGAGCAGGAAGGGGCAGATGATGAGGGCCTGCAGCACCTGCCAGTCCCGGCACAGGGCGGCCAGCCCGGGCATGAGGAACTGGCCGGCCATGGCCACGAAGCTTGCCACCATCGTGATCATGAACCGTTTTCCAGGCGGGCACAGCTCGATTCCTAGAACACAGAAGCCACAGAGAGACATGAGTGCACTGCCCCGGTAGCCCCGGAAACCCCGCCAGGTGTGCCAGTATTTTACATGTGGGTGAACTGAGGCCCGACAGGGAAGGGAGCGAGGGAGCTGCTCCAGGTCACATAGCAAGTTGGTGGCTAAAGGACGTTGTAATTCAGAGGTCCTTAGCTCAGAAACCAGGAAATGCTGCTGCTTGTGGGACTGAGCTTCAGCACCCCCGCTGCCCTCCACTCTTAGCTTTGTGTGCTCCTGAGCTTGCCCTCCACCAGTTTCCCTTGTGTTCCCAGCTGCTTCCATCCCTTCCTCTCTAGGATGCTGCCTGGGGACCCGCTCAACCCCTAGATGGGACACCAGGGACACCCATGTATTCATTCTCCACTCAGCTCATCTCTTCTGGTCCTGACACCAGGGCTCCTTAAGAATTTAGAGTTCTAGGTAGTCTGTTCCCACTGGGAGACCAGATAGAGCTGAACCATAGCCATGTATTTATGAATTTATTATTATTATTATTATTATTATTATTATTATTGTTGTTGTTGTTGTTGTTTGTGAAACTGGGGATGGAACCCAGAGGCCTTCTACCTCCGGGCTACACCCTTGACCTATTTTATATTTTATTTGGAAACAGGGTCTCTCTAAGTTGCTGAGAGCCTCACTAAGTGGCTGAGGCTGGCTTCGAACTTGCGTGATCCTCCTGTCTCAGCCTCCCAAGTACTGGGATTACAAGTGTGCGCCAGCACACCGGGCTCAGCCTATTTAAACAAGGTGAAAACAAGTAAGGAAAGCAGGCTGGCCCACGGAGTAATGAACTAACTGCACCGTATTGGAATTCTGATGCCCACTATAATGTGGGTGTGTTGGGCATTTTTTTGTGGGTTGGGGATGAATCATGTCTGATTCATCTAGATAGCTCCAAAATAAAAAATAAAAAAAACAGCATCAGTCTTCAACAAAACAGCATCTAACTACCCCTTGGATGGAAGGAGACCATGGTTCCTCCTGTCTGCAAGGATCCATTCTCTTAATTTGTTCTTGAGTAAAAATGATGGTTACATAACTTTAATCTGTAGAACCTGAGTGACAACCAGTGTAGTCCTACTACATAAATATCTACAACAATGGTCTTTAAAATTAGGAAAAGCAAGCTGGGCATGATGGCACATAACTATAATCCCATCTGATATTCAGGAAGCTGAAGCTGGAGGATTGCAGGCTCAAAGTCAGCCTTAGCAACTTGGCGAGACCTTGTCTCAAAATAAAAAAAAAAAAATCTAAGAACTTGGGGTTCAGTTCAGTGGCACTGCATCCCTTGGTTCAATTGCCAGGACCTCAAAAATCTTAGAAAAGGCAGTCAGGTTTAATTTCTATTTTCTATAGAGCATACAAATTTATTATTTTTCTCTACCAAGTGCAGTATTCCTGAAAGTTTTCTTGCTTGTTTTTTTTTTAAGTGCAATAAGATAGATTCAAAATGAAAATGCTGAAGAAGAAGAAGAAGAAGTAGAAGAAGAAGAAGAAGAAGAAGAAGAAGAAGAAGAAGAAGAAGAGGAGGAGGAGGAGGAGGAGGAGGAGGAGGAGGAGGAGGAGGAGGAGGAGGAGGAGGAGGAGGAAGAGAAAGAAGAAGAAGAAGGAGGCCCCCCAGGAGAAAGACTTTTCATGTCTGTGTGTTCGGAGACTGGCCAAAGGGTGGGCTTTGCAGACTGGTTACAAGGGCTCATCAGGGTTTGTCCGGTCACTGTGGTAGAAGCAGGAGGTCAGAAGGCCATAAGAAGGTGTATGGAGGGGGGGTGAGAGGGAGATTGGATACATCATACTTGGTTATAAGGATTTTACGCTAACAAAGATAGGGCGCTATGCCAGCCAGTAGCTCTACCAGCTCCTCTTCATGGGAGAGAAATGTAATTGGAATTTTTATTCCTGCTTGGCCACAAACAGTCATCATTATAGCTCTGTGGATGAGTAGGAGAGAAACCTGGTCTCATTGAATATAGCTTATAAAGAGCTTTTTACCATTTAATTAGGAAAACAGGATTAAACAGCCTACTCCTGGCCATTTGCTGTGACGCTGCTCCTTTCAGAACCACAGGCCAAGCTCACTTAAAAGATTACTTCCTAGCAGGGTCGAGAGATGGCATTTCTGCTCTCCGAAATAATGAAGAAAAGAGTCTTTTCAGAAAAGACTAACAGTCGTAGGCTCTAGTTTGCGCTCATTAAGCATAAGCAGTAGATTTGCTGCTATGGAAACCGGAAATCTGCATTAGACACAGTGCGCTCAGTGTTTGATGGCTTGGCGCGGGCTGGTATCAGATAAGAAAATGTAGCACCTGGCCATCTACGTAACCTTTAAACAAAGTCACAGAGACAGTGTCAGTGGGCACATGGTTTCATGTCAGTGTGTTTGCTGGTATGACAGACGTGGCAGGTTGTTGTGTTTTGTCTTCACTCCCCTGCTCTTTAATTTAGTGACATAATAAGTACAGAACCATTTGCAACCACAGTAGTCCTTTGTCTGAGTTTGTATTTTCTACTTTAGTAGTTATCTGCAGTCAATTGTGAGCTGAAAATTTTAAACGAAAAACTTTAGAAATCACCAATCTGTAAGTTTTAAATGGAACACCGTTCTGAGCAGCACGATGAAATTGCTGTGCCATCCCATGTGTGGGAAGTGAATTATCCCTTGTCCATTGTATCCATGATGTATATGCTACCCACCCATTCGTTACTTCGTATCCATCTGGGCAACCGGATTGACTGATGTGGTATCACAGTGCTTATGTTCAAGTAACCTGTATTTTACTTAATAATGGCCACCAAACACAGAGGCATGCGCTGGTAATTTAGACACGACAAAAAGAAACCATAAAGTGCTTCCTTTAAGTGAAAAAGCAAACATTTTCAACAAGGAAAAGGAAAATATTATATGCTCAGGTTGCCAAAGTCTATATCAAGAATGAAACATAGTATGCAAAGGGCATGGTACTAACGAGATTCCAGGCATATCCTGGAGGTCATGGGGCATATCACCCATGAATAAGGGGGAAGCACCATGCAATCCTTTTGCCATGGGTTCCCTCTGGGATACCTAATCCCACATACTGATCTACACTTATGTCATATCACACAAAGGAAACATGAAGCAGACTTCCCAGACGGGGCTGGAGGTTTGCAGGTGATGGAGAAAAATGGTCTCTATATGGTCAAGTGATTGAAACTTCACAGTCTCCCTGGCTGCAACTGAGTCGCAGTCCACCTGTTAGGGTAAGTGTCGATATGACGGTAATTAAATTTTCATGGATTTTCTCCTTGAGGTTCTTGCCTGCCTCCCCCAGAAGTAGTCTGAGTTGCCCCCTAACTTCTTGCCACCTGAGCTGGGATCCACTGACCTGCAGCGGCCGTAGCACTGGGGAGTTTGTTAAAATGCAGCGGCTCAGGCCCTGCTCAGACCTACAGAATCACACCTGCATTTTTATGTGCATTTTATTATTTATTGGTGCACTGTGTTTATACATTGTAGTGAGAAATTTGAAGTGATGCAGTCATACCAACCCCACCTCCCCTCCCCGTACATGTTAGTGAGATCGCTAGTGATACCTTCATGTATGGACAGAGCGCCTTTGGTTTTCCCTTCCCACCTCCCTCACTAAACCCCTTCTGCTTTCTACTGGTCTCGCTCCTCATTTAACTAAAGTCCCTTCTCTCTCTCTCTCTCTCTCTCTCTCTCTCTCTCTCTCTCTCTCTCGCTCGCTCGCTCGCTCTCCCTCTCCCTCTCTCTCTCTGCTTCTTTATACGAGAGAAAACACATAACCCTTGACTTTCTGCAACTGGCTGATCTTACTTAGCACAGCATTCTCTATTTCCATCCATTTTATTGCAGATGGCATCATTTTGTTCTTCTTTATGACCGAGTAAACTTCGACTCTGTGCATATACCACATTCCCTTTATCCATTCATCTGCTGATGGATACCTAGGTTGGTTCCATAACTTGGCTACTGTGAGTTATGCTGCTGTAAACGTGTGCATGCAGCATCATTATAGTATTCTAATTTTAATTCTTTTGGAAAGATAGCAAGGAGTGTTACAGCTGGGCAATAGGGTGCTTCCGTTTCTAGTCTTTTGAGGAACTTTCATACTGATCTTCATAGTGATTCTCCTGATGTAAAATCCCACCAACAGTGTGTAAGTGTTCCCATCTCCCTACATCCTCAGCAGCCACATCCTCATTCCTGCACCAACTTTAGGAAAAATATCCCTTCCACCCTTTTTTTGGTATTGAGGACTGAAATCAGGGGCTTTCTACTTCCAAGCAATATCCCTAGCCCAATTTTATTTCTTATTTGGAGACAGGGTCTCACTAGGTTGCTGAGAGCCTCCCTAAGTTGCCGAGGCTGGCTTTGAACCTGTGATCCTCCTGTCTTAGCCTCTCAAGTATTGGAATTACAAGTATTCTTCACCATGCCCGCTACAATATCCCATGTTTGATGTTCACATAGATAACGGCCTATGGTAGATACCAGCACTCTTAGTAACAGCAGGCACCGCCCTCCTTGTGCTAACACCCACAAACAACACTGCTGAATTAGTAAGACTAGAAATTAGTACAATCACTATGGAAAGCAGGATAGAAGTTCCTCAGAATACTAAGAATGGAACCACCATAATACCCAGCGCTACCACTCCTTGGTATCTTTCCAAAATAATTAAAATTAGAATGCTATAGTGATAAATGCATACACACGCTTACAGCAATACACCACTAAGAATATTTAGAATATTGTTGACCTGCTGCCTAAGCACCCTGCTCTGGTATTAAAATGTCTACACCACATCACCTCGGGAGGAAGACCCAGGGAAAGCACAAAGTTCCCTGAGGGTGTTGGCTGGTGGAGCTGGTCTCTGGCTTTGGCGTCTGAGGTATCTGTCTGCCAGAAATACCAGTTGGAGAATAAAAAGTTCAACATTCTCCTTCACAAATACACACACTTATCACTTGCTAGATTAAGTAATGATAAGTACTTAATTTGACAAGGTTTAGAACAATCTCCCCCCCAGCCCCAGCCCCTTTTGTAGGGTGGAATGAAACCTACTTCTTAGTTACACTCCAGCCCCTTTCTATTTTTTATTTTGAAACAGGGTCTCACTAAGTTGCTGAGGCTGGCCTCAAACCTGTCTCAGCCTTCCAAGTACTGGGATTATAGCTGTGTTCTACCATGCCCAGCTTGGAACTTATCTTAAAAGCCATGCCCCATCCTCCTATAACAAATAAATGAATAAAACATAGCCCTTATTCTTTAACTCTTTCTCTCTTTTTGCAGTGCTTGGGATGGAACCCAGTGCATTATATGTGTTAGGCAAGCCGTCTACTAGCACTGAGCTATATCTAGTCTTAAACAAATTAAAAACACTGTGTGTGGCAGCTGAATATAGAAAAAAGTCTGTCTTTTCTTAGGATTGCTAAATGTCCTCAGTTTCTCCGAAACCAATCCGTAGGATTTTTCTGGATTGGAGTTGTTGAGCAACAAAGAAACATATTAAGTATTTAAACCAAAGAACTAGGAATTCCCAGAATCTCTGTCCTTTGAACAAAGTGTGTCTTGCAGGGGACAGGTCGAGGTGGAGCCTGTCTCTTCCAGTTTAAGGGAAGTCACTCGGTCTCTCCCCTCCCCTCCCCTCCCCTCCCCTCCCCTGCCCTCCTCTCTCCTCCCCTCCCCTCCCCTGCCCTCCCCTCCCCTCCCCTCCCCTGCCCTCCTCTCTCCTCTCCTGTCTTCTCATCTCTTCTGTTATCAGACCAGAAGCCCATTCTCCATGGAGGAATATGTAGAGGGGAAGGAGACTTTTAACTGAGTTTCCCATCAGAGATGGGTGAACTCCACCTGTCTCACTGGTACACCACCTTCCTGCCTGCTGGCTCTGGCTTGGCCTCTGGGAGGCTGTGGCCATCTGGAGGCCCCAGAGACCCCTGGGAAGATAGCCCTACTATGCTAGACCTACCCTCCTTCCCCAGCAAGGTAAAGAACTCCATGGAGCTCCCAGTGGCTGGCTCCTCCCTCTTTCCTGACACTGTGCTGGGCCTGGAACCAATGCATCTCTGGATAATTACTGCCATTGGCAAGTTCCCAGGGCCCGGGAAATTAGAAACAGACCTTGGGACATATGATTGTGGGATTCCTTATGACAACAAGGGGACCTGAAATTGTCAATCACAGAGACCCAAGTGGCATTCAAAGGTATGATTATGACAGGTTTGGATAGTCCAAATCTTGTCTTCTCTGTGGAAGACTTCTCTTTTCTCTTTTTTCTCTTTTCTTCTCCCCTTCCATCCTTCTCTATTTTTGGTACTGGGGTTGAATCCAGGAGCATTCTACCTCTAAGCTATACCTCCAACCCTTTCTATTTCTTCTTTTTTAAATTTTGAAACAGGGTGCTGCTAAGTTGCTGAGACTTTCATTAAATTGTTGAAGCTGTCCTTGAACCTGTGATCTTCTTGTTTCAGCCTCCCAAATATTGGGATTACAGGCACACACCATTACACTTAGCTTCACTTTTCTTCTTATTTTAGGACCCATCAATCCAAAGCCATGGCCCAAAGAATTCAGCATGTTCTCTCCCCTTAAAGAGGGCAAATGAAACCCAGGGAAAGTTGAAATATTTTCTACAAATCACATTATAGTGCCCACCCAACAGTATGATATTGACATTTAAATGCTCAAGTGTACAGGGGTGTGGTGGTGCACACCTGTGATTCTAGTACTGAGGGAGGCTGAGACAGGAGGATTGCAGGTTTGTGGACAGCCTCATCAACTTAGCAAGGCACTCAGCACTTAGTGAGACCCTAATTTGAAACAACAACAAAAAATAAAACAAGGCTGAGTTATAACTCAAAGGTAGAACACCCTTGGGTTTAATCCCCAGTCCCATAAAAATAAACAAATAAATAAATGCCCAAATGCAGAAGTACTATATTAATTACCATTGTGTACCTCATCTGCCTCTGGTATTAGGGTGGGTAATGGCTCCCATGGGTTGTGAACCAAATACTTCAGTGGGTATTTTTTATGCATTAAACTCAATTTAATCTGCACAGCGACTGCTACGTAGATATGGTTTTAATGCTCATTTTACACAAGAGGATCCCAAAGCTTAGAGTGATTAAGCGACTGGTTCTGGGTCCACAGTTAAGGAAGGATTGAGGCTGGAGTTGAAGCCAGGTCGCCCCACGCTTCCTCCACCTCTGCGCAGGCAGCGCCTGCCTCCAAATGGAGCAGAATCTAAGCTCAGAGCTTAGGACCTCACAGCCTAGGACCCTGCCCGGAGCACGTGAGTGGCTCCCATTCATGTCAAATGAATAAAACCATGCCTGTTTCTTCCTTTCTACTTCAGCCACTTTAAGTAGCATCTCCCTGTTTAGGGATTTCTACCATGGAATACATTACATTGGCTGTGGGAAAAATTGGTCAGTGGGTTTTCAGAAGCTGGCTTGCCTGACATTTTACACAAAACTTATCAAAACCATAGTATTCACATGCTAATAATAATTTAAGGAAATATCAACCATAAAATCCAATATGAGCCACACGTATATTTTCTTTTACAGAAAATGAATTATTTCTACGGTCTTATGTCTCTTCTTTAAAACTAACATCGCAGTGACTCAAAGGAGGAATCAGGATTTAAATGCTTGTTCAACAGTCTCTTCTGTTTCCAAACAGTGACTGATGTTTGGCAGCCCATGCTTAACAATTTAAATCAATGACACTTTCAGACTTCCAGTATTTAATAAAAGCAGAAAAATCGGAGGAGAGAAATGACTTCTAATATCATGTCATCCATCTTCGATGGGATTTTTGCATTTCAGGGCTGCTGTGTGTTTTGAAGGCAAGTTAAGGAGCAGAGGGGGAGACCCGGTGGCTGTAAGGTCAGGAACGCAGTGTAGAAATTACCATCCAGATTGTCCGGCAACGGGTTCCCAAGTAAGACTCCTCCATTCCACTGTTGCTAGTCATTCTACAGATCAAGTTCACGTTTTAATGATGGATCATGTATGTGCGATGATATTATGCATGTAAGCCAATAGAAGCCTTACAGGACTTTAGATTTGAAATTCCCCAGGAGTGTGGCCAAATGGAACGGCCTCATGTTTCTCCCGGCTTTGCCCTGAAACAACACTCTCTGACCTCCCATTGTCAAGGGCAGGGAAGACTTCCCAACTTGACTTTGTTATCAGTCTTGTAGTCATTGTTTTATTTATTTCTTTAAATACTTTTATTGGTGCCGGGCATGGTGACACGCACTTGCAATCCCAGCATTTGGGAGGCGGAGACAGGAGGATCGCAGTATGAGGACAGCCTCAGCTACTTAGTGAGGCCCTTTGCAGTTGGACGTAGTGACGCATGACTGTAATCCTAGTACGTGGGAGGCTGAGGCAGGAGGATGCAAGGTTGGTAGTCAGCCTCGGCCACTTGTTGAGGCCCTCCCCAACTTGGAGAGACACTGTTTCAAAATAAAAAATTAAAAAATAGGGCTGGAGGGTGTAGTTCAGCGGTAGAATGTCTCTGGTTTCAATCCCCAGTACCACACACACACAAAAATTGTGGTGTATTTTACAAATACAATGCCATTTATTTCTCCTAATAACCAGGAGAGGTAGGTTTTATTATCTCATTTTACAAATGACAAAACACACACAGTGATTCTCATGGAGGGGCAGGAAGGGGCCAGAATCTGCGTTTCTTAAGAGTTCTTAGGTAAGATGTTACAAGTTCAGAGACACCTTTGCAAACCAGTGCTCTAAACATTATAGGTAGTTTCGCACATTGAACACTGGGGTTCCGTAATTAATTTTCCCTGTGTAGCAGTATCATATTCAAACAAAACGTAGCCATTTTTGGGCTTGTAATACCTATTGGCCTATCGGCCGCGGAGTAATTAGATGCTTGCTTTTAACACATCACCAGATATGTGATATTTTCTCATTGAAAAAAAAAAATAGTGCTTCTAATGCCCAAAGGGCAAGGCAGACCGAGGCATAAAAGACAGTGAGGTGCAAAGAAATTCGAAATTCCTTAGTCTATTTCAGATGAAAGGAGCCTCAGAGAACGTGGAGCAGGGCAGGCTGAGTTGAATGCCAGGCAGACAAGAAATGTGTGCAGAGGGGTGGAGCCCATGGCAAATCGCCTGGTTTAAAGACCTTTAAACTCAATTAGAAAATAAAACACTGTTGGAGTCACACAGAACACGGCTGAGGTCAGGGGCTGATCGTGCGTTGCCAGTGTGCGGTCGGACGCTGGTTCTTGTCCGACCTGCTTATTTTATTCAAGGGGAAAATAAGGTCGCAGGGTAGTTTGGTAGCAAAAGCCAAACAAATTTCTAAGCCTGGGGCTCTCTGGACTTGACCACATTTGCTTTTGGAGAATACAAGTCACTTGGATTGCTTTGGGGTTTATTTTTAAGTGGAGATTACAATTTTAAAAAATCAAACTTGATAGCACACATGGCAGTTAAAATTAGCTTCCTCCGCCTCCACCGGAGTGGGAAACCCTTTGTACTATATACAACCTCGTGAACATCAGCCAGCTATACAGAGCGCCGGGTCAGGCCAGCACTGGAAAGAGGTGTTTGAGAAGTAGGGCGGTGGTGAGGGGATATTCAGGCAGGGAGTTGGCAATAAGTGGTTTCCTTCCCCTTCCATGTGAAATTGTATGTTCTCAGCTGCAGCAGCAGGAGGCGGTTCTGCAGGCTCTTGCTTGGGCGCCATCTTATTCTGGCGCCATCTTGTTTTTGACCCAGCTTGTTCAACACAGGCTCTGCCTAGGAATTTCCTGGGGACGGGGCCAATGAGAAATTGGACACTACTGAGATCACTTGTCAGCCAAATCCTGCCCCAGGAATTTAGCATCTCAGCCGTCTTGGTGGTGAATTCCTCCCACCTCGTTGTGTCCCCAAGGACACAGAGAGCGGGGTTCTCAGGTCCTACAGAGGGGACTCCGCAGGTCACACTGGGTCTGTCATACCCATTTATGCTGTGCTCAGCATGGGCTTGGCAAATAGGTGCTGAGTAACACATTTATGACCTTCAAGTAATAGAATACGCCCTCACTTCGGCCCCCAGAGCTCAAATCCCCAGCGCTTATGCCAAGTTTTTTCACCACAGCTGGACTCAAGATTAGTCCACTTACAGCTGTGTGGCCTTGAGGCGGCCACTTCACCTCTTAAAACCCTAGCTGACTTTAAGATGAGCATTGTCTGTTTCTTTTGGAAGTTGGGGGTTTGGGGCTCCATCTGCCCTCCCCTCTCCAGTTCTAAGATGTCTGCGCTTATAAATGAGCTGACTCAAAGCAGGACGGCTCTGTGGGATCCTAGAAGTGACTGTTGGAAGTAAGAGAAAAATGCACACGCAGAGATCTGCTCCTCACCCAGCTTGGCAGTTAATCAGTTATTTCCCAGCAATTAGAGTGCTGGGAATCAGAACTGGCCCGTGATCACAGACTCCAGGTGGCTGGAGGAGGGGTCATGGAGATGTCACACCCTTTTATCCTCACTGGGCCATAGTTGCTTCTTTCTTCTGCCTCCTCTCCCCCTTTTTGAGATAGGTTCCTGCCATGTCACTCAAGCTGGCCCTGAATTCCTAGACTCAAGTGATCCTCCTGCCTCAGCCTCCCAAAAGGCTGGTACATGTAGTGATGCTCCCAAAAGGTGGCCATCACTACAACCAGTTTACCATAGCTTCTGAGGGAAGTTTTAGTTGCCCGAGGCCTTTCCCTTTTAATCTATCTGACACATGATCAACAGGTCACTACTCCTAATGCATAGCTCTGTTCTATTTCAACACTGCTAAAAATATGAAGTCCAAATTCTGAGCACACCGCCCCTGGTTTTCCACAATTCCACCCCAGGCACGTTCCCTGGCCCCCTTCTCTTCTCACGCCCTGATCTCACATACTTCAATGTTCCTGGAAAACCAGATGGTTCCAACCTTCTGCTCTCCCAGCCCTTCCTGCCACTCCAGACCCCTCTGCCTCCTTCATTTCAGCTCCTTTTCCATCCACTGATGCCCCGCTCAGCCACCACCGTCCTCCATCTTACCCCACAACTGCCAGACACACGGAGGTTTTTTATTTCTGGACCCCAGAAGTATATCTAGGACCTCTGGCATCCCGTCTTCCCTGTATCTATCAGTCTCTCCCCTCAGCTGTGAAAGGAAAACCAGGCTTGTTATCTGCATGCTTCTAAATGCCTGAGGTGGAATTCATACTGAGATGCTTGGTGAATACTTGCTGAATTAAAACCACATGAATGAGAGAGACATAATTTTTGCAGGAGCCGGCTTGAAGAGGGTAAATTAAGAAATCACTCCAGCTTTGATTAAACACAATTACATAGCCGGGCGTGGCGGTGCACACCTGTAATGCCAGTACTTGGGAGGCTGGGACAGGAGGATTGCGGGTTTGAGGCTAGGTTCAACAACTAAGACCTTCAGCAACTTAGCAAAATTAAAAAATAAAGAAAGAAAAAGGGCTGGGGTATAGCTGAGAGGTAGAACACCCCTGGGTTCAATCCCCAGTACACACACACACACACACACAAAACCTAAAAACAAAAGAACAAAAAAGACATTTACATAGAGCATAAGGGTCTATGGTGATTGTAGCTTCTGAGAACTGTCCCCAACACCAGTGTCCTGAGTTCTCAGAGCTGCCCCAACTACAGGGTAGCTGGTGGCCTCCTCACTGACCAGAATCTCCACTCCCTAACCCACCGTTGCACTCAGGGCAGATTTGCCCCCTAAAGCAGAGGGACAATTTATGGAGGTGCTAATAGCGAGGCTGGGGCAGTAGCTATTATGCATGGAGGGCTGTAGGTGCCAGGCACGAGGCATGGTGCCTTTTATTTTTGGAAGAGAACTAGGAAGAAATTAATATAATTTGTGTGTGTGTGTGTGTGTGTGTGTGTAAAAGAGAGAGAGACAGAGACAGAGACAGACTAGGGACTGACTCCAGGGGTGTTCTACTTCTGAGTTACATCCCCAGCTCTTCTTAGTTTTTATTTTGAAACAGGGTCTTGCTAAGTATTAAGTTGATGAGTCTGGCTTTGAACGATCTTTCTGTCCCAGCCTCCCAGCTGCAGGGATTATAGGCATTCACCACCACATCTGGCTGGTATTAACATTCTTGTTTAAAGCCTGAGAAGCTAACTATGGGAATGAACTCCAATAAACAGAACTAGTAAAGGGAAGATGCAGGCTGCAAGCCTGGCTCCCTGTGGTGCGCTGTTGGGCAGGAGTCAAGGGATGGCGGCCTGGGTAAGTATTTCTTGCGTACTTGTGTGTGTCGGGGCTCTACCAAGGGCACGGGTGGCCTGGTACAGGGCTGAGGCGCAGTGAGGCCTGGGTGTGGCTCTGCCTCAGTGGCCTGTGAGCACTCCTGCTGGTGCTTAGCTTTCTCAGGTATAAAATGGACACTGGAAAAACTCACCAAGTAATGGAGGGAACCAGAGCAAGCCACACCAAAGCAAGCCACTGGGACACAAGGCGTATTCCGAGTTGAAGACGGCTGAGAAACAGACACGGGGAGCGTCTTCTGCTCGCCCTCTTTCCACCTGAGCAGTGGCTATTTTCCCCCTCTGAAGGTGCTTCCCTCATCTCTTGCCCCTTCTTCCACAGGAGGAAGGGCAGATGTGACTCTTGTCACTGCTGGGATGTGGATCTGTATCAACAAACCTCGTGGAAATAATCCTTTATCACTTTTCCACATATATTTACCTTCCCACAATTTCCTGCCCCTGGAGACCCAAACTCTCCCCCACCATCTTGTTATTTCTCTGCAGGCTTTTCGCCCTTTATTAAAATGGTATACAGGCTCTTCAATTTAACGGTTCCCTTGGGTTTTACTTCCTTTCCTGTGAGACCCCTCAGTGCATGTAAAAATTAAAATACTGGCATCAAATCAAATCTCAATCCAGTATGTCCCTTTCTTCTATGAATCTGTTTCTTGTTAGTTTAATTTGCAGGGTCCAGATCCTGGACCTAAGTGGGTGTAAGGAAGAATTCATTCTTTCCTCTACAGTTACATCCGTAATATTGTAATGATTATGTAATTATGTCTATCATAAGAAGAAGAATGCTATAAGAAAATTAAAAGTCTATGCAAAATACAAAGTGGTAACACTAAGATGAGATGATTTGAATAAGATCATGCGTCCTTTCCGATTTCTCACTCTTCTCTGAAAATATTGGCCATTTCTAGCCCCGAGGCACTATTCCATCAAAATTGACTAGATGCAGAATAGGGGGACAAGAGAGGTGCGGAGGAAGGCCCAGGAGGAGAGCTGGAGGTCCGGGAGAGCTGTGGAGGAAGTGACCTTCAGCCTGAAACCTGAGAGATATGGACAGGGGGTGGAGACAGCAGGAAACTGGCCTGGCCAAGAGAAGGGAGCAGCCAGCCATTCTTAGGTGACCAAACAGATCCGTGGCTATTTTTACCATAATCACTAAAACTCATACCAGCCTCCTGCCACTAGGGTTTCACATCGTGTAGAACTCCTTCCCCAATTTTGATAAAAATAAAAACTCTGCTTTCCCCTGCTGTCTTCCCACCCAAGATGATAACCCGCCCACCAGGCGCACAGGCCTATGATGGAGAGAGAGGGAGATCTGGTCTTCAAAGATGTCATCAAGCCGGGCATGGTGGCTCACGCTTGTAATCCCCGCGCTTGGGAGGCAGAGACAGGAGGATCATGCTGGTTCAAAGCCAGCCACGCTGGCCTAAGAGACCCTGTTTCTAAATAAAAAAGTATAAAATAGGTCTGGGAGTGTAGCCCGGAGGTAGAAGGGCTTCCAAGAACCCCAGTACCACCACCAAAAAAAAAAAAAAAAAAAAAAAGTCATCAAGCTTTGCCTTTGCAAAACTTTTTCTTTTCTGTTCATTTCCCAGGTGCAGTCCTGGCCTCATCCTCCCTGGGGTGAGAGGCTTAGCTTTCAACCTAGAATGCTTGAGGAATACTTGAGCTTCCTTATTCAGTCCTATGAAATAAAAAATGACTGTATCCATGAGAATTCATCTTTCTTCCTCTCTCCTCTTCATAGGGGAGGTGGTTCCTGGTCCAGAAAGCTCCCACAAAAACTATCATCCAAGACATGTGGCCAGGAGAAGGGCGTGGCAAGGGTCGGCGCTCTGGCGTTAGCCAGTTTCCATATTCCACGTGCCAGTCATGTGACCTTGTGCGAGGTGCCTAACAAGGTGCTTAAAATATACCTGACTCTTAGGAAATGACAATAGGTACTATCTGAGAAAATCAGTTGTGACCGCTAAAGAAAATGATGATATACAGTGAAGTATACATTCACCCAGTTCCTAAAAACAGCACATTAGGGTAATGATTCAGGGGCACAGTTAAGTTGCCCCATGGGCTGGCCTGGGATCCGTTCACAATCATATCATTGTCTAAGACCAAATACTCTCCTTAGTCCAAGTACCCACAATATAAGTGAACTTTCATCAAAGCTCATAACTCTTGCAAAAGTTGGGGACTTTTTGCATAAGAATGGCAACTTGCACAGTGACCTCATTTCTAAGCACAGTACAAGGGCTATTGTAAATGTTCCTTTGTGAAAAGGCAGAAAACGATTTTCAAGGTCCCATGTGAAAAAGCACTAAACAATTGCCATAGCAAATTTATAAAGCGACAGGGTGCCGTCCTTATGGAAAACAGACGGGGACGGGGGAGACTGGGAAAGGGCAGACTGGTGATGTGCTGGGGACATGGGAACCTAGAGCTTGTCTCGAGCTATTTGTGGGTTTTGATGGGGTTGGGGCGGGAGGGACAATTTGGCATTTGGAAAAACAGAAATGGAAGCAATGCAGGTTTAAAGTGATTATCTTTAAAAGAGTCATGTTTGCGGGAAGGATCAGGTCGAATGGTCGGGAGCTGGTCTTTTATGGTCCACAAACACATGCATACATGTGTACATAAGTTGGTATTACGTTTGCATGCGACGGGGGCTGGAATAAAGCTCAGTGGTAAAGCATGTGTCTTGCAAGCACGATGCCCTGGGTTCCCTCCCCAAATAGAAAAGACAACAACAAAATCTTCCCCCGCGTGCCCCCCAATATGCTACGGCATCTCCTAGTCACTTTATACCATTGAAAGCAGCTATTAAAATCGGAAACAAAAGGGACTTCAGATACAGGAGGAGAGAGACCACTAGAAGAGTGGAAGGGAAAAAAGGATTGAGAAAGAAAACAGTTCAAATAATGTCAAATCCATATATGATACTGGTTATGACCACCAACCTCACTAACATATATGGGGAAGGCGGAATGAGATACAGAGGAAATACACCCAGCCACATGTGCCTGTATGAATGCATCACTTTGACCCTCACTCTGGTGCATAATTACAATGCACCAATAAAAAATACATGTGTGTATGTGTGTGTATGCGTGTGTATGTATGTATGCATATGTACATGAAAGAAAACAGCTGTTATGAAGTCAGGGGTTCTATGGCTCCTTTGAGTTCTTGCCTTTGAAGGAAATGCATTCAGAATGTGCAGCACTTTATATAAAGAAATCCCCACACTGAGGCTTGAGAGAGGCTGACCCCGATTCACAGGCAGCCTCAGAAGCCCTTCCATGGTTCAGTGGAAAGAATTTTTCAGAAAGCATCCCCTTGTATCAGCCTGAGAGGAAAAAATGTTATTTAGCAAGTATTAAAATATTAGGAAAGTTATGCCATCCAGATACGATTTTTGTGGTTGTCCTGAAGATTCTCTTTTCAAAGCCAAACTTTTACACGGTGTAAGTGGCTGTTTCAAAAGGTGAAGTTTTCAAGACATATTTGAAGCTTAGTTTCCATAAGACAACTGTCAGACCTCACTGGACATGCCTCTAGAGTGGATCGGTTTTGTTCCTTCCCACTTGGGGTCCAAGAACTTGAAAATGGGGAGGGGGAATCATAGCATTCTTCTTCCTAGGATGTGAAGCTGCAGGCACTGGGGACTCACTTCTAGGGTAGAAGGTGACATTCAGATGTAAATACTGTCATACAAAATCACGCAGGATGTCTGGGCGTAAATGTCTCCCGGGCACTTCTGACTCAGGGGGTGGGGGATCTGCCTTCGACCACGTTGACAGGAAAGAGACAAGAGAACAGAAACCACGGAACAATTCATTCATCATCTATTGTGAGCAGAGACCCCCCCGTCAAGTGTGTGTGTGTGTGTGTGTGTGTGTGTGTGTGTGTGTGTGTGTGTAGGGGTGACAGAGAGAAGGAAAACAAAGAAAGTACAAGCTGAAAATAAATACAGGCAGAGACTGACTTTCTCCACACGGGTATTTTAAAAATAAAACTCCAGTGGTGTGCTTTAGGCAAAATAAATAATCATGTAAATTTCTTTAAAAGAAAGTTAAAAGTCTGTCCTTCCTTCCTTCCTTCCTTCCTTCCTTCTCCTAAGCTACACTCTAGCATTTTTTTCTTATTTTTTGTTTTGAAACAAGGTCTCTTTAGGCTGCTGAGAGTTTTGCTATAGTGCTAAGGCGGTCCTTGATTCTGAGCGCCTTCTATCTTGCCTCCTAAGTACTTGGATTATAGGCGTGTACCTCCACGCCTGGCTAGCAGATCGGTTCTTTTTTTAAGCCATAACTTAAGTCCCCATGTATTTCTCTCACTCCCTAAACAAATCCTAGGACCCAAGCGACTAAAGATATTTTGATTCATGGATACAGGATACAATCTGGCCAGCAGAGTTAAGAAGATAATTCAAGTTTAGTAACTCTTAAACTAGCATTCAGTCCCTCTGGGTAAGTAACAGGGGCTTCAATCTAGGCACGTCTATGGGAAGGCTTATTTTCAGCTACCATTCTGCTCCCAGATGGAACTCTGCGTTTCAAATCACACCCAGTCTGCTCGGTATTTTAAGGGTGTATGTCTCCTTAACATAATTCTACTCCTTCAAAAAGACATTGTGCAGCTCACAAAAAGGACAAAGAAAAATTAAAAGAAACATCTCGTTTCATTTAGGCAACCAAATACTAGACTTAACAGTGAAATGCATTGTGAAGTACTGCCCGCCTATGACTATGAGCACCGGGCCTCCTGGGGCCCTCCTGTCCCTCACACCCTCACATACACCTTTCCTCTTACTATATACAGAGGTCTCTGGAAGCTGTGCTTCTCAAAGTGTGGCTTCCCCAGTCCTCTGCAGCAGACACTGAGCCCTAGGCCCGAACCCTCAGACACATGCTTTCAGGGTGGATCCTAGAAGCCAGGTTTAACGAGGGGCAGCAGGAGGTTCTGTTGCTTGTAAAGGCTGAAGAACTTTTGCCATTAAGTTCCAGGGAAGTTGCTGGGTTTATCAGCCATCTCAAAGCAACATTATATAAACAACACCTTTACCTTAGTGATGGGGAGGAGAAACTGTTCTAGCTTCTTAGGTTCAGCTTTTGGGAGTCTATGAATTAAACTGACAAAAGGCGAACCAGCATGAGAAAAGACGAAGTTGGTTCATCCACTCTCTTTTGAGTGCGTTTTGATCTCAGATGTCCTCTAGAGGCTGTGTTGGTCTTTAGGGTGGCTAATGGGAGGTGGTGGTACCTTTAAGAGGTGGGGCCTAATGAGAGGTCTTAGGTCATTGGGGATTATGTGCATCTGACCCCTTCCTTTTTCTTCTTTTGCTTTCTGGACATTAGGTCAATGTTTTTCTTTTTCTATTTTTTTTCTTTTGGGGGGGTGGGGTGGGGGAGATACTGAGGATTGAACCCAGAGCTCTGAGCTATACCCTCAGTGCTATTTTTTTTTTTTTAATTTAGAAACAGGGTATTGCTAAGTTGCTGAGAGCTTTGCTAAATTGTTAGGGCTGGTTTTGAACCTGTGATCCTCCTGTCTCAGCTGCCCATGTACTGGGATTACTCCACCACACCCAGGTCAGTGGTACTGCACTCCCCTGTGCTTCTGCCATCATGTGCTGCTCCGCCACAGGCCCAAAGCAATGGGGGCCAACTGGCCATGGACTGAAACCTCCAAAACTGTGAGCCCAAATAAACTTTTCTTCTTTTTAAGTTTATTGTCTCTGGAATTTTGTTATTGTATTGGAAAGCTGCTACTACATTGAGAGGGCTCCCAAAGTGGCTCAAAAAAGAAGCTGAAATTGGGGCTTTCCATACTATATTAACACAAAGAAATACTTAGAATTTCAGGGGACCATAAGGGATAAGAAATGACTGAGAGATGTGGAGGAAACCATGAAAGATAAGGCTTGGTTAATAAGGAATGTTCATGCAATTTTTCACTCTGTTACTCAACTTGAGTAACAGGAGTTACTCTTTGCCCCCAGTAGGGGGAACCTCTCTTACATGGGAAATTTATATATTTTTTTTAAATTTCTTTTCTTTCTTTCTTTTTTTTTTTTTTGTGGTACTGAAGAATAGAACCCAGGAGTGTTCTACCTCTGAGCTACACCCCAGCCCTATTTTTTTTTAAATTCTTTATTTTGAAATAGAGTCTCACTAAGTTGCAGAGGGCATCACTAAATTGCTGCGGCTGCCCTCGAACCTGTTATCCTCCTGTCTCAGTCTCCCAAGTACACCACACCTGGCCGCATCAGGGATTTATGATGGCTGAATTCTTTTGGAAGGCTAGGCTTTTAGGAAGACGAGAGGAATGCACAAACAGCCTCTGGCTGCAGTGTTGGTTCACAAATGGTGTCAGCGCAAAACAATGCTTAAGCCCAGTGATGGCTTTAACTCAGGATGGCTTTATCAGCAGTCACGGTCACCTGTATCTCTTTTCATTCCTAACACGCTCTTGACAGGTAAGTAACTGTTGGTTCCCCTCTTCCACGGTGGCCTGGAAAGACTGGTTATCAAGGGGTCCTCAGGACCTATAGCATCCAAGACTTGAATGCAGATCTTCTGCTTTTTAAGCACCAGGTTTATCCTTTAAGAACAAAGCAAACAGTACCCTGAGTCCCCCCAAAACACACACACACACACACACACACACACACACACATCACTGAAACATAATGTCTTCCTTTTAGACAACTTTCTTCAAGCGGACTAGCATAATTTATCACCCTGACCATTAATGAGACCAGCCCTTAATCACCTAAGCTTATCAAGGAAGGCTGCCCCCAGAGTTTACTCAGACATAATTAAACACGCAGCAAGTAGCCAAACATCTGAGGATGGCAGGTTGCTATTGAGTTGTCCATCTGCTTCCAAACATAATGACAATGATGGATGACCCTGGGCAGTGGGCTGGAGTTGGACCCAGGGAAGATGTAATCACTGTCAAACATCGGTGCCTGTTAGAGCACAGCCCAGCATACGGGAGGAGGAAGGAAGGAAGCATCTCACTTGGAGGAGAACAAGCTGGATGCATGAGGTGGCAGAAGGGTTGTGCATTTGACAAATATTTATAAAATTGCTTCAGTACATTTATTTTTATTTTGCATTTATTTTATTTTTATTTTTTTTACTGCCGCATTGTAATCATACCTCTTAAGGGGGTACAAAAAGTTGACTCATTTATTCCTAAGAAATAGGAATCTTTCAGGAGGCTTTTTGTTAAGGGAATAGTTTAAGAGTTAGAATGTACAGCCCGTTTTCTGATAGCAGTGGGAAATATATTGGTTTTATTCCAGAGTTACAAAGTTCAATATTATAGCCACATATGACTAATTTAAACTTAATTAAAAATTTTTTTTGTACTGGAAATTGAATCCAGGGGTACTCTACCTCTGGGTTATACCTCTAGCCCTATTTTATATTTTACTTTGAAACAGAGTCTTGCTGAATTATTGCACACTCCTGTCATTCTCCTGTCTCAGGCTCCCAAGTACTGGGATTATAGGTGTGGGCCACCGCTCCTGGCAGTTTCAATTTTTGAAACTAAAAATTCAGTTTTTTAGTCGTACCAGCTGCACTTTAAGTGTTCTACTGGACAGCACTGATTTAGAGTCTGATGTTAAAATATTGAAATGAAGATACTTTGCCAGCACTCTCAAGAACATGTAAGTAGGAAAGAGGGCAAAACCAAACTTAAAAAATTTTCAACAATGTACCATTTCACATATAATGAAAAAGTATAAGAAATAATGGAGAATACTCACATCCTCAATATTCAACTTGGCCAAATCTTTACACTTGTGTCTTAGTCTGTTTCCCATTGCTATAACAAAATAGTCATAACTGGGTACTTTATTAAGAAAATGATTTTTTCGTGTCTCACAATTCAGGTGGCTGGAGGGTCCAAAAAAGCATAGCACCTGTATTTTGTGAGGGCCATCTTAGCTTCATCACAACACGGCAGAGATATAGAAAGGGAACCAGGCTCACACAGAAGGAGCCAAACACATGGGGCGACCTTGCTTCATAGCAACCCACTCTCTCAAGAAATAACCTGGTCCTTCAAGAATTACCTTAAGCCTCTCCAAAGGTGGTGCACTCATGACCTCATCACCTTCCACTAGGATCCATTTCTTACAGGTCCATCACCTCTCAATGTCATTCCACTGGGGACTAATGAACCTAGTGCATGAACCTTTTAAGGACACACTCAAAATTTATCCAAAATCATACTGATTAGTCTTATATTTTTTCCCTCTGGCCTCTCTATTTTTTAGTGAAGTAAAACATGACAGATATAAAAGTCCTTATTGGATCCTCTTTTTTTTTTTTTTTTTTTGGTGGTACTTGGGTTCCTGGAAGCCCTTCTGCCTCTGGGCTACACTCCCAGACACCTATTTTTATGCTTTTTTTATTTGGAAACAAGGTCTCTTAAGCCAGTGCAGCTGGCTTCGAACCTGCGTGATCCTCCTGTCTCCGCCTCCCAAGCATGGGGATTATTAGTGTGTGCCACCACGCCCGGCTCTTATTGGATCCTTTTAACAAGCCTAATAAGCGCTGCACTGAATAGGTCAAAAGATACATGTGCTAGCATGTGCTACAACCATGTGGTCAAGGACCTGTGATCTGAAGCGGGACAGCCTGGGATCTGAGTTTCCCCGAGAACTAACAGCAATTCTAGAATGCTGGGAATCCAGCAGGTTAAGTCAAAACTAACTTGAATGCCAGAATGATGCAGAAAGATCTTTCTTCTAGAGGCTGAACTGGAAATGAGCCAGTTCCAAACTTCCATAGGCCTATGGAAATAAAGCATTGAGGCTAACACAAACTATGTCAACATCGCCTTTTGGCCTTTCTCATTTAAGAATTTATGCTAATTTATGCTTCTTGCCAACTATGCACTTGCTGCCTCCCTAAAATGGAGTCAAGGTACAGTCAGGTGGTGGCACATGCCGGTGGACCTAGTATTTAAGAGGCCGAGACAGGAGGATCACAGGTTTGAAACTAGTCTCGGCAATGTAGCTAGATCCTCAGAAATTTAGTGAGATCCTGTTTCAAAATAAAAAATAAAAAGTGCTGGGGGTGTAGCTCAAAGGCAGACTGCCCCTAGATTCAATCCCTAGTACCATGAAACAGTAAAAGGAATAAAGATGCTTCTGAGGCTAGCAGCTGGAGAAAATGGTCTCTGGGCAGTGTGGGGAGCCTGGGCTGAGGGGACCATATTTCTAGTTTTGGTGAATTGCTGGATGAATTTTAAGTATCAGGAACCTAGCAGATCCCTCACTGTACAAGCTTCTTTTATGCAAAAAAGTAGCTACTTATTGCCCAATACTAAACAAAAGATGTGTTGCTAAGACCTTAAGAAATATGTTCCTATGTCCGAATGCAAAGAGCATCTAGCTTTGTCCAAATTCTTTACACTGTTTTCTATTCTTAAATCCTATCATCAGTATTCAGGGAACAAGCATTCAGAGGATCTCATCGGTACAGAGATTCAAAGGACCAAGAAAGGCAAAGACACACATTTGAGTTTTGCTTGGCCCATCTTCATTCATTCTTAGAGAGAACCCGCTCATGCCTAAGGTATAAAGAAAGCAGTAGCCCACATTTCTAAAAACTTGAGACCCATTTCAAGACAGGAGATAAGAGAAAAATAAATGTGGGACTTGTATTTATGTGAACATAGGTCAAACCCTTGTTTCTTAGGTCAAACCCTTGTTGACTATGGTAATATATTTCTGTTATTATGATATAAAACCAGTTCTGTCCCCAAATAATCACATGGTAAAACTGGCTGACCTGGTGCTAAACAGGTTTTTTTTTTTTTTTTTTACTGTTGCTGCTATTTTGTCTTATATTTGTAACTTGCTCTCATGAACCACTGAGACTTTTTCTGTCTTGCTATGTCCCCTGCTCAAAGTGGGCAGACTGCTGGGGCTTCTTTAACACCGCAGAATGTATACCAGGTGACAGTAAGTGACATGGTCACTTACAATGCTGTCATTGTGCCCCTGCTGCTAACGGGCTCTCACTACAGCATTTAAAATGCCCTACTCACAACTGATGGGTGATGTGGCTTGATACCACAGAAGCTGCCCCCCACCCCCAGCTGCTCAGATGGGCTCCCTGTCCGTGAGAAGGCCTTGACTGTCCCTTCAGGATGGGCATGAGGCCAGAGTGGCATGCTAACACGATCTGTCCAGGCGTTACACTCAGCGTCTCTGTGTCTCTGCGTCTGCCACCGCTAAACCCAACACTGCAGGTCGGAAACTCAACTCAACCCTCCCCTCCCTCCACAGAAGTCAACCCTCGCCTGGACTTCCACGCCCGTTCATGGTCTCTGCAGTCAGTCTCCCCAGCTTGACAGCTGAAGACGTCTGATCTGATCTCGTCCTTCCCCGCGTGGACTTGGTCCTGGGCTCCAGCGAGCTTCCTGTTTGGAGGTCCTCTATTCTGACTCTCCTGCCCCCGTTTGCCTCTCTGCTCCGGCTCAGGCAGGGTCTCCTCCACCTCCTCTGCCACCCAGCTTACAGCTCATTACTAAATGATCAAGAGCCGTTTTAAGCGCTTCTGTTGGTCTTCCATTCCTATGGGTGCAGGCCTAAGTCTCTGGTGGGAATTCCAGGCCCTCTAGCTTCTTGCTAGCTGCCTCTCCCACCAGCCCTGGACAATCCATGGAGATGTGCTCACTGCCTTGCTGGCCCTCACATACATCTTGCAAATGATTTTCTGTCTCATGTTTGCTCATCCCAATCCTCCTCTGAGAAATATTCTGCCTTCGCAGACACCAGGATGAATTCTGTCTTCTACAAGTCCTAGACACTGATGCAGTTATTTGAATCAGAATGTATGCCTGGTACACAATGTATACCCCCGGTAGCATTTAAAGAAGAAAATATTCATTTTTGCCTTTTCAAATTAAACACAGATACCCTGTGGGAAATTTCCAAAAACTATAGAGACAAACATATTAACCGAATCGCCAATAACCCAAACACAGCATTCATTTTTTAGCACGTTTCCGTCCAGTTTTTCAAAGATTTACCTTATGCTTGGTGATCAGCCTGCTTTTGGTATTTAGCATTTCACTGTAAATATTTTCCCCAAGTCATTAAAAATACTCCCCACCAAAATAAATGGGTTCGGTTGGGTGGTGATACCATTCCTGAATTTAGCCTCTCTTCACCGCTGGGTCTCCAGTCTCTTCCTACTCATACACTTACGCTCTTGCATACACACATGTGTTCTCTTCCCCAGCTGGACACTACCCTCTGTGAGCTGGCCCTCATCCCACTGCTTGGACCTCATATAGATCCCATTTCTGCTAAACTGACCTTAGAGACCGGCCCTGCAGGCCTGAGCTACATCAGAAACCACTTTCAACAGCAGAACTGTGCAGCCTGGAATGTAACTACAATGACAATATCCCAAGGTGACAGGACGCAGAGCCCCCCGGGATGAGAGCTCCCAAATGCCCTGGTCTCTGTTTGGATCCCCTAGATCTCTGTTTGGATCTAGGCCTGCATCTCCTGGATCTCCCAGGCTGCTCTCCTCTAACTGTGCATGTGGGATACCTTGTGCCTCTTCTCCAGCCCGCCCTCGTCCTCATGATGAGATCCCTTCGGGGCCTGGTCACTCTCTCCCCATCACCTACATTTATCCTGTCTCCCCTTCCCTGCTTTGTTGTCCTCTCTTGCTTGGACACTTGCTATGGCCTCTCATGGTCCTTCCACTTTCTGGCTGCTTCCAGCTGCATTTCAGGCAGAGCCATCTTGCTAAGATACAAATCTGGTATGACCGCAACGATTGCTCTGATGCCCACCAGGCCCACATTTTACCCAAGGACTCCAGGTCCTTAGCATGAAGGTGCTAAGAGGCACGGCATGGCCTACTCTGCTCTGTCCTCCTTGGGCTGTGGTCCAGGATGCTGCATCTACAGCTCCGAGGCCCTGCTCCTCCAGCTCAGGAAGTGTGTAGCCGGTGCCTCCGCCCCAAGTCCTTCTCCTGTCCTTCCCTGGCTGGGCCTCGGGGTTCCACACAGGTGGCGTGTCCTCACGGACACTCATCCTCCCCGCTCTTCTTCTAACTGGCCTCCCTGTCTTCTTCCTCAGCACTCTAGATTTCTCCATCATGACACTTGTCCCTATGGGGTGACACACTTATCTGATTGTCTTTATCTCTGTTCTGGACTAACAGGAAGGAAGAGACATTATTTTCTTATCATCTTTAATCCTCTAATTCTTGATACTTAATTATTTTTATTGTCATTAATTCTCCATCTCTAGTTCATGATACCTTGGACTTACTCAACTCCTTGCTTGTGGAAAGAAGGAAGGAAAGAAATTGGTTCTTGATCATGGTCTGGAGCAACTACTACAGATTACAGGGTCTTGACTAGACCCCAAGCCCCAGCACCATCTTGCTCGGAGCCAGGGCTATCTTTCCTATGACCATCCATTTTCTCCCCTTAGCTCTACGAGGGCTTGCTTTGGCTGATTTGTGCCCATCTGCTTAGAGAGACACCAGCAGTCTGCACTGTGTTTATCTTCCTCTTGGACCCTTTCTGTCTTGAGACCCCTGCCTGGCTCCTGGGCTCCCACCTGTGCTTCTGTGATTGTGCACACACAGGCCCTGGCCCTGTCGACGGCATAATTTGGCCATCATGAGAGAGTCCACCATGTCCTGCACACTGAGCTGGGCATGCTGCTCATTCCAGCTCCTGAGGCTCAACCCGCCAACACCTGAGACCATGCGGCTCTTCTCAGTTAACGCTCACTGGCTCAAGAGCCAGCCAGAAAACTGTCCAGGGAAAAGGAAGCTTCAAATGTTCTTCCACTTGCAGAAGGGGTCACTGAACCTTACCTTAGAGCGAGGGTCCTTGACCAGGAAACAACCTCTTCCCAACAACCTATAGGTCAAAAGTCACCCTGTCCCCAGAGCCAGGGTGGGGCAGGAGATGACTGGAGTAATGTCAAGTCTTTGTTTTGGAGGAGAATCAACTGATATTCTCTTCCCTTCCACCTGCTTCCTCGGCCTTCATCACCACTCTGGAAATAGAAGCTAATCTTTCATTAGCCCTTTAGAAAGTAAACAGTTACTCCTTCTGGGTAAACAAGCAAGCAGCAGAGCCTCCTCTGAGAGGGATGATACGAAGAGGGGATGCTACGCTGGTGTCGCCCGTGAGGACAGGTCCTTTCTCCAAATAGCTAGGAGACGGAGTGTTTCCTACTTGCGGCCATCAGGAGCACACGCTGGCCTCATTCCTCCTTACCCAGTTCCAATCAGAGCCCTCCAGGGAGCTTGCCCCAAGCTCCAAGCAGCACAGAACTGGCTAGCGGGAACCCCAAACACCCTCATATCCCCCGTCTTTCTTCCTCCCCACTTCATCTAGAACTGGGCCAAGGCAGGTGCCTCAGAGTCCATCTCTCTCTCTCAGCCTCCCCTGTCCCTGTCCCACTTACTCGGAAACTTTCAGCCACATTAAACCTTACAACCAAGGCACAAATCCAAAGCCTCAGGCAGCCCTGAGGCCCCCAGAGTTTCTGGGAACCCTCTCTAGGATGTCGATCATCCTCAGGACATTCTCTACAGACTCTGAATTATTATAGTGCCCAAACATACCTTCCTTCCTCCTCCTCCATCTCCTCATAACCTAGCTTGGTGTCAGACCAACCATCATGGCGGACAGAGCTGTTTTAATCACATTAAAATGTATCATCCCTGGTTCCATATGTGACTGCTTCTGTTTGGTGAAGAATACTGAATACCCAACCAATCAAGGGTTTTAAATATCATAGGGTCTGGGCAGAGGGGAGAAGACACATTCTTGGATCTACTTAGAAATAAGCCAAACATAAAAGTGGGAAATACATATTTAGTAAGCAGAACCATATTCATACATGATCTTAAATAGGTATTTTTTGTTGCATCCATTCCTCTCTGAGCGATTGGAGTCATCTCAGACTCTAGAGAAAAGGGACGATGCGAGGTGTCTTGATTACTCAGAAACATGAAGAAAGATGCCCAGCGTCACCTCTATTCCTCTCTTGTTGGCTACAACATCAGTGCTTCCGTGGATTATAATATTCATGCTCCTTACAAGTGTATAACAGTTTGGGAGATGAGAAAGGCCATGGTTGATAAAAATAAAATCTTTGCAAGTACTGGACAGAATTTTATGAAACGATACTTGAAATAATGTTTCATGAAACATTATTTGAGTGATACACTAATTTTCCCTTCCTTTCCTTTCCTTTCCTTTCCAACACCAACCAAGACTCATCAACTAGACTTCATATTCCTAACCCCAACCCCGAATGTGTTGTGAACTGTGCAGTTTTAAAAATCTCCCTCTAAAGAAGGTTTGGGAAGTTATGACCCTTGGGCTAAGTCCTGCCTGTCTACCGCACTGTTTTTGGACAACCCACTGCCAGTTTCTATTCAGCCTTGAGCTAAGAACAATTTTGACATTTTAAAAGGTTCAAAACAACCCCGAGAAGAACAACATTTCTTGTGTGACGTTTATGTGAAATTAAGATTTCAGTGTCTACAAACATTGCTGTCTTGGAACGCGGCCATGCCTGGTGGTTCCAGTCTGCTCACGGCTGCTGTACCTCTCAGATAGTGAGTGTCCGTAAGCGGTTACAAAAGGGACTTGCATAGCGCCAGATATTTATTTTCTAACCATTTACAGAAGAGCATGACCCCGCCCCTCTGAAGCTTTGATAGCTGTAGGCTGGATTACCTGGCCAATCTGCCAAATTGGTTTTCGGAACAGGATATTTTAGTCTTACTCAAGATTCTAGCGGGAAAATCTGTAATATCACTTAAAGAATGCAAATAGTGATTTTTATTATGAGACCTGATTCCTCCTCACAGGAGGCTGAGGTATCTCCACATCAGAGAGATAATACAGATGGAATTCCTTTGGGGTAGCCAGGGAGGTGGCCTCTCCGCCTTCCCCCCCCCCCACTCCTGTCTTGTGAGGGAGTAATAATAATGTAGTGCCATCAAAGTACATTTTAATTTTTAATGATCCACTCTTATTGAGGCATTTAATTTGTGGTGGAAGAGAAAGATTTTTTTTTAAACCCATCCTTTTGAATTTGCTCACTTGTAATTGTGAGCCTGCATTTCCTCTGTGAGTAGGAACACCAGGCCAGGGCTGATTTGAACAAATTCCACTTAAAATTCAAGAAACCAATGTCAGATGAAAAGTACCTCAGAATGGCCGCGAACAAAGGCCTCATAAGAGGCTAATGGCATTTGTATAGAATTACAGGAAAGAAGGTGGGAGCTGGAGAGGCTGGCTGTGAAAGACCCCCGGCTTTCGTGAGGCCCGCACCGGGTGGAAAGGAAATCTGCCTATTAGCATTCTGGTCGGATGGCTCTTTGTCCGGTGAAATCGGAGTACGGTGGAAAACGCCTGGCGACTTAGCCTCTCAGAGTGGAAAAAAAAAAAAAAAGAGGGTAAAGGAAAAGGGGACGGGGGAAAGTAATCTGACGTGTGAGGGCTGGCAGGAAGACAAATGTCAAGACTGTGTGCAGTGGGGGTGGCTGCGCTGGGCAGCAGACCCCAAGCCCTGACAGCACTGGGCCAGGAGTCCCTCCACCCAGGCAGGCACAGTCAGCCGGGATGAATGAGCCCCTTGGGTCGCTGCCACCCCTGTCCCTGCTGCTCTGGAACCTCTCTCCTCTTGCCCCTCTGGCTTGGCCTAAGAACATGCCTCAGTCACTATGAGGAGCCGTAGGGTCTTCCTGCCCCCGCCCCGCATCACACCAGAGTACAGCCTTAAGCACACCACACTTTTGCTCTCTGGTACCAAAGCTGTCACCAAGGAGACTCGTTGCTCTCTCTGCGTCTGGGCCAGGAGACCTGGGTTGTGATACATTCACATCAGAGATGCATGTCTGGCAAGCAGGAGAGCAGGGTGCTCTGTAGGGGGCGACAGCCCAAGCCAGAGCACCCCAACTCCTCTCGCAGACAGGGCTTCTGAGGCCTGGAAGGGGGCAGCGGGGGCCAAGGGCAAACCCAGGTCCACCAGGGCCACGAGCAGGAAGGACGAGGAAGGGCTGATTCTAAAAGATGATGTGTAGCCGGGCGTGGTGGCGCACGCTTGTAATCCCTGCGCTTGGGAGGTGGAGACAGGAGGATCGCGCAGGTTTGAAGCCAGCCGCGCGTGCTGGTTTAGGAGACCCTGTTTCCAAATAAAAATATAAAATAGATCTGGGAGTGTAGCCCGGAGGTAGAAGGGCTTCCAGGAACCCCAGTACCACCAAAAATAAATAAATAAATAAATAAATAAATAAATAAATAATGATGTGTAAGCAGCTTGCGTCCTCCTGCTCTGACAGAGAAAGCTGCACACAGACACAGATACACACATAGGCACGCTTACAGACTCACACACAGACATACATAGACACAGACACAAACACACAGACATACATATGCACAGGTATGAAAACACCCATACAAAGACACACACCAAGACTGACAATCACAGTCACACACGTTCACACACACAGGTACAGACATGCACAGAGAAACTCACACATAGTCAATACATGCAATTGCTCATATATACAAACATAAATACATACATATGCACAGGTACACCGGCCCCATACAAAGATACACACAAAAGCTGGGTGTGTTCGTGCACGCTTGTAATCCCAGTACTTGGGAGGCTGAGACAGGAGGATTGCACAGGTTCAAAGCCAGCCTCAGCTACTTAGTGAGGCTCTTGGCAACTTAGTGAGACCCTGTTTCCCAATAAAATAGAAAATAGGTCTGGGAGTATAGCCCGGAGGTAGAAAGCCCCTGGGTTCCATCCTTAGCACCACACAAAGACTCATGCACACATACATTCACACACACACACACACACACAATGGCACAAACACACGGATATACACATGTAGATACATACACAAATATAAACATGCAGATACACACACAACATGCATTCACATACACAGAGACACATACAGATAGCTACATGCATATACGTACTCACACTTAGACATGTATAGACACGCTCATATCTAGATAGACACAGACTTATAGACATACACAGACATCACACAGAAGGCACACACACATCACAGACATACAGACATACAAATGCAGACATGCTCAGGCATATAAGCAGGGAGCAAACGCTCAAACTCCAGCAAGCACCCCAGCCTCAGCCCTAACCCCGGTGTCCAACAAAAGGGAACAAGACACCAGTGTTAGGGGTTGACATTTCTCCGGGCTTTGATCTCTATCTCATTCTTGTTTTCCCCACTTAAAAATCAGAAACTTGCTATAGGGACTCATTTGAATGGTGGAAAATGAAATCGCTAGAATCCTTATGTCATATTCTGGGCACATATGAAAATTGCCCAATTTCTTTGAGGTCTGAGAATTAGTGTTGCTTATTAGTGTTTGAAGAGAAAAGAACTGCCACTCTATTATCTCCAAGAGAAATTTTTGTCAAGAAGGAAAAGCGCACGGTGGAACTCCTCTGGAGTAACGGTTTGGAAACATTTTCTGGTCTGAAGTGCAGACGAGTGGAGAGAGTCCTGGCACACATCTGAGGACGTGTCAGGCAGCCTGTGACCTTCCTGTCATGAACAGAAGCCCCGGCCATCAGCTCGATTCCAATAGAACTCTGCTGCCGCTGAGGAACAGGGTAGGAAGTCTTACTTACAGGTAAATATTATCCCTGTGCAAATATTGACAGGTCCCACAATGCATCGGGAGAGGTAGACTCACCAGTGCTTTGCTTAATCTAAAGTACATCATAATTGCTACTTCCCTGTTCAAAAAATAATATTTTATTATTGGAGAATTTTTTGAAGAAAAGATGGCAGAGGGCCACATAAAACATGTAATTGGGGTCTTTACTTGGCTCCCTAAACCAAAATGTTTTCTTCCAGCATTTGAATAGAAATAAAGATGATTTGTATAGATCACAACCAGCACGGTGCCCCCTTGTCTCCTCATTCCCTGTTTTACTCTGCTTGCTCTATGGTATTTCAGTTTAAGTCTTTCTATGTCCCCTCAGCGCCTAAGTCATGTGGCCTTATCACCAAAGAATGCAGAGATCCTGGTACTGGGTTCACAACATCACACCACTCTAATGTAGGTGTTTATGAGGGCTTCCCAAATCACACACAAATTTAAACATCAGAAAAACAGTTCAACTGAAAACCAAACTATTAGAATTACTAGAATCTGTTCCCAAAGCACCAAGTCAGTGAAAGGCAGTTGTACTTCCCACATGGTAAGGACCGTGCCCTCCTCTCCCAAAGTGCTGGTGTGGCTCCTTCTGCCCCTTGCCCTGTTACCAAAATGTATTCATATGATTTCTGGCTTCCAGGGTGGCTGTTCCCCAGGACTCCCTCATCAGGAAGCTAGCTCCTTTCCTCTTAGAGGCAGACCCTCTGCTCCACGGGCTAGAGTTTCTCGGGACCCCAGCACTGGCCCTGTGCAAGAGGGCCTTGGAGAAGCCAGATGCAAATGCTCCTTCCAAATCCTAGGCCATCCATAGCTGCAGTCTCCTATGGACAGATCACATTGCTTTTTCTAAAAAGACACTAGAGGAAATGGCTGTCCTTGGTCAGGGTGACTGAATTCTTTGATGTGGGCCGTGGGGTGACAGCTGGCTAAATCACCTTTGCCATCAGGTAAGCTTCCTTAGCAGACTTGAATGGCCTATGGGATTTTGATGGTGAACCCTGATACTCTCTTTTTAGAGTTGGCATGGCCAAGACCAGAGCCACATGAAAACTTGCAAGTTGAAAGCACAAGGCATGATACCTCCATCCCGCAGGCAGTCATGGCTCCAGAAGGGCAAAGATACTGCTTTCCACAACCTCCGTGGCAAGTTCAACAGGACATGCTCGAGTCCTTAGGGGCATTCCCTTCTCCTGTTCATGTACCTTCATATGAAGTGGTTGGATGAACAAAATAAACAAAAGAGAATCTCAAAGAGTCAGGTTCCCTACCGTTGTCCCCACTGTGTGTAGTATATGTCTCCATCGTAATGACTCCAACACTATCTTCAGAGCCCCAGTTATATTACAGACACTGTATGCCCCAATGGCAGGTCATTGTCTTTCTACTCTCTGAGCCCCAGCACCTAGAAAATACTCAGTAAATGATGGGTGAACCATTCATTAGTGAATAAACTATATGGAGAAATGGAAACAGGGTTTCTGTTTTTCAGCAGATGCCTCAGGAATAGCGTTAGAGAGAAGGCAAGGAGATGGAGATTTCAATTATCCATGTCATCTGTGATAGTCAGCTTTTGGTTACTGTAACAAATATCCAAGACGATCAATTTATAAGGAGAAAAGGTTTATTTTGGCTCACAGTTTTGGAGGTTGCTGTCCTTAAACAGTTGGCCCTGTCATGTTTAGGTGGGTGGCAGCACATTTATGGTGGAGAAAAAGTGCTTACCTCATGGAAGGAAAAAGAGAGAGAGAGACAGACAGACAGAGACAGAGAGACAGAGACAAAGATGAGGGGGTGGAGAAAAAGGAGGGAGGAGGAAGAGAGAAAAAGTCCAGGGTCCCTTCAAGGTATATCCCAAATGACCTGAGACCTCCCGCTAGGCTCAGCTTCTTAAAGTTTCCCCCACCTTCTGACTGTGCCATCTTGGGGACTCAGCCTTGGACAATGGGCCTTTGAGGGACACTTAAGATCCAAATTATAGAACTGTCTTTAATTTATTAGCTAATCAGTAAAAAAACAAGTCAGTGAATCTCCACACTAGGAAGGTGCTGTGCTGGCTAACATGACCGGTAGCTGCATCTCATCATTCTTTGTCATCTTCAGTTAATCTTTGTCTTTCCCTGTTGATAAGAAGGTGGCCTCTTTGGTATAGCTGGCAACATGGAGGAACCAAGTACTGATGCAGGGCCAGAAGGTTCCAGTGTTGGTTCTGCCCCCAAAAGCATGAGGTACTAGATGTCTTTGTGCTGTCCGTACCTTCTCCTTTAAACAGGAAACAGGCAGGCCACTATTACTGAGTTCACAAAAACAAACACTAGTGCCCCTCCACATGACGGTACTGAAATCCTTATCGTGAGTTCCCAAACGCCACCCTCTCTTTTTGGCAATGACCCACCTCCATTAAAAAAGTAATTTCACTCCAAATACTAACTAGCAGGCTCTTCAAAAATAAGATGGCATAATAAAACTCTTCATCTTCGAACTGAAAATCAGAAAGAGTAATATCAGAGGAAAGAGACTGACATACACAGTTAAGATGCCCTTGGACTTAAAAAGAAATAAAGACAAACGTGCTGTTGATCAGTCTCTCATATATTATTCAATATAGCAACCCTCTTCCAGTCCAAAAAAAATCTATATGTATGTATGTATATATATAAATATATATATACACAAAAAACCTTCCTCTTATCACTTGTATAAAAAAAAGAAAGAAAAGAGTAAGGGTTGCTAGGCAGAGAGAAGCTACAGCATGCAGGAAAAGGTCGTAGCAAGGTCACTGTTATAAGTTCGGGCCCTCCCGTCCCATCAGTCCCCTCTGCAGGCTCCAGAGCTGGGCCCTTTGCTGCCTGGTCTCTCTTTACTTTTCACAAATGAACTTCAACAGAGAGAAGAAAGAACCCCAATATTTGGAGATTACCTACTACTTTCCTTTGCGTTTCTGAAGTCATGGGCCCAGCGCATCTAAAGACTCATTCAACCCCAGCCCTCCAAGTGGACATTCCTCCATCACAGCTGTGGTGTGCAGGCCCACAGGGACGGGCCTCCCAAATAGAACACTGACTTCTCCCCCTCAGAAAGGAAGTTCAGAAGGATGTCATCTATACAGTTTATTTTTGATTTTTTGTTATTGGGGCTTGAATTCAGGGACAGTCTACCTCTGAGCTACACCCTAGCCCTTTTTATTTTTTACTCTGACACAGGATCTCATTAAAGTTGCTGAATGTCCCTCTAAGTTGCTGATCCCGCAATCCTGCTGTCTCAGCTTCCCAAGTCCTGGTATTACAGGTGCGTGACAACCATGCCTGGCTCATAGAAAGCCTTTGAAAAGCCAGAATGGCATGGCGCAGTGTACTAGCCTATGTGGGGACAGAGAGAGAAATGGTCAAACTGAAGGCACATCGTGGGACAAGATCCTGTGAACACAGCAAGGAGGGTTGGGAGCCGAGGGGCGGGAGGACCGTGTCAATGAGGCTGTGTGTCTAGGTCTGATGGACACATGCGGTATATTTCATAGGGAATAGGAAAAGAAGCCACAGGCTGCCGCTTTGCCTGGCGTGCCTTCCACGGCACCGCAGCCTTCGGACAGCTGGATGACGACTTGCCACATAAAACACCCAAAAAGAAGCGTGAGCAAGTCAGCCGCAGTCAGAACTGGGCCGTGAGACAGTGTCTTTATTCCAATCTCAACGCCTGTAAGGCTGGAGGGCCACCACGTGTCACAGATGGCGGTGACCCTTGCTGGCTTCCCCACCGCACCAGGCAATTCTTGGTTTGCAAGAGGCAGGAGGGGTTTTGAGCCGACGTGCTGGCCAGGACACCACCGGCGTGAAACATTTCTGTCATCTTCCTCCTTGCGGAAGGACAAGCTGGCTCGGATCTCCGGGTTTTGAAATCTGCCCGAGATGTCAACAAGTATCCGTAATCAGGGTATCATCACTCCCAATCCCTTCAAAGCATGTGTAGATGCCTGACCTCAGAGGCCCTCCCTGAAACCTATAAATAAAGCTATCAGGTATTGTCCCCATTTCCAAGATGGGAAATGGCACCTTCAAAGGGCTGTTCGTGGTCACGGTGGTGCAAGTGATTCCTCTGAACAAGACGCAGGCTTCAAGATCTCGACTGGAGCACACAAGCATGTCAGCATTAAGGAAACCTAGCAATATAGCCTGTAAGAAGAAACCCAAACCGAACGCTAAGGAAGAAACCGATCAGGCGCTATAGGAAAAGTCAACACTTACACAGTGCCCCCGTTACATTCCAAGCCTTGGGAGTCCAGCAGCATTTCAACACCATGGGAGTATTTACTAATGTTTTTGCCAAGCAAAGCTTCCTTTACCTTAAACAAGGTCAAGGGTACTGTAAACCCCCAATGCCAACAGCCAGCCGAGGGCTCGGCAAAGCCTCTGGGAAGTCTGCTAATCATTATCCAGGCCGGTTTTTTTTTTTTTTTTTTAATGCAGGTGGCTGAGCGATGGTATAAGGATTATTCCCCTTATCAATGAGCATGAGGAAGTCACTTTGCACATAGAATAAGTGTGCTTTCTACCCACTGGAAGAGCCACAGATCTCAACTCCTGAACTCTGTCTACCGTGGTTATGTCTTGGTAAATATCAAAAAAATGTCTAAAAGCATGTTATAAAGAAAACTTTGGAACTGTCTTTTCTAGTTACTGATGCAAAATCCCCTAAAGGTAGAAACGCTATTCTTATTTTTTTTTTCCTTTTCCTTTTTTGGTATTAGGGATTAAACCCAGAGGCATTCTACATCCAAGATAAACCCCCAGCCTTTTTATTTATTTTTATTTTTAAGGCACTGGGGGTCGAGCCCAGGGGTATTCTACTTCTGAGCTCTATGCCTAACCCTATTTCTTCTTTATTTTTGAAACACGGTCTCAGTAGATTGTGGAGTGCCTAAGTAGCTGAGGCTGGCTGTGAACCTGCGATCCTCCTGTCTCAGCCTCCCAAGTGCTGGGATTACAAGCGTGCACCACCACGCCTAGCTTTTATTTTTTTGTTTTGAAACAGGGTCTCACCAAGTTGCTGAAGGTCTTGCCAAATTGCTGAGGCTGGCCTCAAACCTGTGGTCCTCCTGTCGTGGTCTCCTAGGTACTGGGATCACAGGTGTAAACCACCATGCCTGGTAGAGACTTTATTCTTAATCAACATCCCACAATTATTTACCCCTTGGCCCACTGAAAACAATGAATAATGTCAAATAATAGAAAACAAAGGATACATGTGTTCAATTCATTTCTTCAGTAGGAATCATGCAGTAGCCCTGGACCAGGGGAGATGCCATATCTCCAGCCTCAGGGGCCAACAGTCTGATAGAAAATAAATTACTTTAAGACAAGACACACTCTGGGGTGATCCCTGCCTTGCAGGAGAGCAGGGGAGGGGACCAGGCCCGGGGGAGGACTTTATCAAGGAAGCAGTATTTGAATCTGGCCATAAAGAACTGTCCTGCCTCGCTGTGGTGTGGGCAGGAAAGGGGATGGGGAGATGCCATCTTAGCAGAGGTAATCAACTCTTGGACAGAAGGCTGGGAGAACAGGCAGGTGCTAGGTATCAGACCTAACTGTGGGTGGGAATGCAACATGGAAAACACCATGGTAGACAGTATGGCCATTCACCCAAAAGGTCAAAAATAGAACTACCACGTGATCCAGCACTTCTGGGTAAAAATGCCAGAGGACTGAAATCCAGATCTGATGAGCATTCCCTTCTTCACGGCATTATTCGCAAGAACCAAGATGTGGAAACAGCTCGAGTGTCCACGGTTGGATGAATACATACACAAACAGGGCAAGAACGCACCATGCAGTATTATTCAGCTCAAAGAGAAAGGAGATTCTCACACACACGCTACAACATAGATGAAGTCTGGAGACATTATGTTCAGTGAAATACAGCAGTCACCGAAGGACAAGTACTACATGGTTCCACTTGTGTGAGGTTACCTAGGAACAGGCAAATTTGAAGAATCAAAGAGTGGAAATGGTGGCTGCCAGAGCCTGGGGGTCAGGGGATTTGGGCAGCTGCTTATCAACTAGCAGAGAGTTGTAGTCAAGCAAGAGATAAACAAGCTCGAGGAATCTGTTCTCTGACATTATACCCTAAAAGTAGCAATACTGTTAATTAAAAATGTGTTGAGAGTAGATCTCATACTAAATGGTCTACCAATTTTTTAGGGGAAATAAGTCCCCAGGAGCATTTTTTAAATTCTCTAATGAAAACACCAGGAGCCAGGCATGGTGGCACACGCTTGTAATCCCAGGACTTGGGAGGCTGAGACAGGAGGATCGCAGGCTCACAGCCAGCCTCAGCTACTTAGTGAGGCCCTCTGCAACTCAGTGAGACCATGTTTTAAAATAAAGAATAAAAATAGGGCTGGGGGTGTCACTTGGAGGTAGAATGCCCCTGGGTTCCATCCCTGGTACAAAAAAAAGGTGGGGGGGGGAGAAAGATGGAAGGAAGAAAAGAAGGAAGGAAAGAAGGAAGAATTGAGCAGGGATTGGAGGCTGGAGGGTGTTGGAGAGTCTGCCCTTGAAAGGGGAGGCAGCGACATCCGCTCCCTGTCATAAAAGGAGGATGAGGGGTCCAAATTATCCAGTCGCACAAAAGAAAACTCCTCTCTAACTTGAGTGCCACACAGAGATGGAACAGAGACAGTAGAGGCTGCATCCGGAATCACAGACCATTTCAAGTGGGAAAAGGATGGGTGCTGAGAAAGGGGTGCAAGGGAAAAACCAAGAGACTCACTTCACGACAGACTGCAGTAGACCAGGCAATCTCACAGAGCCACCCAAGTGTCCACCATTGGATGGATGGGTGGATGGATGGATGGATGGATAGATAAAGGAAATGTGGTATATCCGTACAATGGGAGATTATTCATCCTTAAAAACTGGGAGTTTCTAGCCGGGCGTGGTGGCGCACGCTTGTAATCCCCGCGCTTGGGAGGCGGAGACAGGAGGATCGCGCAGGTTCGAAGCCAGCTGCACGCGCTGGCTTAGGAGACCCTGTTTCCAAAAAATGAAAATGTAAAAATAGGTCTGGGAGTGTAGCCCGGAGGTAGAAGGGCTTCCAGGAACCCCAGTACCACCAAAAAAAAAAAAAAAAAAAAAAAACTGGGAGTTTCTGACACCTGCTGCAGTATGGATGAGGCTCAAGGACACCATGCTAAGTGAAATAGTCGCAAAAGGACAGATACTTGGTTCTACTTGTACGCCATTCTTAAGAGTAGTCCAATTCATGCAGACAGAAAGCAGAATGGAGGTTGCCAGAGCCCAGGGAAAGGGAAACAGAAAGCTGTTGTTTAATGGGTGCAAAATTTCAGTCTGGGATCAGGAAAAAATTCTGGATATGGATGGTGGTGATGGCTGTACAACCACATGAATGCACTCGGTGTCACTGAACTGAGTACTTAGAAATGGTTAAGATGGTTTATCTTATTTTTATTTTATCACAAACAATGATTACTGCTCCCCTTTCAAACAAACAAATAAACCAGCCGGAAAGTTAGCGCTTGCCTTTGGAAGTTCTGTGCCTGCCAAAGACACCTCTCCCAGGATCCCCATACTCAGGAGGATTAGCTAAGCTCCATCCCCAGGAGGCAGGAGTGACTCATGAAGTTTATTGCTTTGCCATTCCCAAGGGTCACATCTGCGTGGCTTAAAATAGAGGGCTGCATCCTCCGGGTCAGATGTCAGGCACTGGCTTAGCAGGAAGAGTTTGTTTTAAGGCCTTCACACACACCGAGGTCAGCCCGGCCACCCCGCTGCACACGGCTCCCTGTCCTATAGTCATTGCTCATCCGAGCCCCGACCCTGTACCAGTTGGTTACTAAGAAAAACATGAGCTGGCCCAGGCCCCGAGGGATGCTCAGGGATAAGACCTTGCAGATGGGCAGATATGCACAGGTGGGCTCCTCCGCAGAGACCTGCATGGCCAGCTGGGGCCCACAGGTGGCGTGGTCAGGCTGCCCGAGATCTAAGCAGCCAAGTGGGCTAAGGTTTCCCTCAGGCAAAGCTGCTGGGGAGGGGTCTGGCCGAGCCTGGAAGGGCCGAGGCCCTAAGTGGGGGTGAGCAGGGCACCTGTGCTGCAGAGGAGCTCGGATACTGGGGACCCTATGACCAGGCTGCAGAAAGTATTCCATACTTTACATTCCTATGGTTCATCTATTTTCTATTTCTACCCTTTGTTTATACAGGGCCCCAGGTTAGAGTGTTCAAATCACTTAAGACCTTTTTTTTAAAAATGTAAATGACTAGATTCAGTATGCCAATAATGTGTTTTGGGTTTTGAATCTATGTACATGAGCAAGGATGACCCAATGCTTTTCTTTATGTCCTTGTCAGGTTTTAATATCAAGATTATACAAATCTCATAAAAGTTGTCATGTGCTGCTTCTTTTCCACATTTTGCGTTTGATTATCATTATGCTTTTCCTTATTATTTTTATGCATTTGCTCATAAAGTCAGCTGATGCTGAATTGTTCTTGTTGAAAGATTTTTATTAAAAATTTAAATTTTCTTTTTTTTTTCAGTACTGGGGATAAAACCCAGGGGCATTCCACCTCCGAGGTATACCCCCAGCCCTATTTTTTATTCTTTATTTTCAAACAGGGTCTCACTGAGTTGCAAAGGGCCTCACTAAGTAGTAGCTGAGGCTGTCTGTGAACCGCGATCCTCCTGTCTCAGCCTCCCAAATGCTGAGATTACGAGTGTGCGCCACCACTCCAGGCTTCAAATTCTTTTTTTATGTAGCACTGTTTTTATCGGTGCACTGTAGTCATGCATCTCAATGGAGTAAGAGACAATAGAAGCGCACATACACACGTCACTCCTCTAGCCCTTCCCCGGCTCCCACCCCCTCCCTCCCCCTCCCTCCTCCTCATGTTTGGCTTAGTCACAAAAAGTAAAAAATCAGATGTTCTCCCTAATATGCAGAAAATTGGGAGAAAAACCATCATAGGAGGACCTCTAGACAAAGGAGGAAAAACCATAAATGAACAAATAAGGTGACCCAACTGAGGGGAGGGAGGGAGGAGAGGGAAACTCCTTAATGTACATGATGTACATTCACAAACATATAAAAGTCAAGATTTAACTTCTTTTAGAAATTAAAAAAAATCACTTAGGACCCCATCAACTGTGATTCAAATCAGGGCTTCCCTTCCAAAGAGACCCAGCAGTGGCATCTCACAGAACACACTCTCTGCACCATTGTTCTGCAACAAACAGATAAAGAAACAAGAAGAAAAGATGCTTCCAGGCAGGGTGCTGGGACCCAAGCCTTACCTTTTTAAGGAGTCTAAAGATTCCTGCATCAATTCCATTTTTTTTTTTTTTTTTTTTTTTGGTGGTACTGGGGGTGGAACCAGAGGCTTTCTATCTCCGGGTTGTACTCCCAGACCTATTTTATATTTTATGTATAATAAAATATATAAATATATGAGATATAAATATATGAGATAGATACATGCCTTATATATATTTGAAGCTGTCATCTTTGAGTATATATAAAATATAAATAAAATATATATAAATATATAACCTACATATATATTTTTGGTACTGGGCATTGAACCCAGGCGTATTCTACCTCTGAGGACATTCCCAGCCCTATTTTATTTTATTTTTTATTTATTTTTTTTGCGGGTCTGGGGATGGAACCCAGGGGCATCTGACCTCTGAGCTATACCCCCTGCCCTATATATTTTTTTTTATTCTTTATTTTGAAACCGGGTCTCATTGAGTTACAGAGGGCCTAAGTAGCTGAGGCTGTCTGAGAACCGTGATCCTCCAGGTCTCAGCCTCCCGAATGCTGGGATTACAAGCGTTCACCACTATGCCGGGCTCCCAGCCCTATTTTTAACCCCCCCTTTTTTTTGAAACAGAGTTTCACTAAGTTGCAGAGGGCCTCACTAAGTAGCTGAGGCTGGCCATGAGCCAGCAATTCTCCTGTCTCAGCCTCCCAAGTACTAAGATTACAAGTGTGCACAACCATGCCCAGCTCATCTTCAAGTATATTAAAAAAAAATATTAGTATGCATTTTGGAGTGGGAGAGGGTCTCTGAAATTTGAAACCAGGGGTACTCTATGTCTGAGCTACACCCCCTTCCCTTTTTCTTTTATTTTTGAAACAAGGTCTTGCTAAATTGTTGAAGGCCTTACTAAGTTGCTGAGTCTGGCCTTGAACCTGCACTCCTCCTGTCTCAGCCGCCCAAGTACAAGCATGCACCTGGCTATTAGTATGCATTTTAACCAGAAATTGAAGCCCCTACTGAGCAAACCCTGTCCTGACCCAAACAGTTGTTAAAAAGGCAACTAACGTCCTGGGCTCCATCTGGGGACCTGGACTCCATAATCTCAGGAACAATGAGCGGGGCAGAGCCGCAGCAGGCATGGCTGGGCGGCCTGCTTCATGGGAAATGGCTGAGTCCTGTCTCTTTAATAAAAAGGCCATACCAGGCTGGAGCCCGGGCTGGGTGGGGACTCACAACTGTCATCTACAAATATTCTCTCTTTCTCCATTGCTCAGAGCAGGGGCTGAAACACAGGAGGCTGCAGGTCTCGGAAGCACGCAGACCCCAGGACCGAGGAGAGGAGAGTGTAGACAGCAAGGGCCGTCAGATGGTCAAATGAAGACTTCGAGGGCAGGGCGGTGGGGTGGCGGGACGGTCCTGGGCGGCTTCTGTCTCTGCTGCTTCTTCATGTTCATGTGTATGTGAATGAAATATTAAATAGGCCGAGCCAATTAACAGCCTTTCAAATGCAGATTCTCCAAGGCCAAGGAAGTGAGTTTGGATCCACTTGCTCATTTGATTCGCTCAGCACTTGGTGGGGAACAGATGCCTGTTCTGCGGGAGCCTTCCGCTCACCCCACTTTCCATGAAACGGGCAGCCCCGGCCGTGCTCCTGTGGCCAGCCCCGCACCTGTGCCCATAGCAGGTGACCTCCCCATCTTGAAAATGCCTGCCAGGGACCTTCTCTGTACTCTGTAGCCACCCTGGAGCCTGCTGCCCATAACTTCTGGTGAGTGTCAGGAATGGGCTCTCCCCTCGGCTGCGGACCTGGGACACGGCGCCCTCCCGCAATGGTAGAGTTTTTATTTTCGTGACTCGTGTGCTGGCTGTTTCCAAACCAAATAAACCACAAGAGCAGTTGCACCTCTCTCTGCCAAAGTCAGCTCTCTCTTCCCTCATCTAGCACAGTAGTGCACAGCCCGGTGTCACATCAGGGCTGCGGTCAGCAGGGGCCTTTGGGGCTCTGTCCCCGGGGCCAGAGCCACCTGCCAAAACAGGATGTCAGGCAGACCCAGCTGGGAGGCTGGAGCTGGGGACCTCCAGTGCACAGGCTGAGAGGGGCTGGGAGGGAGACAGTGAGGGGACAGGGAAAGGGACAGGCAGGAACTTGGCTCCGTTCCTGCTCAAAGCCCGGCTGGCTCACCTTGATAAGACAGCCAGCAGCTACCTGCAGTAAATCTCGGGTCCAGTGTGGGCACCTGGCAGCTACACCCAGACTAGGACCTGGAGTTCTCGCCACTACAAGCCCTGCCTGTGACTCTCCAGAGGACACTGCCACTCCTAAGAGGATCGGGCACAGCACTCCAGCGGGGTCCTTACAGTCTTTAACCACTGCACTCCCCGGGGAGAAAGGAGAGCTGCTTTTTCTGGGGCCTGCCACTCTCTCCAAAGGGCCTGGTTGGAGATTCATTAGGCGGCAGGAGATGAAGTGGGGCCCACAAACCATTGGGGATGTGGGCTAAGACTTGGAATCTGGCCCAGGGACCATCAGAGCCACTGAAATAGCAAGAAACAGAAGGGTGACTGCATGGATTTGGGATTTGAAAGGTCACTCTGGCTAGGGAATAAAAAGGGAGGGGAAGAAGGTCAGGGGCTCCCTCCAAGCATCCAAGACCCAGGAGCCCAAACGGGGTGGGTATGGGGGACAAAAAGAATGAGGCAGATCTCTGCTCTGAGTGCTAAGTCAATATATGGCTCCAGCTACAGAGGGCCCGGTCCCCCGTTCCTGGTTCTGACTTGGGAAAACGTACCACAAGATAATAAGGAAGCTGCTTTGACATCAGAATAGGATTTCCTAAAACACTGGCTTGCGGATTTGTGTCCAGACCATCACTAAGCGTTTGCTGAGCCCCACCTTGCATCCTCTGGGCACACGTCCTCGCCTTAATAGGTTTCTGGCTCTTCAGAATTGAGCATCGGGGAACACAGATTAGACCTATAACCACAAAACTATCCATCCTGGGTTATTCAGAAAATGCCACTAAAAATATTCTTTTAATAATACTATGTCCACACATGAAGGGATCACTACCAATCCCACCAAAATGTGTGGGGAAGGAGGAAGGGGGATGGAGTGGGATACGAAGGGAATGTAGGCATGAATTAATGTACCATTTTGACTCTCACTATAATGTATAATTGCAATGCAAAAAAAGTATAAAAAATTCTTTCCTATTGTTACCTTAAGACAGGAGTTGAAACATAAATTTAACATATATTTCCCTAAAAAAAACCCAGTCATCCTTATCTTTAAATGTACTGAAAACAGGCAAAAGGAAAAGAGAAGCTATAAAATTTCTCATCTTTTTTATTTTATTTTATTTATTATTATTATTATTTATTTATTTATTTATTTTTGGTGGTACTGGGGTTCCTGGAAACCCTTCTACCTCCGGGCTACACTCCCAGAACCATTTTGTATTGTTTATTTGGAAACAGGGTCTCTTAAGCCAGCGAGGCTGGCTTCGAACCTGCGCGAACCTCCTGTCTCAGCCTCCCAAGCGCAGGGATTACAAGTGTGTGCCACCACGCCCGGCTTAAAATTTCTCATCTTTTAAAGAATGTATTAATTTATCAATCAAAGACATGTTGGTGTCATATTCTTTCATCACTTAATTTCTTTTTCTTTCTTTCTTTCTTTCTTTTTTTTTTTGGTGGTACTGGGATTCCTGGAAACCCTTCTACCTCCAGGCTACGCTCCCAGACCTATTTTATACTTTTTTTTTATTTGTAAGCAGGGTCTCTAAGGCCAGTGTGGCTGGCTTCGAACCTGAGCAATCCTCCTTTCTCCGCCTCCTAAGCGCAGGGATTACATGCGTGTGTCACCACGCCCGGCGCTGATCACTTAATTTCTCTCTGGCTCCTTTAACTGGTCCTGGTGGTTGTGCATGAATTAAAGTTTGGTGGAAAAGCATAAGAAAAAAGAAAACAATGGTGCCGGGCTTGGGAAGACAAGGTCTGAGCAGCTGCACTGCTGTGTTAGGACTGTGTGGCCTGAGTCTGCCTTTCCAGACTTGGTATATCAAGACTCAGATGTCAGACCCACAGGATTGTGGGGGAGCTAGGTTCCTAGGGTGCCAGTGTCTAGTACAGATACCGATTCAATAAGTAACTTACAACTTTATTACTACCATTATCACTAGTACTATACACAAACTATCTTTTCCTGAGTTATTTGCCACTCAGGATACCTTGCATGGAAAGTACAGTTGCTCCTCTGTATCCATGGAGAACTGGTTTTGTGCACTTTTTGAAGACACTAAAACCAGTGGATGTCCCTTACGTAACATTGTGTCATACGGGCATAGCATTTTTTTTTTTTTTTTTTTTTTTGGTGGTACTGGGGTTCCTGGAAGCCCTTCTACCTCTGGGCTACACTCCCAGACCTATTTTATTTTATTTTTTTTTATTTGGAAACAGGGTCTCCTAAGCCAGCGCACATGGCTGGCTTTAAACCTGCGCGATCCTCCTGTCTCCGCCTCCCAAGCGTGGGGATTACAAGCGTGCGCCACCACGCCCGGCTGGGCATAGAATTGATGTGTAGCCTCCTGTCTACTTTGAATCATCTCTAGGTGACTTAGTTAAAATGACGAGGATCTTATGGAGATAGTCATTGTACCATATTATTTAGGAAATAAGAATAAGAAACAAGTCTTATACATGTTTAGTACAGATGCAATTTTTCCCCAATTATGTTCAATTTGAGTTTGGCTGACTCCAGTGATACAGAAGACCAACTGTGCTTCTGTAAGACCTATACAACTGGCTCAGACTTCTCCCCAAAGCAAACACAGCCCCAGATATCAGCCCCAGGGGGTTTCTAAGGCACAGGGCTAAGTCATTCATCTCTCAAACATTTCCAGCAGAAGCCACCATGAATCTTAGGGACCAGGCATCTGGGCATTGGTGGGTGGAATCTAGTTTAAGCACGTGACTTCCAGCTCTCATTCTACCCTGTATTGAAAATGAAAACCTCGTTGAGATTTCATTGTCAGGGTTGCTCAGCTCACCTGGCAGAAATTCCTTGGGCTCTTTCCTCCAGAAGGAAAGGGTAGTAGGGGGCTATCATGGGAGTCTCAGGCAGTGAGCAGATGACCAGGATCCTATTTATATGAAACGTGGCAACCAATCATTCCAGCCCCCTCCATGGAAGTCCTGCAGAGGCACCTTCTGCCTCCACCGAGCATCAGTGAACAGACCTTTAGAAGACAGCGCACGTGCACCCTGGAGGAAACTGGTTTCTGGGGAGCTTTTGGCTCCCCTGAGACCACAGCTGTTTCTGTGGCAAGAACATTTCTCTGAAGGCTTCTAGAGTGTGGAAGTACATCTCTAAAGCAGTCCAGAAATCAAGGCTTGCAGTGGAATGAGATTCAGGCTGGTGCTTGTTTATTTCTTCCTTCTTTCTCTGTAACTCAGGACTTGATGCTACCCACATCTTATCTTGCTCTTTGGTCCTCAATGGAAATGTCTTTTTCTCTACACCACAGTGCTGGGTATTAGCGATCCAGGCACGACAGCAGTGTCCACTCTACAGGGTTGTCCCCCTGATGCCCCAGGAATGGGCCTGTGTGCCTGCAGATGGCCCTGTGGCCGTCTCAGTCTTAATGGACCCTCATGATCAGGCAGGCATATGGTGGTCAGACCAGGGCGGAGACACCTCTGGGTCCTGAAGGCTAAAGAGAAGGGGCCAGGCAACTATGGCAAGGCTTTACAATTGGGCTTAGAACAGTTCCAGGAGGAAAGCACTTGTGCTCCCATCTCACAGACGAGGAGACTGAAGCTCAGGGAAGAGTGTTAGATTGCCCAGAGCCACTTAGCTGGCAGTCACAAAAGCAGAGCTTAGAGTGAATCCCACACGCAGTCTTCTAATGGCTTCTGTGTAGGAGGCTCATGACTATTCACTGGTAGTCAAAGACTAGTCACATGGGATAAAAGAGGGTTTTACTCCCTCTTACCCTCACCAAGGCCCCCACAAACTCTGATGGGGACTCAGATCCCGAACTCCCTGTTCTAGGCAGGTGCTGGGCTCTGTGTTGTTCTGGCTGAGGTGTTCCACACTTTCTTGACTTCTGAGTCCCACTCTGTGGCCTCAGCCTCCTCCAGAAACTTTGGGCAGGTTGCCTTATCATCAGCCAACCGAGATGCCCAGCATTTTCACTGGACTAGAGAGAGGTCAAGGCGACCAGGGTCACAGAGCAAAGGTGGGAGGGAGGCCTGTGGGCTGGGAAGTCACAGGCCTGCACTCGCTTCCCGCTCTCTTGGACAGAAGGTAACTTCTGGAAACAGAAGTTTGATTCCTTGTCTCTCTATCACTCAGGACCTGACAGTATCCACATCTTAGAAATGTGCTCCCCCCTTTGGCCCCAGATGCGGTGTGTGTTTCCACACAGTCCCGGTATTAGCAACAGTGCAAGTCAGCCTCCTCTCCCCGCCCTGAGGCCCTTGTCCCTCAAGCCAGGCTGCCCCCTGGCCAATATCTTAATCATTTTCTGCTACTGTAACAAACTACCTCAGACCAGGTAACTTATAAGGTACAGAAGGTTGTCTGGCACATGATTCTGGAGGTTGGGAGGTCCAAGCGCATGGCTTTGGCATCGGGTAAGGGCCTTCTTGCTGCATCAAACATGGAGAGGACATCCCATGGGGAGAGAAAGTGCGCTAGCTCAGGTCTCTCTTCCTGTTCTTGTAAAGCCACTTTTACCAGTAGGGCCAAATAACCATGTTTTTAGTGATTCAGTAGGTGCTTAAGGAAGGTAAGTTAATGTGAAAAGCAGAAAAAAAATAATAAAGCCACCAATGCTATCTTAAGCGCCCTACCTTTACAACAGGCATCAAAGGCCCTGCCTCTGAGTACCATTAATATATGAACTGGGGGACTGAGTTCCCAGCACCACATGAGGTTTTGGGGGACACATTCAAACCACAGCAGCCACATAATTTTCAACCTGGTATCCATAGGTATACTTTAAAGATATTCCTGTGTTTGCTGTAATTTTATATAAAACTATATCTATGTATACACAAGGACCCATAGCTTTCATCAAATTCTGGGAAGGGGTCTCTGGCAACAAAAGATTCATAAATATTTTTTTAAAGCATTGCTTTCATTTCTGTCAAACCGGCTAAATTTCAACCTAAAGTGGGTCAGAGTGATTAAAAGATGGAAAAAAGTCAAGGATGGGTAACTGAATCGGTGATATTTCAGCGAAAGGAAAGCAAATCTTTCAGTGCAAGAAGTGATACAAAAGGATTCCAGGGGAATGGGGACGCATTTCCTTTTTGTGGAAGGGGCAGGAGGAAGGAGAATCATATGAATTGGGAAAGGCAGAGAGAACCAGCGGTCACAAGAGTGGAGAGAGGAAGACCTCAATGTGCAGCAACATTCTGTGTCCAAGACGTGCGTTTGGGAGGGGGTTCTAGCTGCAGTTCACTTAGGCTGTACACCAGTTCCTAGTTTTACTTAAATTTACTAGAAAAGAACTGTGTACATGGCCCAGAAGTGCTGCTGGCACCCCCTGAGCCGAACCTGCTGATGCGCCAGGATCGCTCAGAGTGATGAGCTAATTAAAATTCTATGGTCTTTCCCAGAAAACAGCTCTATTTTTAACCTCATTCTGGCTGTCATTAGAGTGAGGTTCATATATATATATATTTTTTTTAAGAAAATACTTTTTTTCCCTTCTTAATATTCTCATGAATAATTCAGCGTAGCTGATAATTCCCCAAGTCTCCTTCAATCGTTTCTACTAAAGATAGATGAGGACATTCCCAGGCAGCAGGAAGCTGGTAGAATCCACGTGAATCCTTGTACTCCACCCTCCGGAGCCCCTCATTACATCAAAAGAGTAAAAAAAAAAAATTGGTGACACAAAAAGAACTGTAGCCTTGGTATTTTAAAAATCACTATCGCCTCTCTGTAATTTTCTTTCAACCCTATGTTCAGGGCAGTCTCCACCTCACAATGTTCTCCTGAAGTTCATGTGGAACTTGCTTATTCAAAATAATGATATAAACATATATTTAGGACCTCGAATAGAAGCCACATTTTCTTTAAGGGGCCCTGGGTTAGTCCACACAGTCATTTAGCCCAAAGAGTGTGGAAACGCCTCATTGTCGCAAGCGTGTGTGTGTGGCTGATATTGCTTCCACTTTAGAGAGAGTTTTCAATGAATTTCAGGTAGGACTTTTTTTCCCCTCTTGAAAATTTCCCTTACATATTGCTATGCCTCCATTTTCAAAAGAAAAACTCAGCACACTGTAACCATAATAATTTCTGTTGAGCTTTATACTTTCTTTTAGGAGACAAGAGCTGAATTATAAGGAAATAAAGCTGATTTTTATCAGGATGACTGTTAAACGAGAACAGATTCTAGGGAGCTTTGCTTAACTTCACGGAATATACTCTTCCGCTTATAAAAATACTTTGGCTGGGAATTTTGTTTTCCCCGTACTTATTATATTCCCCCCCTCCTCTCCTCCCCTCTTCTTTCCTCTCCTCTCCTGTCTCCTCTCCTCTCCTCTCCTCTCCTCTCCTCTCCTCTCCTCTCCTCTCCTCTCTTTCTTTTCTTCTCTCATGCCACAGCTGGGCGGACACAAAGTTCCTGACCATGCTGCCCCTTGGTGCCTGTTAGGCTCCTTTTTATTTTTGCAGTACTAGGGATGGAACACAGAGGCATTCTACCTCCGAGCTATATCCCCAGCTCTGTTTTTTATTCTTTATTTTTTGAAACAGGGTCTCACTGCGTTGCAAAGGGCCTCACTAAGTGGCTGAGGCTGGCTGTGAACCACGAGTCTCCTGTCTCGACCTCCTGCTGCTGGGATTCCAAGCGTGCGCGGTCCTGCCTGGCGGGCAGCCACTCTCAGCACTCAGCAGTTGGAGCTTGCCATTGACCCAGCACCTCCCTTGAATGTGGCCCCTGCACCCACGCTGGCTCCAACTCCACATGGCACAAGCTTCCCCAGGGATCTTGTGAACGCCTACGCTTGCCTACCTGGTAAACATTTAATGCAGAGAAAATGCCAATCGTGGTTTATGTTACGGATTGAGAGAATATGGTTTGAGGAAGCTGTTCCCCAGGAACCCCTGCGAGGGTCCCGGGCACACTTTCCCCCAACCCATAAGAAAACCCCCAAAACGACCAAAAACCGCGGGTTCTTGTCCTAAGCTAAGAATAAATATGCATAGCTTGGACAGTTGCTGAAGATTTAAAGAAGTTTATATTAGAAAGATAGAAATACAGAGAATAGAAATACAGCCCCATGCCAAAATGGCATGAGGGGGTGACTCGAAATGAATACACCAAAGGAATTACACGTGGACTCCGTCTTTTATACCCATGACCTCCATCTTGTTTGTGTGACTGACCTTTTTGGTACCTCCCCCAATAAGGTGTGGTGAGGTGTCTCCTTCCACGAAGGTCGACCCCTCCTACCATCTTAGCTAGCTTATCCAATCATGCAGATCTGTCTTTAGATAAAGGCCTAGTTCTCCTCAACTAGGATCTGTCTTTAGATACAGACAGGCCTAGTTCTCCTCTCCTATTGACTGGTTAATTGCTTTGAGCTAGGTTAATTTACATTGGAACAGCTGCCTGCTTTAGGCAGGAATCAAGTCCTTTCTTTACCCATGTCTGCCGCCATTTTGACACAACTATTTTGAAATATATTAATAATCATAGCTTTCCCAAATCTTCCTAGGCTGTTCCCAATACTGGTACAGCTTAGTTTCAGTAACTTGATGGATGTCTTGAGGCCAACAGGGCTTTCAAAGCTAGGATATTTTGGGGCTCACATCTCTGAGGACCCGCAAAGGGTCTCCTAGCGCTGAACCCCACTGCCCTCTGCACGTGGTCTCTGAAGGGCTGATAAGCAGAGAACCAGTAAGTGTTTGATTGCCTGAAACATCTCCCACCTGAGATTTATTTACCCACTCTGCTGCCTTTGGCAACAGTGGCCTTGTTCTTCAGAGATGCTTTATTTTATTTTCTCTTCTAGAGATACCTCAATACAAACATGAACATATTTGAAAAAGTGTCTTAGAGAGTCACTGTAACTGGTGTCCTCTCCTTGAGCTGATGAGCATTTCATTTTGATGTTTACCTGGCGCCATGGTAACCGACATGGCTTGGGATCAACTTTTTAGACTTAAGAAGCCATCACAGAAATTCAACTCAGCAAACACCTACCAAGTACCTACCGAGTGGGAAGGAGAAAAAGATGAGCAAGACACTGTGACTTACATTTAATTGTTTCTGATGGGTCACAAAATATTAATCTTTTGACTTTTGAAAAAAATTATTGTAAAGCATAAAAACCATTTGTAGCTCCCAGATTACACAGAAACAGTCAGGGGGCAGATGCTGGCTGGGGGGCTGTAGCTTATGTGCCCGGCTAGCTGAGAACTTCCGGAACCTCAGTTTCCCCACCTGGAAAATGGGCATGAGGATCTCTTTGCCGCACAGATTCTAAGACACAACACCCGAAACACAGAGGACATTAAGTGAACGCTAGGTGATCTCCTGCTGAGAGATGACCAAGACATCAGTAACAGTAAGTGCAAGGAACCTTCCAGCACCTTTGTTTCCTGCCAGGCTTTGTGTTAAGAGCTGCCTGCGTTATATGGTGTTTTATCTAACCAAAGAGGCTATTGATTTTAATATTATTAAATGTACCCTCAAGAAGGGAAAAGCTGCAATTAACCTCTGAGTCAGCATCGAGCATGAGATGGTCCTGATTCACAGATCCTAAAACGTGCCGAGCCGGAGCTCCGTCTCCGTGGCTGCCAGGGCGAGGCTGGGATGGTGGGAACTTTCTGGCATTGATGAGTTACTCCGCAGCAGAGTGGACGTGCGCTGGGCTGGGGGCACCTCCCTCTGCGGCTTTAAGGTGGGGGGGGTGAGGGCAGGAACATGAATTATTATATTGTATTGGGAATTTTTAATTTTATTGGAAGTTATATTAGGAAGACGTGGACCCCAAATAGTGAGGTACACAGATATCTAAGCCCGCAGGTCTCTCTTGACGGCTGTCTTGTAAAGGGAGGATGGGAGCAGATGTTAAGAACACGAATCATGGACAGAGGAGAGGAGAAGGCCAGGAGAGCTTTCTTACCTCAAGACTTTTCAAAAAATGTTTCTTGGGGTAACTGGGTATTGAACCCAGAGACATTCTACCTTCAAGCTGCAGCCCCAGACCTTTTGTTGTTTAATATTGAAACAGGGTCTTGCTAAGTTGCTGAAGATCTCCCTGAATTGTTGAGGTTGGCCTCGAGCCTGTAATCCTCATGAAAGGTTTGCTGGCTGCGGAGTCCAAGAACCAGAGACCAGCCTGGAGCTGGCACATAGCTCCAGATTGGCTAGAGGAAGCCACGGCGTGTCTTGCTTCTCTGCTCGGGCACAGAGGGCTCGGGCAAGCTCTGACCTCCCAGCTCAGCCACAAGCCTCAGGAGAGACCACGTGCAGCACAGGGAGCTGGACCCTCAGTACAGGTGTTAGGGTGCAGGGGGAGATGGGAGAATCGAGGCCACAATTCTCTCAAATTCTTCCTTGTTTGGTTCTCACAATTTCCCCCTCAAATCTCTCCCTCTCTCTCTCCCCCATTATTATCCTATCCCCAAACATTTAAGAAGTGCTTAAAATATGCTAAGTGAAGCTGGGTGTGGTGGTGCATGCCTGTAATTCCAGTACTTGGGAGGCTGAGATAGGAGGATCACAGGTTCAAGGACAGCCACAGCAACTCTGACCCTCAGCAACTTAGCAAGACCCTGTTTCAAAATAAAAAAACCAAAAAGGGTTGGAGAGAGAACCCAGAGGTAGAATGCCCCTGCAGTCAATCTCTAGTCACACACACACACACACACACACACACACACACAGTGAGAGAATTTCTTTTTTTTTTTTTTTTTGGTGGTACTGGGGGTAGAACCCAGAGGCTTTCTACCTCCGGGCTATACTCCCAGACCTATTTTATATTTTTTATTTTGAAACAGGGTCTCACTAAGTTGCCGAGAGCCTCACTAAGTAGCTGAGGCTGGCTTCGAACCTGTGCGATCCTCCTGTCTCAGCCTCCCAAGCGTGCGCCACCACGCCCGGCTTAAGTGAGAGAATTTCTCTCTTTCTTCCTGTAAAACTCCAGTTACTCAAATGCACCCTTAGTCTATCTGATATTGTAAACAAAGAGATTAACCTGGAAGTCCAATACGGCTTTCTTTAGAAAGGCTTGCATGCAGAGCCGGCCCTTGGTTGGCAGCCAGGGACTTGGACCCTGGAAGAGTTCCCCTCATTCCCTAACTGGAAAGATGGCTGACTGGACCCAGACTGCATAAACAAGGCGGGTTATGCTTAGCACCTGCCTTTTTCCTTCTGGGAGACTGGAATTTGGGTATGTATCGGGCAGGGGGCGCCTACATGACTTGCTCCAATCAAATCCCTGGGTGCTGGGTCCCTAGCGAGCATACATGTTGGGCAACAATTTTCATGTGCTGTCCCAGTTCCATGCTGGGGGAGTGGAGCTGTGTGACTCCCCCGGGAGAGGACTTGGTGGCTCGCACCTGCTTTCCTCAGGACTCTGCTCACCTGCGCTCTCCCCTTTGCTGATTCGGCTCTGGGCGCTTCTGCTGTAATAAATCATCAGCACAGAGCACCTCTCTGCTGCTGAGTGTTAGCACCCCTCCTAGTGAGGCAGCCATCCTGGGGCAGGGGTCTTGGAGGCCCCAGACACAGCCGTCCTCAACCAGCTCATTAGATAGCGTCTTGTAGTAGTCCTGTGTGAGGCATAGGAAGGCCTGGGGTAGGGATGGAGGCTGCTAACTTTGCTGCTGTAGTTTGGAAGTTGAATGTCTCCCAAAGGTCTGTGTGTTAAGGGCTTGGTCCCCAGGATGGCACTATTGGGAGAGTCTGTATTCCTTTAGCATGTGGAGGCTCATAAAAAGTGTCCCTAGGTGACTGGAGTGTGCCCTGGAATGGGCTGTGGGACCCTGGACCTTCCTTTTGCTCCCTGGCAAAGAAATTTTGCGCCATCAATGTACTATAGTCACAATGTGCTGCCTTTCCATGCGCCCAAAGACATGGGGCCAATCCATCACGGACTGGATGGAACCTCCAAACTGTGGACCCAAATAAACCTTCCCTCTTTCTAAGCTAATTATCTCAGACATTTCTTCATAGTGATGGAGAGCTGACTCTAATTCGTATGCTGATCCTGTACAAAAGTGTAGCAGAAGCCAAAACCAGGCTACTGATCCTTCCACTCAAATGCTAACTGAATACATGATACATGTCCAGGGAGATATCAACATCATGGCCTCAGAAAGGTGAGTTTCGAGGTGTCAGAAGGGAGAACAGGCACTGTTCATGGCAGGAATAGTACCAGCAAAGTGAGGGATTGACTTCTCACTTCTGAGTGATTTTTCTTATTCATTCATCTGGTTTTCAAGTTTTAAAACCTGTTCTAGACTTAGCTGAGTGGCCAAGTTCAAGCCCAGTGCATCTTTGGGTCCCTCCATGGCACCGTGTTTCTGCACATGGTAAGTGGTCAGACAACATGTGGATGGATAAGAAGAACCATTGAGGACTGGGGGTGGTAAGGCAGGGGTGAGGATTAAGGTAGATGACAGGCTACAGGGATCACAGACACTGGGGTGGACCTCAGAGGAAAGCACCAGATGGTCAGAAGGGAAAGCTGACATTCCCGTGGCAGTAACAGCATGAACAAAGTAATAGAGCCAGCAATGATCCTGAGAAGTCAGGGGGTCGGGAGAAGGCTAGGTGGATCAAAGGCTGTGGCTTGGTGAGATTGGGGGGACTCAGATGCTGCTGCTTAAGTGAAAAGCCAATGAGTCTATGCAATGGGAAGCCAGTAAGGAAGAAAATGACTATGACCAAAGAGGGAAGATTAATTCTGGGCAGAACAGAGGGATGGCTTAGATGTGCCGGAGCCCCGGAGCAAGGTGAGGAGCTGAGTAACTGCCACACGAACCAACCAGATGTATGGGCCAAGTCAACAATGGAGGTGGTTCCAGTACTAGTTTTGCTGCTAAGACAAATAAGACCTTAGACAACAATCTCAGACATTCTCTCCCACTTTCTCACTTTAGGATTCTAGTAGATTCAGGAGAGAATTCAGTGTGGTATCTGTGGTTTCTAAGAACATTTCCACAGAGAAAGTTGATGGACTCTGGTATCTCATTAACAATGGTGCTAATGATGGGGGTAAGGATTTCTGAAAAGAAAATTTAAAGACATTATTTCAACATAAAATAATGCATAAAGGAGGACAATCACAGCTACAAGAAGCGAGGCTTTCAATGACAATAAGCTACATGAGAAACAAGAGGAAAAATTTAAATAAGCCGAAGAGAAAAAAATGAATCAGTTGAAGAGTTGGTTTATCCATCCCTATTCATCACTTAATATTTTCAGTATTCTTGGGTTCAAAACAAACCACCCCTTGTCAAAATATTACTTATAAAACTGCTGTTGAGTCTGATAAATTCTCATGATTATATCTGAGCTCATTATGTGTTTTGAAAGGAATATCAGCTACTGACCCTCAGGAAGCTAATTGCTTTTTAATATATTCAGCGCTGTTATGCATCCAGCTAAGCCATTTGCTTACTATGCTGGCAGCGCGCTACAGAAAGCTTTATTGCCAGAATCAATATGGGCCAGTGGGCTAGGACTGAGGATATCACTGCAGGCAAAGAGATATGAGTGCTAGGGAGAAATTGTTCAGCCTATTTTCAGCAGAGGTAATTTACTGCTTTGTGTAGAGTCTCTCTCTCTCCAGGGAGGGAACGTAAAACCTATAATGTGTATATCTGTATTGAATATACAAGGCTGGTATTAAATATGACAAGATGAGCATTTCTGCAGTTGGCCTCCTTCCAGTTAATTATCTTGCTTTGGTCGCTATTGGCAAAGACCAATTTCTGGTTTAATGGGGCAGAGAGAAGGGATGCAGATATAAATGTCTATCAATTTTCTGTATTCTTTTTTTTTTGTGTGTGTGTGTGGTCCTGGAGATTGAACCCAAGGGTGTTATACTACTGAGCTACACCCCTCAGTCTTTTTTATCTCATTTTTTAAAAATTTGAAATGAAATTTTCTAAATTATAGCATGTTGGCCTTGAACTTAGGGTCCTCCTATCTCAGCTTCCCAAGTACTGGGATTACAGGTGTGTTGCCACCATGCTAGACCAACTGCCTCTATTCACTGTTAAAAATATTCTCCATAGAGGAAGTCACATGTCTATTATGTTTACTTGAATTCACCTTTTAAGTAGTTGGCAAATTAGAAATTTTAATAGCAGAAATAATTTCATTTGGTGCTCTGTGCATTTTAATCCCATTTCTAGCCGGCATTAGGAAGCCTCTTCTGTATTTCATCTTTGAATGCTTTATCACCATATACATTTTCTTGGGGGGGGGCACATTGCCTTTGGGGTAATGAAGATCCTGCAGATTTATTAAACACTCACACCAGTAAGAGCACATCCATAAATACTAATGCTGACTTAGAAACACACATGCTTATTGTGTGGTCATTCAGAGTGGTGTCCATTAGTGGGAAATCAGAGCAGGGACTGGACACCCAGCCTCCTGCACCTCCCTCTGCCTTGCACTGTCTGATTTGAGCCATTCATCTGACCACTGCTGTGCCTTGCCCACATGAGGTCAGTACTAAATCATGCTGCAAAGAGGCTCCTCCCATGGATCTCTACCTTTCCGAGCCAGGTTAGGCCCCTCTGAGGGCTGCTGCTACCTCTTCTCTTCCCACATAGCTCCCATCTCCGTTACACTGTGTCTCGTACTGTAAGGCATGTCTTCCCATTTCATTGCCCAACTTACACATTTGTGTGCGTGTGTGTGTGTGTGTGTGTGTGTGTGTGTGTGTGTGTGTTTTACTAAGTATGGAATCCAGGGGCATTCTTCCTCTGAGCTATACTCTATCCCTACTTTATTTTGAAACAAGGTCTCACTAAGTTGCAAGGGCCTCACTAAGGTGCTGGGGCTGGTCTGTGATCCTCCTGTCTCAGCCTCCCAAGTACTGTGATTCCCCATGTGCGGCGTCATGTCACTCTTTTCCTTCTCCTAAGTTCCCAAGGAGTCTCAGCCTCTTCATTCACTTATCTTATGAATACTTCAGTGCCTACTGGATACAGTTCAGTGAATTGGGACTCAGTGCAGTGTATTAGGCCATTTGGACACAAGTTCCCAAGGAGTCTCAGCCTCTTCATTCACTTATCTTATGAATACTTCAGTGCCTACTGGATACAGTTCAGTGAATTGGGACTCAGTGCAGTGTATTAGGCCATTTGGACACAAATCAACGGGATCCCCATTTACCTGGTAAACTAGATGGAGGGAAAAGAAAAAAGGAAAGTCCAAGAGAGTGAGTGGGCCTTTGGTCTGAGGGAGGAGGAAATGAAGAGAGGATCTACAAGGAAAAAAAGGACCTTCTGTGTTGGCCTGATAAGAAACTGCTAGAATCTGAACATGCATGTGGCGGATGGAGGAAGAAGGGCGTTGCAGATAGAGGGAGGGTACACATGAAGGAATGGGAGGGTGGAGCGGGTCAACAGGAGGGAATGCAGGATGGAAGACAGTAAGAAACACCACAAAGAGTGCACGAGAGGCCAACGGGAAGCCCACGACCCTCCCCGCCTCCTCCAGGGCTCTGGGGCCCGGGGCTGGGTGGCGCTCTGCTGTGTCAGTATAGGGATCAAGTGTCCAAGCTCTTTCTCTCTTACATTGGTAAGCAACTGCAATGTGCGGGTGGGCACAATGAGTTTAAAGCCAGTCACCTCTGGCGCAGGCGCCCGGTGAGCAAAACTCTGCTTCTCAAAGTCTTGCACTGAAGGGTTTAGCCTGAAAAATCAGAGTCAGAGAACCTCCTGCCATGCACAAAAGAGTAATCTTGGGACAGGGAAATCAGGCAAGAAGCCATTGTATACATTCAGTAAAACCCAGTGAAACCATTGCTGTGGCCCCGGGAAGGACACATTGACCCCTCACACGGGGCATCTCATCTCCCTCCAGAGCACAGATGCTCCTGAGCAGACGGAGATGCTGCCAAGACCGAGAGACCACTACAAGACCAACACACCATCAGTGTTTCTCCTGAGGATCCTGGCATTGCATGGCTCCTGTGAGCCATTTCTCCATGGAGCAGGACACACGCATCAGGAGTCCCGGGGTAGGGTGTCTATCTGGCTGAGCAACTTTGTTATGGAACCTGTTTCCCTGGAAACCTGCAACGACAGCACATACCTAAGACACTTGTGACTAGTCCCTCCATGCCCTTGACTCTTCTTTTAATATTTAACGTGACCCAGGTCCCCCGGAGACTTCACACGTTGTGCTCAGCTGAGCTACGATCCTCTCTCCCTTCGCTGGGCACATATCTATCAGGTTGATACACCGTGAAGGCCTGAAGCCAGTATGGCCAAAAGTCCACCAGGCCTGGGCAACAGGAACCTGGGCAGCTCTCGAAATAAAAAGTCAAAAGGACAAGAGAACCTTGGCCTGCACATCAGCACTTATTCTTGCAAGACTTGAGAATTGAAAGGCATTAAGAAAAAATGAGAAGATGACCAGTATTGTTACTTAGGCAGTAGGTGCAGATTTGTAATGAAAAGCCTTTTCTCTTTTGTATATTCCTACCTGAGAGCTGCAATCTCCCTTTACTACCCAAAGAGCATTAGATTGCTATTTGGGGGGTTGAGTACTCTTTCCAGTCTGGATGTCATCTGTCTGGCCCTAGGGACATCTCTTGACCTCTCTAAATATCAGATTTTAACACTAGGATGAGCTGGACTGTGGCCTGGTGTCAGTAGCAGCTCAAGAGGAGCCCGTCTTTGTAGGACAGCCTGATGTGGGTCTCACTGCCAGTCTGCTCCGTTCTGCTTTGTTTTCTACACAGCGTAAGTCGGATGCCCTTAATGAGCTCCCCCAGGGTCTACGCCTGTACCCGGCTGCCTCTGAGACAAATTCTAGTCTCTGATGTTGAGTTTAGTTCAAAGCAGTCATTCTAAACTGTGCTTGCTACCAAAGGGCTTCAACACACCCTACACACACACACACACACACACACACACACGTGCGCGCACACACATGCGCACACACACAGCCACAAAGGCTCTTTCTTCTTGGCAAAAGTAGTTTTAAAACCTGCTGGGCTAAATTTTTTCTTTTCTTTTTTTTTTTTTAAGGAAAGGTGCACCTTTTAAATGATAATCTATAAGCTCTAAAAAAAAAAAAATCATCACATGTTCCCCGAGAACCTCAGGCTGCATTTCATTGTCAAGAATGAAAATTTTATCTGCACTGAGGAGTGTTGTCGTGGAATTAAATGCCACACAGCAAATTAAAGGTATTGCCCTTGCAGGGCCTGGGGGTAGAAAGGTAGAAGGGGTTGAGAGAGGGGAGGATGGACAGACAGCATGTTCCACTTGGTTCTGGAAACATTAGCTTTGGTGAAAAAGGCGAGCATACCCTTTGGGGATTGGAATGCTGCCATTTTTCCTTTCCCTGAGTCGTAACATTTTCCCTTTAATTCTACCCTTGCTTTGCTTCAGCTTGGACAGTAGGAAAGCTAAACCTTTGGAGTAAGCGCTTACATGGAAACTTACGCATTTCAAACCAAAGCCCTGTAGCTGGGTGGGCTTAGATGACTGATGGATACATGCCCAGCCTTCCTGTTCCCAAGGGGAACTTCAGAGGGTTCCTGTGGTTTATTTATTGAGGATGATGAATTATGTGCTCACATTTCCCCAGGACCAGGGATCTTAGAACAGGATTGATTTAAATCTTTGAGAGAGAAAAAGAATGCACACAAACAGGAGAGAGAGAGAGAGAGAGAGAGAGAGAGAGAGAGAGAGAGAGAGAGAGAGAGAACGCACATGGCAAAGGCTGATGGGCCAAGAGGATGAAGGGTACAGAAATCCTACATAATATATGTTCAAGACATATATCAGCACAAAAATCTGAGTTCTATTCCAGGACAGAGGTTAGCATTTGAACAACACAGACTGTCTGCAGGAGTGAATGGTTTGCCCAAATACAACAAGTTAAACACAGTTTAGAGATGTTTAGATGAAAGTTACAAGCTAAAAGGAATCTGTGTGGGCAAACAGGCATGATACCCTTGAAAATTACACCTCCACTAACCTGCCCTGGAATATCTGGCATTGTTGGCTAAGATATTAGTATAAGGCCTTTCTAGAAAAAACTATTTCAAACTGCAATACTAAGGAGTTGATAAGAAGAATGTTTCAGGAGCTGGGGATGTAGCGCAGTGGTAAAGCTCATATTTAGCATGCATGAGGCCCTGGAGTCAATTCCAAGCACAAAAATATGTAATTAAAGAGAATAAAAGAAGGGAAATATTCCAGGAAATAACTAATTTGGATGCATCCATTCATATATTTACATTCATTTGAGTCCCAAACAACAGCCTGACTCATGAATGAAACATTTCTTGACATTGTGGTGAAACCGGACACTTTGGTAGATGTTATAATTTGGATCTTAAATGCCTCACAAAGGCCCATGTGTTGAAGGCTTGGTCCCTGACCTGTGCTGCTACTGGGAGGTGCTGGAACCTTTAGGAGGTGGGGCCTAGTGGGCGGAAGTGAGGTCATTGGGGGTGTGCCCCGCCCTGGAAGTGGTTATTGACTCTTGGCCCTGCCCCGTCTCTTACCACTTCCTAGTGGCCATAAGGTAAAGTTTCCTTTGCCTCAAGCTCCCAACAAGATGTGCTTCCTTGCCATAGGCCCAAAGACAACAGGACCAAGCAGCCACAGCCTGAAACCTCTGAAGCTATGAGATAAAGTAAGTCTTCCTTATTTATTTATTTATTATAATACTGAGGATTGAACCCAGGGGCATTCTACCTCTGGGCTAAACCCCCAGCCCTATTTTATTTTTTATTTCGAAACAGGGTTTCACTAAGTTGTGGAGGGCCTTACTAAGTAGCTGAGGCTGGCAGAGAACCAGCGATCCTTCTGTCTCAGCCTCCCAAGTACTGGGATTACAAGCGTATACCACCATGCCTGGCTTCCCTTCCTTCTTTATAAGTTGATTTTCTCAAGTGTTTTGTTATAGTGATAGAAGGCTAATTCAGCACACTTAAGTCAATGTACACGAAGTCCTTGTGAGACTGAACTTCGTTTTTAGAACTTATTTATTCTTTATGACACTCTACACATATACCTAAAGTCAACACTAATACTCTTTTTTGTCTTTCTTTCTTTCTTTCATTCTTTCTTTCTGTCTGTCTATCTTTCTTACTTTCTTGATTTCTTTTTCTTTTGTTGTGCTACTGAGGCACTGGGACAAATTGAGACATAGTAAAACCACACAACCAACTACACATTGGACTGTAGACCCTTGTTCTACCACTGCCTGGCCCTGCGAGCCTGGCCCATGTCCGGCCTTTGTGCGTTGGGGTCACCTACGAGAGAGAGACTGTCCTGGCACTTTCGTTACAGGGTCAGGAAAGGATGGAATGGTGCTCAGGAAGCGCTGATGTCGGTCATTTCTACTCTTTTCTCTTATTGTCTCAGTGTCCCTCAGCCATGTTTCTTTCAAATGCTTCTGTTACTACAATGAGGAAATCACATTCCTTATGATTGTTTACTGAGATAGGCTAATAAATCACCACTTAAGTAAGGAGAAAACTAATATTGACCCTGACTCCACTCTGTCTTCCTGTCTGCCCCAAGTCTGCGCTTTTTCCCGGTAACTTTCTACCTTGTTTACCCCGACGTCATAAACACACGGGGGTATTAAATGAAGGAAATGACTCAGCTCATTCCTCCCTGTGTCCTCTTCAGAGATGCAGCTCTGCTCCATTCAACATGTAAGCCAATATATATTCTCCACGAGAACCTGTTCTGTATGTTTGACAGAGTATCAGATTAAGCCACCAACTCTCGACTCGGTACCCATGGCTGGTCAGGTTCAAGTCTCTGATGGTGGAGATAAATCAAGGAAGAAAAGACTGGAATTAAAGACAGTGGAGTAAATATCCTAACCCCGAACCCAAAACTTACAGTTGTGTTTTTATTCATGGCTTAGTAACAGGTTTCATATGAATAATATATTGACTGTCAATATATGCTTTGGCCTGGGTGTGTTGGCATGTGCCTATAATCTCAGTACTTGGGAAGCAGAGACAGGAGGATTGCAGGTTTGAGGCCAGCCTCAGCAACTTAGTGAGATACTATTTCAAAATAAAAAATTAAAAGGGCTGAGGTTATAGCTTAGAGGTAGAACATCTCTGGGTTTGAGATAGGCTTTGGTCCTAGTCTAAAAATTGCTCCCTTTCTACCCTGACCTTTATTTTGCCCGTGGTCTTATAAATTGCCAGAGCCCAGCTTTGTCTGTGTTCTTTTGTACTTGGGAGAGTCCCCTGGACCCTGTGATCAAGATCTTCTCTCTCTCACTCAGTAGCAACAGTGTATTCCCTTCTGGCCAGGTGAGTCATCTAGAGCAGGGGCTGGCAAATTACAGCCTATGGGCCAAATTTGGCCTTCTGCCTATGTTTGTAAATAAAGTTTTATTGGAATACTCATTTGTTTACATGTCAGCAATTGTGATTAAAAAAAAAATCGTAGTCCACAAAGCCTAAAATGTTTACCATCTAGCCCCTTAAAATTTGCAGAGCCCTAGTCTCGAGTACTGTGGCATAAAAGAGTGTGGGGAGAAAAAGGTCTTGCCAGTCATGAATGGCGCTGTTGCTGCCTGCCGGTGGGATGCTGGGATGGCAGGCCCACCACCGACGCACAGGAGGACCCACACATTTCACTTAACCAATATCTTCTTATGTGTTAATGCAGGGACAGGACCTGCGTGAGCAAAGTCAACTCCATATCTACCCTTTCAGAGCATAAAATTGTGTGTTAGGGTGATAATGTGACATAAGAGAAAGAGAAAGAATAAAGATAAGTAAAAAAAAAAAAAGCAATTACAGCCCCAATAATGAAAGCCTCTTCAGAGAGCGACAAAATGCATGAATGACAGCTGGAAAGATGAACAGCAACAGCTTCTCAGGAATAATGCCGTGTGAAAGAAAGTGTACAGTGGAATACACGCAGCCGGATTCTGCTTACTAAGCATTCAAAAACAGGCAAAACTAAATGATACATTGTCTGCAAATATGCTATATCCGGAGCATCCCGCAAAGGCCCACGTGTTGAAAGCTTGGTGCCCAGCCCATGGTGCTGTTAGAGGCGAGGCCTGATGGAAGGAAATTAGGCCATTGGGAGGCGTGTCCTTACGGTGCTATTGGAGCCCAGCCATTTCCTCTCTCTCTTTGCTTCCCCGCTGCCACAAGGCGAGCATGTTTCCTCCACCCTCATGCCCTCTCCATGATGCGCTGCCTCACCACAGGCCCAAAGCAGCAGGACCAAATGATCCTGGACTGAGACGTCTGAAACGATGAGCTGTTGATCTCAGGTACTTTGTCACAGCAACGGAAAGCCCACTGACACAGAATATTGCACATGAGGTCAAATTGTTATTTGTGTGTGTGTGTGTGGTTCTGGGGATGGAACCCAAGGGCCTCTACCTCTGGGCTACAACCCCGACATATTTTATATTTTATTTGAAAAGAGGGTCTCACTAAGTAGCTGAGGCTGGCTTGGAACCTGTGCGATCCTCCTGTCTCAGCCTCCCAAGCACTGGGATTATGGGTGTGTGCCACTATGCCCGGCTCCCATGAGGTCAAATTATAAAGCAATGCCAGGGCGCACATGCTGCAAGGTCCAGGCTCCCTGTGACAGTGAAGCACACAGGGAAAGATCTGCTCAACAGTAAAAATCGAGCCATTTCGGACCTGGAAGCCCTGTGCTGAGCGCGAGGCGTCCGTAAGCAGCACAGTAGCCGGTGCTGTGAGCACAGAGGAGGAGCCGCTAACCCAATCACGGGCATCGTTAGAAAGTCCCCGGAAAGAGCACCACATACTTCCCTTGATGACTTTATAAGCTAATGTCACCCTGAGAAAAAGTCACAGGAGAAAGTCCCAGCAAAAGTCCAGAGATGAAACCGACAACAGGAGGAACTGAAACTGCTTCAGCCAAAGGAACAGAGCAAGTGAGGAGAATGGGTGGGATGAGGCAAAGGCCTCCCGGGGCCGCACTGTGAGCTCGAGGAGCCGCCATGGAGGCTTTACATCAAAAGCAACGGGACCCTCTGCAAGATGGAGCTATGGAGCCAAGTTGCATCATGGGAGCCGCCTTTCCAAAACCTTCTTCCATCGATGGCGGCACCAGCTCACTCTGCTCTCCTGACAGGCCTGCGGGTTTCTGCTGGGTTGAGAACTATCTGGTTCCTGTGTGTCGGTAGCAACAGTTGAAGACATGTGCTGCTCGAGAAACACAAGCGAGGTGCCAGGCTGGGATGGCACGAGGCACCCATCATGATAGCAGATGCTTACACCCTATCCACGGCTGCCAGCGGAATGAACACTGTGTGTTGATATTTATGTACCTTGAATAAATATCCGCGCACTAGCAGGGGGCAGGTGTAGTTCGGAGGTAGAATGTCTCTGGGTTCAATCCCCAGTACCAAACCAAACCAAAAAAAGTGTTCCCCAAACCTTGATATCCAGCATTTCTACTTCTGAGTATATATCTGAGAATCAAAAGCAAGGATTCAGAGATCTTTGCACACTCACAGTGATAGCAGCAGAAGCCACCCAAGTGTGAAAGGGTAAATGAAATGTGACATTTATTTCCAGTCAATGGAGTATGACTTAGCCCAGAGAAGGAAGGCGATTCAGATACCACAACGTGAGAAAGCCCAAGGGTCACAAAACAACATATACGGAAGGGTTCCACTTCTGTCAGGTCCCTAGAATCATGGGATTTACAGAAATAGAGAGTAGAAGCCGGGTGTGGTGGTGCACGTTTATAATCCCAGTGCTTGGGAGGAAGAGACAGGAGGATTGCCATCTGCGGCCAGCCTCAGCTACTTAGTGAGGCCCTTTGCAACTCAGTGAGACCCTGTTTCAAAATAAAGAATAAGCTGGGCGTGGTGGCGCACGCTTGTAATCCCCGCGCTTGGAGGTGGAGACAGAAGAATCGCGCAGGTTTGAAGCCAGCCGCGCTGGCTTATGAGATCCTCTTTCCAAATAAAAATATAAAATAGGTTGGCCAGGCGTGGTGGCGCACGCTTGTAATCCCCGCGCTTGGGAGGCGGTGACAGGAGGATCGCGCAGGTTCGAAGCCAGCCGCGCTGGCGTAAGAGACCCTGTTTCAAAAATATAAAATAGGTCTGGGAGTGTAGCCCGGAGGCAGAAGGGCTTCCAGGAACCCCAGTACCACAAAAATAAATAAATAAATAAAAATATAAAATAGGTCTGGGAGTGTAGCCCAGAGGCAGAAGGGCTTCCAGGAACCCCAGTACCATCAAAATAAATAAATAAATAAAAATATAAAATAGGTCTGGGAGTGCAGCCTGGAGGTAGAAGGGTTTCCAGGAACCCCAGTACCACCAAAAAAGAAAAAAGAAAAAAGAAAAAAAAAGAAAGAATAAAAAACAAGGATGGGGTGTAGCTCAAAGGTAGAATGCCCCTGGGTTCCATCCTCAGTACCACAAAAAAAAAGAAGGAAGGAAGGAAGGAAGGAAGGAAAGAAAAAGAAAGGAAGGAAGGAAGGAAGAAAGAAAGAGAAAGAAAGAAAGAAAGAAAGAAAGAAAGAAAGAAAGAAAGAAAGTAGAATGGGGGCTGCCAGGGGTTGGGGAGGACAAGGGGCAGTTCCTGTTCAAGGGGTTCAGAGCTGCGGTTTTGCAGTACGAAGTGTCCTGGTGATGGGTGGTGGTAATGGTTGCACAGGTAGATGTGATGATTCATTTTATGGTATACACACATTCGACAGTTAAAAACGTTTCAGCCGGGTGCGGTGCCGCATGTCTGTAATCCCAGTACTTGGGGGGCTGAGACAGGAGGATCACAGTTTAGAGACTAGCTATAGCAACTTAGACCCTGTTTCAAAATTAAATAATAATAATAATAGAGCTGAAGGTGTAGCTTGCAGGTAGAACACCCCTGGGGTTCAATTCTATACATCAAAACCCAAACAACAATAAAACCTTTAAAAGTCCCAGAATACAAATGTCTTAATTGGACCACACAACTGACGAGATGCTTATAGATTAGCCTTTCCCCCTTTGCGGGGCCTAATCGCACAAGCACCCTTGAAACCTGGGCCGTTTGTGCAGAAGTCCCCTGAGGCCACAGCATGCTCAATGGCTGCCCTGTCCACCTAGTTCCAGGGCCCGCACATGGGCGTGCAGCTGGCCCGTGTGAGACACAAAGACTCCCTGTGTCCGGCACCAGTGCGTTCCTCAGGGAGCATTCTGTTGCTGGGACGGAGGCGTGCACTGGAGCTAGAATGCTGCGAGGGGAAATTCAGCTCATCTTCTTACAAAGGACAGCCACAGAATAACACACTAGGTTGCCAAGACTGTGCAACAAGTACCCCAACTCTGCACTGAAGCTGGACGCCAGCTACCCCAACAACTTGACTCTTATCTCACAGTGACGCAGCTCTCAGCGTTCCCCTTAACCCCTTCTTCTCTGCTGGGTCCTGAAAAAGAGATTTCATTGGTATTTCCAAACTCATCTCCTCCCAGGTCTTTAACCACCTGGCAAGATGGGTTCATTCAATGGCCCAGCTCGACATTAGCTGGAAACATCTCTATAGAAACCCCCTTAGTGCTGACATCACATCAATGGGAATCCAGACACCTGAGAAAGGGAAAGAGAGAAAGCAAAGCAGAAAAGGAGGTGTTCAGGTACAGGTGGTCCAAGCAGGCACTGTGGGAAGGCACACGTGCCTCAGGGCTGAGAGACAGAGGACAAAAGAAAAAGCTCACAATTCCACTAACACCACGCACACAGCCAACAGCACGACTGATTCAGCAAACGAGCACCAGAAACTGGCTTCTCTTTCATATCTCAAGAAGTTTCCTTGTTTGGAGAGTAGGGGGCGGGGCTCCACGTTAAGCAGCCTCCAGGAGGCCCCCAGTTCTTGTAAGGCAGGCTTGTCCTTCCTGACACAGAGGAGACTGGCACCGCTTGGCCGCAGCCACCCACGGGCTGGGGGCTCTGAGGCCGCTTATCCTCAGCAGCAATGCCAAGCATTGTGGGGACAGCTTGAGAGCTCAGAGTGGCCTTCAAGATCCATCCCTCTTGTTTTATAGAAGAAGAAAGGGCATCTGAGATTGCCAGTGACCTGAGCCAGCCTGCGGGGAGGCAGCGATGGGGCCAGGTCTCCCTCCTCTAGGCCGCCAACTCTCCTCCAGAGCAGGATGAGATGCCTTTCCCGGGTCCTTTATGCTCCCTGCTGTTCGTAACCTACAGACCTGGTGGCCACACAAAGAAAGAAACAACCCTTCCATACGGGCTGGACTCTGTGAGGATGTGGGGGTCCGGACCTTCCGCACATTCATCATTTAAACCACCATGCTAGCCTTTAAAAGACAATAACGCAGCCGGACCTGGTGGTACATGCTTGTAATCTGGGGAAGCTGAGGCAGGAGGATTGCAGATTTGAGGCCAGCCTAGCCTCAGCAACTTAATGAGGCCCTCAGCAACTCAGTGAGACTTTGTTTCAAACTAAAAACAATAAAATAGGGTTATGGGTGTAGCTCAGAGGTAGAATGCCCTTGGGTTTAATTCTCAATACTACACAACAACAACAACAACACACAACTCGTTTCTAATCTCACCCAATTTTTTTAACCTTAGTTTCTCATAAAATCATCATCAAATTTTAAGAAGTGAAAGTGTTTGAGAGAAACACATTTGGGCGAGGGGTGCATGGTAAAGAGCAGAGAAAGGAAGGGAAAGGAAGAAAAGCTGGGCGTGGTGGCACACGCCTGTGATCCTGGTATTTGGGAGACTGATGCAGTAGGATCGCAGGTGGGAGGCCAGCTTCAGCAACTTAGGGATATCTACTTCAAAATAAAAAAGTAAAAGGGCTGGGAATATAGCTCAGAGGTAGAGCAACCCCTGGCTTCAATTCGCAGTACCAAGCAATAAACAACAAAACCCAAAAAAACCCAGGAAGTGACTTCTTACTCTTAACAAATAGAGTGAGGACAGGGAGAATGCCGCAGCTACTATCTTGCCTGACCAAGTCGCCTCCACCAGCGACTAGACCTGTGTGACACCTCGGCCTGGAAACAGTGCGGTGGGCAGGGCGGTGCCCTTCCCCCAGATCTCGGCCAGGTGCGTGTTGAGGGGCATCCTACAAAATACCCACCCTCACAATACTGTCCTCACTACAAGGGCCAGGGTCATGAAGGACAAGGAAAGACGGAGGAACTGTCACAGATTGGAGCAGACTCAGGAGATGTGACAAGAACAGGGAAAGCCGACGAGACCCAAACAGAGCCTGCCACACTTCCTTAGCAGTGCTGTGGACCTCAGTGTCTTAGTTTTGACACATGTGCACAGCTATGTAGACATTACATAGGAAACCCCGTTAGGGGACCCTAGGTTCACACTAGGGGATCCTGGGTGGATGAAGACATTCCCTGTGTCACGTTTATTACTCTTCCGGGTAAAAAGGAACGTCTTGGCAGAACTAGTGTAGTCATGGGTACGATGAGGTACAGGTGACTGAACCCAGGGGAGTTCTACCTCTGAGCTATATCCTCAGCCCTACTCTAAAAAAATGTTTTGAAATAAGGTCTTACTAAATTGCTAGGGGTTTTGTTAAGTTGCTGTGCTAGGCCTGGAATCTGCGATTCTCCTGTCTCAGCCTCCCAAGTACTGGGATTACAGGCATGGGCTGCTGCACCTGGCTCATAGCTTTCCTTTTGTAGGAATTCCTACTACTCGAATGAGAAGCTCAACAAGGCGCCCCCCACCCCCCCGAGTAAATGCAATTTTCTTTACCAGTTACCCTAAAATCAACCCAAAATCTAATACTATCTATATCTAAGCAGACAGAGCATCTTCCAATCTCTTGATTTTGTATTATTTTGTACATGAGCAGAATGGTTTGCTGGCTTCAAAGCAGAGTGAGGCTGAGCCCTCAACAGAAACACAGAAACCCATTAACCATTCAACAAGTGCATGTAGGAAATTTAGTATTTGGGAGTGGGAATCAATAGGCCAGCAAAAGCCCTGGCTCCACAGAGCCCACATACACCCTCGGAGGCAGAGATGGAATAAATAAAAACACCAGCATGAAAATGTGCACAGATCATGCTTGTTAGAATGGCCAGGATCAACAAAAACCAAACAGAGAATATCAAGGATTGGTGAGCACGTGGAGAAATTGAAGTCTTTGTGCGCTGTTGATGTGCACAGAAAATGGGATAGTTGCTATGGAAAACAGTATGATGGTTCCTCAAAGATATAAAAATAAAATTACCCTGTCACCCAGCATTACTACTTCTGGGTATATATTCAGAAGAATTGAAAGGAGGATCTCAAAAAGATATCTGTGCACTCATAGTATCAACCGTGATAGCTAAAACATGGAAGGGACCCAAGTGTTCATCAAGGAATGAACGGATAAACAAACGTGGCCCATATAAACAATGGAATATTATTCAGCCATAAAAAGAAGGAAATCCTGTCACAGACTGCCATGTGGATAAACTTTGAAGACATTATGCCGAGTAAAATAAAGCAGCCACAAAAGGACATAAAATATACAATACCACTTATGTGTAGTACCTGGGTCAAATTCATAGAGACACAAAATAGAATGATGGTTGCCAGGGCCCGGGGCAGAGCTGTTGTCTAATGGCATGGAGTTTTAGTTTTGCAAGATGAAAAAGTCATAGGAATGAATGGTGTTGGCAGCTACACAGCAACACGAATGTCCTCATCGCTACTGAACAGTACACTAAAGAATGACCAAGATGGTACATTTTATGGTACGTGTTTTCTACCAGAATTAAAAATTCAGTGTGTGCAGAGAACTAGAATAGGAGGTCCTACTAAAATAAATGAGCTCATGGGTCGTTTTTTATTTTAATTTGTTGGTATGGGGATAAAAGCCAAGGGGTATTCTTACCTCTGAGCTATACCCCCTGCTCTTTATTTTTTACTTTGAAACAGGGTCTAAGTTCCTGAGGGTCTTTCCATGTTGCTGAGGGTCTCAATAAGTTGCAGAGGCTGTCCTTGAACCTGCTATCCCCCTGTCTTAGCTTCCCCAGTACAGGGACAACAGGCATGCAAATCTATGCCCAATGAAAAGCTCAGATTCTGAATGCACAGTCAAGGAAGGTCTGTGTAGGTGGGGATGTGGGGAAGAGGCCTGTTCAGTGTCCCTTCAGAGCCCCCACCAGCTCTTATTTCTCTTGCTCTGGTGCGCCACGCCACTGCCTTTTCAGGCTGTATCCTGCAATTGACCCTTCCTCCAACTCCACAAAGACCTAAGCTCACCAGGGGGATAGAGTTAACACATGTATCTGGCCTCTGGTCTGTGCAAGCATAAGCAGACTTGTCCCGGCATGGCATGGCCAGCCAGGTGCCCCGTCTGTCCAATGGCGCCTTTGACTCAAGCAGTAGGAACCAGTCTTGGGGCAAAGAGATGGCGCCCTCCGCACCACCTCGGGGTTTACGGGAAACCTGGCTGCCAGTGACACCCTTGAGAAAACACAGCAAAGAAAGAAAGGCAAGAGCCATCTCAAGGGAGTAGCCTCAAGTCACAGAAGGCATTACATCAGACTGTAAAAGATGCTCCTGGCATAAGAATGCAGAGACATTGAGAGATACCCTGCATCCCTCTTCCCTTCTCATGCAAAAGCTTAGTCAATTCCTAGTGCAAACCTGACACACGCAGGCCAGCAATTCTGTCCTGCCTACCACAACCTTAGCACACAGGTGTCCCCTGAGAGGTCCCCCTGATTGACATAAACCTGGTGTTCCAGAGTTTGGGGATAAACTTAGTGCTCATCTGCAGTTCAGATGTCATCTGAGGAAGAGCCCAGTGCAGGAGGGAGCCACTTCGGCTCCATTCCTCTTAGTCTGTTTCTCTGGAGCCTGCTGGGTATAAGTGGACCATGAGTCAGGGCATCAAATGGATTGAACTCCACTTTCTTGATTTTCTAAACATTGCTTTCAGATTCTGGGAGCTTGCTGGGCGTGGTGGCACACGCCTGTAATCCCCGCGCTTGGGAGGCTGAGACAGGAGGATCGCGCAGGTTCGAAGCTAGCATGCTGGCTTAAGAGACCCTGTTTCCAAATAAAAAGTATAAAATAGGTCTGGGAGTGTAGCCTGGAGGTAGAAGGGCTTCCAGGACCCCCAGTACCACCACCACCACCACCACCACCACCACCGAAAAAAAAAAAGATTCTGGGAGCTTAAATAACATGCTGCCTAGCTGGCAAACCGCTGGCTTTTAGAAAGGCCAAGGACTCTACCTGGGAGGCCAGAGTCCTGCCTGAAAGCCCCAGCTTGGGGCGAGGGAGCCAGTACACTGATTGACACGGATGTCTGCTCCATCTTCAGGGAACCGGATGAGCTGCACGTTAAGAATGTAGGGAAACCATACCCTGACCCTTCACGCAGATGAAGTCCTCAGTTATACCCAAACATCCCTGATGAGAGCTTTCCCATCATTTAGTGATGGGTTATTTTACTCATGCATCAAAAATCCCCAATCTGGGGTTGTAGCTGCATAGTAGTGCCCTTGGCTAGCATACAGGAAGTCTTGGATTCAATCCCTAGCACCATGGGGAAGGGAGAGGGAAAGCGTAGGTAATAGAAAAATCCTTGTTGAGCATTTTCTGTGAGCAGGCACTATGCTGCACAGAAGATCGAGCTCAGCTGTGTATCTTCCTTTCAGGGAACTACAGTGAAAATAACAGCATGATGCATGAGGGCCCGCCATTGGGGTGAGGGAGGGTAGAGAGGGACCTTTGCGACCATTCACCGCTGACCCCTCCCCCATGCTGCGCTCCTTAAAACACGAGTTGAGCCTGAGTGCTCTCATCAATTTGCTGAGCCTTATTCTGACTGATAATCATTCATCAATCAATACTTGCCAGATACGGTGGAGCAATCAGTGTGGAGTCCAACCAACTGTTTTGGCATTCAGCCCGAATCTATCTAGGTCATGAGGCTTCCTTTTTGACACTGCTGATTGAACCCAGGGGCATTCTACCTCAGAGATACACACCTGGCCCTTTTCATTTTTTAAATATTTACTTATTTATTGTTTCGGCACTAGGAATTGAACACCCGGAGGTCTTCTACTTTTATTTTGAAATAGGGTCTCACTAAGTTATTTTGCTAAGGTCTTGCTAAGTTGCTGAGGCTGACCTTGAAACCCCTTCCCCTGTGGTCCTCCTGTTTAGCCTCCTAAGTGCTGGGTGTGCACCATGCTGGGCGTGCACCATCATGCCCAGCTGGTCACAAGGCTTTTTATGAGAAATCTCAGCATATCGCTCTATGGATTCAACTCCTGTATAAACAACATCAGCAGTCCTGTTTCCAAATCACTAATATATGCTAAGATAATGTGCCAATAATGTGGAAGTCTAGCCTCCTTTCAGCTTTAACATTTTACTTTATTTTTTATTTATTTTTTATTTTATTTTAATATTTTGCGGATCTGGGGATGGAACCCAGGGGCATTCGACCTCCGAGCTACATTTAATAAAAATAAAAATAAAAATAAAATAAAATAAAAATAAAAATAAAAAAAAATAAAAATAAAATAAAAATAGACCCCTGCCCTATTTTTTTATTCTTTATTTTGAAACCGGGTCTCACTGAGTTGCAGAGGGCCTCACTAAGTAGCTGAGGCTGTCTGAGAACCGCGATCCTCCGGTCTCAGCCTCCCGAATGCTGGGATTACAGGCATGTGCCACCATGCCCAGTAGCTTTAACATTTTATAATCACACAGGTATATATCAATTGTGTCATACTGTGGCATAGATTTTCATCACAGGCTATGAAGTCCTGCCTCCACTCTGCTAGTGTTTAGGTGCTACTCCACGCCAGGCACAAACCTAGGCACTGGAGATATGGTGGGGAACAGGAATGGTTAGTACCTCTCATGGTATTTTCTCTAGAGTGGGGGGACATGCTCGGAGACACACACATGCAGGTGGAGGTAAGTTTAAAGAACTTACCCTAGGTGGCCTGAGAGAGCGCCCCAGATGTCACCTAAACAGAAATCACAGTGACAAGCGCAGCCAGGTGCGCAGAGGTCTGGGCATTTGGCCAGAAAGATTATAAATGACCCAAAGGACCAGCAAGAGCCCAGAGGTCCCTGTGGCCATGGTGGGCTCCACAGACCTCACAGGCCGCAGCAAGGTGCTTGGCACGGACAGTGAAGACCACTGGAGAATGTGACAGGGACTGCTGGGCACCCGCAGGGCATGCGCTCCCCTTCTCTGCAAGATAAGGCCATTCCCTAGACACCCTTGCATTGGCTGTGGGCAGGTTGCCGGGTCGTAGCTGTAAGAAGTGGTTCCTTGGACTTCTGAGCTGTGGTCCCAGTGGGAAGGCGAGCTCCCCAGTTCTGTCCCTCCTCCCTGTTAACTGGAAAATACACAGATGACTGGATCAGCAGTACAGAAGATGACCGGGGCTCCTGCGTCAGGAGACTGTTACAGCGGCCCGGGCTCACTGTGCTGACGGTCAAAATCAACTCCACGTCATTTAAACCTATTGTTCTGGTCTCCCATGCTTCACAAATGAAGCCGTGGGCAAGTATGAGAGGCCTGAAGTAGGTCTGATTCGTGGCATCTAAATGTCACACTGGTCATGAGTGGGGAACGAGCAGTCCAGGCGTGAGCAGGCAGCAGAGGGTTAGGTGAGAAGCTTTCAGAGAGTTAACGCAGCAAGAAACGGAAGGGCTTTGCCTCAAGGGCTTACGGCGGAGGCGGATGGACACGCAGGGACTCAGCCAATGTGCAAGCGCTGCTGAGAGGAGGACTTGCTGATCAAGGGAGAGAGGCAAGAAAGGACTCTGCGTGGAAGGTGGTTCTATTGATGGAGATTGAGAGGAAAAGCTCCGAGATGGGAGGAAGGCAGGTTCGGCTTTGACCCCAGCGAACCTGAACTGTCTGCTGGTTGTTCATGTGGCACATCTGCTTGGGATGTTTGAATTTGGAACTCAGCAGGAAGGTGGTTTCCAGGCTGGTGATTTTGGTGAGAGTTGCTGGTATCCGGAGAGGACCTAATGCCATGAGTTTAGTGGAGCTGATAGGGAGAAAGAGTGAGTGTAGACATCTCAGAGGCCGTAAATCCAGCCTTCTTGAGAGAAGCCACGTGGACCTGGTGTCATGAAACAGGCTAAAGGGACTGGTCGGATGAGGTGAGTGGGTGCCAAGGAGTCAGTCAAGAATAAACTGCTGGGCGAGGGATGATGAGGCAAGGGAATGGATAGTTCAAGGCCAGCCTGGGCAACTTAGTGAGACCCTGTCTCAAAGTAAACTAAAAAGGGCTCAGAGGTAGGGCACCCTGGGTGCAATACTCAGGACTGGAAAAAAAAAAAAAAAAGAAGAAATCAATGCCTTTGGCGTCGTGGGTTAGGGAAGAGTGGGGTTGAGTCCCTGAGATAGCATGTGGAGTGCAGGTTTGGGGGATCTTTGCTATGAGAGGGGGGAATGAGGCTGCGACTGTGATCCTAGTTCCAGCCTCTACTGGTCCTGTCCAGTGTGGGAATCGCCAGCTGCACGTGGTTACTTCACTCTGAATGAAGTGGCTTGTGCTATCAGGACAAAGGCGCTGGCCTCAGCACTCCCCTAAGATCCTCTCTAGAAATCATGTCTTAGGTTGGCTCCTTTTCTCCTAGAGCTCTGAGAGAGAGAATGGGAGAGAAAATAAGAGGCTGTGTTTTCTCAGGTGGCTCAGGCTTTGCTTTGGACACATTTCATGCCCACCAAAGCTCATGTTGAAGTTCAGTTCCCAGTGTGGAGGCTTGGGGAAGCGAGGCTTTTAAGAGCTGATTAGGTCATGGGGCTCCGTCCTCAGGAATGGACCAGTGCAGTTTCCTGGGCGTTCTCGCTCATGGATGTGTTATCAGAAGAGGGGGTTGTGTAAAGCAAGCCGAGCGTCTCCTCTCATTCACATGCTCCTCTTGCACATTCCTGCTCTCTGGTCTGTGTTTCAGCCACAAAGAGGCTGTGCAGGTGTGCACGCCACGCTCTTGACTTCCGGAACCGTGAGCCTGTTAAACCTCTTTTCTCTATCATTTTCCCTGTCTCAGGTATTTTGTGATAGCAACAACAACAACAAAAAAAAAACCCCAAAACTCACTCCTTTGCCCAAATTCCTCAGGGTTGTGTTTATAAACTGTTCATGCTGACTTCCAACGTTCAAAGAGATCGGACGTCTGCATGCTTTTCAAAAAGTCATTATCTGCAGGTTTGCAATTATTCTTTTATTCACTGTTCTATGACAGGGGATGAAAATGAGTCTTTCCGTCACTGGGAGGTGCCCTGCCTCTCCCTCCGCACTTTTCTCCTCTCTTGGAGTTCCACATAGATGCCAAAGCAGCCACGAGAGAATGGAAACACCAACTGTGCAAACATTCACTTCCACTGTCACAAGGTGGAGAGGAGAAATGCCAAAAAGAAGAGCTTGGGAAAAGAGCGAAAGAGCAATTACTCCCTGATGAGAACACAAAATAAGACCCTACGGTGACCCCACGAAGGAAATGGAAAATCAGACCCAACCACGAGCAGGCCAGAGCACCCACTGTGTTTGGGGGTAACGATTACAAAGGAGAAGAGGGATGTGGACGCTGCAGAATCCCAGGCCTGCAGCACGGACGCACTGGGCGGTGCGTTCTGGAATTCTATTCAAGCCTTTCAAAGAACAGGATCCCAGTATCAGAGAGTAACTTAATACCCGCCTCCCCCCACTCCAAACTCACATGACGGTTCTCACAGCAATTCCTATGCAGGGTTGGTAAGCGCCATATGCCGGGGACTCAAGAAGCCCAAGGGATACCTGAGAAAATGGAACAGTGATCCCAAAGAAGACTATCTTTCCAGTGACAAAATTACCAAAAGGATAATGTTCATGGTACATTTTTTTTTTTATGGGAAATAAAGGCTTGGATGATTAGTTCTCTATTTCACTTTTCCCAGGCACACCTTCTGCTTCAAAGAGGAATCTCTTGGGTTGATCTCATTCAGATGCACAAGCAATTACCATCTCCTCACAACCTGTGGGTCAAGAAGGGCATGCCCCTGCACCCTTGGAGTTACCTCCCCAGACACAGAACAGAGCACGTTATTAGCACATTCTTTTCTCCCACAAGAATCTGGCTATGGCTCTCTCAGTACGGACAGAGGAAAGACCAAACACCTTAAGGCACCCATGTCCCTCCATGGCTGGGGCCCCTTCTCTGTCCCATCTGTGCAGAGCACCCCCATAAAACTCTTATGTCCTTTGTGGGGTAAGAGGATGGAGAGGCAGAGTGGCTGTTAGACCACAAAGGAGACAAGGGTGAAGGAGGGTAGGTCCAGGCTGACCATCAGCCCAGTAACAAAAAGTGGAAGCCGGGGAACGGGACTGAGGACGAGGAAAGTGGGTCACTGGCGTGGGGCTGGACTCTGGGACCCGGGTCCCTGAGGTGGGGTAGGCAGACCGCCGCCATTCATGGTTGTGTTTTTGGCCATCTCTAAGGTTCTTATATGTTATGCTCGCATATTGTAAAAAACTTTATGTTAGCACAGGCACATTCGAGACTGTCTGACTGTGCCTCTTGCAACTGAAGGTGGACATAAGATTTTGAAGGCTGCCCGCGTTTGCATCTGGACTTGCTGCTCACCAGAGGCCAAGTGACACTATGACTGATGGCAGAAATGCAGGCGTAACAGGAGTGTGACTGAAGTGGCAGGAGAATTGAGACCTCGTGTGAGCCTAAGGGCACAGGTATACCGACGCCACCGAGCCCAGATGCCACACCAAGGACCATGGGCACTGAACCCAGCAGTCCCTTCAAAGGCCACTCCATTAGCAGGAAGTAGAATAGGAAATGGGCACTAATCAAAGCTTCTAGTCCCTATTATAGCCAGAAATGGATCGAATGCCTATTTAATTAATACTGTCATAACATCCCAAATCTAACTTGGTCTTCAAGAGATGGAAACTGGTTAATAGAGCCGTGAAGTGACACCCAGTACAATAAGCCACTGAGTTTCACTCAGGAGTGGGGAGATATATGAAGTCAGAGAATTCTGTGCTGGCAAAACCTTAAAATCATGAATGCCATTTTAGACAGCAAAATTATGTAAAACGCATCACATGCACTGCCATTATTTAAGTCAAAATGCCAAAAATACACTAAATAAGAAATTGAATCCAAAACTAGGTCTTTTTACTATTTATTCCAACAAGGGTAAAGGGGCGACTTTGTTTTAGGAAACATCTGTATCATCCATCACAGGAAAGTCCTCTATTTGGATTGTATTGGTTTTGAAAGTGTATGTTGTTCATATTTTGGTTTTAAGTTTTGTAGATGTTGGGAGAACTATTACAAATTCCTTATGATTGTCCACATTTCAATAATATTGTAACAACATAGTATGAGTCAAAAAGGGCGCTATTGGGAATAACATAGGGGTGACTGTCAGGGGCACTGGAGCTAGGGAGAGTTGGGTTTGAATCCTGACCCGTCTTCCTCTGTATGTGACCTTGGCAAGCCACCTTCTCTAAACTTCTTCTAAATCCATTTGTAAAATGGAAGTGATAGCTGGGCCTGGTGGCGCACGCTTGTAATCCCCGCGCTTGGGAGGCTGAGACAAGAGGATCACGCAGGTTCGAAGCCAGCCTCAGCTACTTAGTGAGGCTCTCAGCAACTTAAGTGAGACCCTGTTTTCAAATAAAATATAAAATGGGTCTGGGAGTATAGCCCGGAGGTAGAAAGCCTCTGGGTTCCACCTCCAGTACCACCAAAAAAAATAAATAAATAAAAATAAAAATAATAATAATAATGAGTCTATTGGGAAGATTAAATAAAATGTTTATAGCACTTAGTATTGCCAAGGCATGCTGGGAAAATTCAGTAAACCTTATCTCTTACTGAATTAGCATCACTAACAAACTAAACAAGGCCCAAAGATTAAAGGTATCGGTTTCCTTATCTGTAATACAGGGCTATTAAGAGGATGAGTTTTATACAGTTAGTATAAAATTAAAATACACCTATACATTTGTGTGTGTACATTCCTATAACTTAGCATAATGCCTGAACTTAGAAAATGTTCGATTAGTAGCTTCTTATTTTCAAACCATTGTGATATGTCAGTTCCTCCGTTTTGCTCCTTAAGATCAAAATGGTGTGTTTAGCACCCTGACATATACATGCCACCCACACGCACACAAAGGGAAGTTTCAACCCAGCTTTCATCTCAGCTACTATCGACGTGACTCTTAGACATCAGGCTACCAATGATTCTTTCTAAAAGAGGTATGAGAGTGATATAATGAGATAACAGCTAAAACCACGCCTCTAGCACGGAGACCTGCTGACCGCTGAGCAAAGGACCAAGGATGGAGTGCACGCAGTTCCAGAGCAGTAAAGACAGTCACAAGTTCCTACTCTACTACAAAGGAGCCACTGCTGCTCACCAAAGAGAGCAAGTCATCATTCTGCCTACGTCCTACTCCCTCTCAGGGCCCTTGCTCGCCCCCACAGCTCGAAGGCCAGGGCTTTTACACACTTAGAGAGCAATGCCGGATTTATAAATGAAAGTGACATCAGAAACTCCAAGTCACCCTGGAGCTTCAGCAAAAGTTTTCGCTCTCGCTCTCCTCTCGCTCTCCTCTCGCTCTCCTCTCGCTCTCCTCTCGCTCTCCTCTCGCTCTCCTCTCGCTCTCCTCTCGCTCTCCTCTCGCTCTCGCTCTCCTCTCGCTCTCCTCTCGCTCTCGCTCTCTTCTCGCTCTCGCTCTCGCTCTCCTCTTGCTCTCCTCTCGCTCTCCTCTCGCTCTCGCTCTCCTCTCGCTCTCCTCTCGCTCTCCTCTCGCTCTCGCTCTCCTCTCGCTCTCCTCTCGCTCTCGCTCTCCTCTCGCTCTCCTCTCGCTCTCCTCTAGCTCTCCTCTCGCTCTCGCTCTCCTCTCGCTCTCCTCTCGCTCTCGCTCTCCTCTCGCTCTCCTCTCGCTCTCCTCTCGCTCTCCTCTCGCTCTCGCTCTCCTCTCGCTCTCCTCTCGCTCTCCTCTCGCTCTCGCTCTCCTCTCGCTCTCGCTCTCCTCTCGCTCTCCTCTCGCTCTCCTCTCGCTCTCCTCTCGCTCTCCTCTCGCTCTCCTCTCGCTCTCCTCTCCTCTCGCTCTCGCTCTCCTCTCGCTCTCCTCTTGCTCTCGCTCTCCTCTCGCTCTGGCTCTCTTGTTCTCTCTTGCTCTCTCTCTCTCTCTCTTATTATGTAAAACTGATATGAATGGGGAGCTGAACTAGAATAAAATGGTTCTTAACCACTCCCCTGCCCCCCACCCTGACCACCTGACTCTGGGTTGGAGGGAGTTCTGAGCCCTTTCCCAGAACTGACACAAAGCAAATACATGGCAAGACGTGTTTGCAAAAGGCACAGGTGAGCAGGGACCTGAGCACCTTTGAGCTTTCAAACAAGAGCAGCCAGAGCCAGCTTAGAACACAAAGTGTCCTTTTCTAAGAGAATCATCAAAGGCCCTGCAGAAGACGAGAGGGATGGTTGGAAGACCACAGCTTGTGATCAGAAAGCCATCATTTTCTGGTTTCTGGGTTCCATACAGGAGCTCTGAAAGGTCTGCGAGCTGTCCTGCGCACCTGGGCTTCTGAGCTGTCCTGCACTGTCATATGGAAATGCAACCCTGAGAGCGGCAGCCCGATCTGCACCCTTCCCTCCCTTGGCAGACTCCTTGGGATTGTTTTCTTTGCGGTCTTTACAACCCAGGATAGAACCTGATGGCCAGCCCTATTTATGGGCAAGCATGGCTCCTACAGGCCCGGGTGCTGGGCTGGGAGGCTCGTTCATGCAGACAGAAGGCTTCTGCAGAGGGGGCAGCCAGCTTGAACACACATAAAAAAAACAAGCATTGCCTGCATTTCATTCCTGATATTTGCTAGGTCAGACACGTCCTTAGGCCTAAAATTGAAGGGTGCGTGAACAGCCTTCCTTCCCTAGAAAATGAAATTGAACAAAAAGAAAATGAACCTTGTGCTATTCAAAGTAATGTCCTTCATCCAGCAGCTATTCTACCTGTTTGGGAGCAAACATTCTCATTCCAATCAAATCACAATAGGGCTTTCCAGCATTCGTGCCTTCAAGAAAGCAGTTAGTCAAAATATATTTTATACTAGAACATTACAAACACCGGAACTAGCCCAACAGCTGTCTTGCATGTAAGCTGTTAAGTTTTATGAGTTAACTTTAAAATATAAAGAAGGGATGGGATATATATATATATATATATATATATATATATTCTCAATGACTTGTCTAGCATGTGTAAAACCCCAGGTTTGATCCCCAGCATTGCAAAAATAAATAAATAAATAAAATAAAATAAAATAAAATGAAGCCAGGTATGGTGGTGCATGCCTGTAGTCCCAGTACTTGGGAGGCCGAGACAGAAGGATTGTAGGTTTAAGACCAGCATCAGCAATAAGGGAGACTCCAAGCAACCTAGTAAGACCTTGTTCCAAAAGAAGGGGAGCTGTGGGGGTATAGCTCATAGGTAGGTGGCCATGAGTTCAATCCTCAGTACCAATAAATGAAATAAATAGGTATATAAACATTTATCATTTTTATAACATCCATGGATTGATAATATATGGAAGGGTAGATTGTTTTTGTATTTTTGTAAGTCGACAATGGCTACCAGTATTCTATCTCTTCAGTGTTTTTTCTTAATAATTCATGTGAGTGATGGATACTCGGGTGATCTGACAGAAGAGTCGAGGTCCTCTAGAAGGATTTCTAAGGAGAATTTTTTTCCCCTAGAATATATTACCTCTTCTGACCCCTGAAAATGCTGGTCTTGAACCTGTGCAATATATGGAAATATATGCAAAATATGGGTGGGATAGGAGGGAAACACACCAAGAGATGTGTGCATGTAAGAGTGTGTGACTTTCGATCTCAACCTCATATATAATTACGAGGCACCAATAAAAGTATAAAAATGTGATAACATGGAGCTCTGGATGGATGCTCTTGGAGAGGTAACTTATTAAGCTGGCCACTGGAAAAACAATTATAAAACAGATTCTTGCTGTCCCCGGACGGTTCCACCTCTTCTGTGAGCCTAAGCTAGTAGCCACTGTCCACCCAAAGTCCTTTCGATGACATTACCAAGCCGGCTGTCAGCCCAAAGAGTTCGCAGGAGAAGCTCTAGCGAAGAAGGGTGAATGATCTCATTGCAGGAGCGGTGCTTTCAGCAGAATGGACACCATGGAGGCGCCCATCACAGGGAGTCCACAAACACACACATGCCCAGCAACATTTCATTCTACCTCCAAGTTACGCCCTCAGCCCTATTTAAAATTTTTTGTTGCTGTTGAACTGGAGATTGAGGCCAGGAGCATTCTTCCCGAGCTACACCCCCATTTTTTATTTCTTTATTTTGGAACAGGGTCTCGCTAAGTTGTGGAGGCCTCACTAAGTAGCTGAGGTTGACCACGAACCTACCATCCTCCTTTCTCAGCTTCCCAAATGCTGGGATTACAAGCATGCCCCCCACCACCACACCCAGCTCCCCTGGCCCTATTTTATTTTCATTTTGAAACAGGGTCTTGCTGGGTTGCTGAGGCTGGTCTTGAACCTGTGCTCCTCCCGTCCCAAGTCCTGGGGTTGCAGGCATGGGCCTACACACCCTCTTTGCCCATCAACATAACTTCTCGGCTTCAGGATGGCAGTCACTTTCACCCTCTTGACCCTCTCTCTGCACAGTCCTCAGCGGTGAGAAAATTGTTCAAGGTCACAACTCTTGAGTGGTGGGCTTGGCTTAAAATCCAGCTCTGGGCTCCACCTTAGCTACTTCTCAATTACGTATGTGCGATTTTGAACACGCATGCACACTTGTATGCATATTTGAAAACCTTAAGATACGGGAATAATTGAATTAAAAAAATAAACTACATCTGTTGTAGACAGCAAAAAACACATGCTTCCAGCACCAAGATGACCAGTTAAATATTGAGCAAATGACCGAGAATGGGCCCCCAGCAAGCCGTGCTCCCCCAGCAAGCAGTTCTGGTGCCGTAAGGATAGCCACGTGCTCTGTGTGTGTCTAGCTACAACTTCCAGCCCTTCTCGGGATTTTTAAATGTTAACTCATGAAATTTGCTGCTTATCTGGAAGGCAGCTGCTGGCCTGGCCCTAGTGTTTGCAGTGTTCTGGAGTAAAGTGTTCTTTGACCGCTTTTGGAGGGGACAGAGGATGGCAGATCCTACTGCGCTGTGGTCAGTATTATGAGAAAGCAGGTGGGGAGTGTGGCCAGTCGTCACTGCTTTACAGGATGGGCAACATGACTTCACTCAGAGAACCCAAAGGCCTCTCTCCTGGACTCGGTTAATATATCTGAAACGCCCCCCCCCCCAAATCATGGAGGAGAAATGGTTCGGGTGACTTCAAAGAAAATGATTCAAAGAAAATGATTCAAGTTTTTTTTCTTACTCATGATAAGAAACCAATCTCAAAAAATTATTTTCTTGCACAGCAAAGTGGATGTGTCTCTGAACTGTGCACCTGTATATAAAAGTGGCAGAAATGGTCAACTTTATTTTCTGTATATTTTATAACAGTAAAACAAAAGAGCAACTTCCTTTCTTGACCTAAGGACAAGACAGTATTCCTGTACTGTAGGAATACATGAGTTAAAACCTATGCTCAAAATAATTCATATTACATGAATTGCTAAATTGCATTAATGTCTCCTTTGCCACAGTGCCCTCTGACCCACTAGGAAATCATTGCGACACCCAGTGGACACTTTTCAATGTCTTGCATCATTTGACAACACGTTGGCCTCGTCCTGGCTCCCGGCCACCAGACCATTCTGACTCGTCCCTACCACTCAGGCCGTTCATCCCATCTCACCCAACAGGGTCTTCTACCTCCACCCATTATCCTTCTCACACAGGACACAGACCCTGGGTGATCTCAGCTACTCCAGCAGCCTTCAGCTGCTGCCTCTACACTGAGGATCCAGACCTTGCTCTTGGACATCTGAATAGCCAGTCACCTACTAAAGCAGTGCCCTCAGATGCCCAGAAGGTACCACCATGTCTTAAACAGAAGGGAGTGGTCAGTAGCTTCAAACTGTAGGATTTAAAATCAGATGCCTGGGCCAAATCCCTTCTTCACCATTTAGAGAAAAATCACACCCATCCTGGTGCCCAAATAGGCCACCTGCTCCTCTCTCTGCCTCCAGTCTTCTAGGCTGTGGGTCCTACTTTTTGGAGTCTGGCCTTCCCCGTGGCCCTAACCTTTGTTTAGGCAATCTCCTTCCTCACCTAGATATGGCAACAGACTCCCAGCTTCTAGTGTGGCCTTCTTTTTTGGCCTGTTTACCTCTACAGCTTGGGTGAGATTCTAAAATACCCACCAAAAGCACTTCTTTCTTGCTTGGGATGCTTCAGTGACCTGCCACTATTGTCAGAGAGGACAGCATATTTGTATGTTGTCCCATCTTCCTTATCAGCTGTGCTACTCATGACTCAGGTCCCGGCCACGTCCTAATTACCCAGAGTTCCCAGAATGCACTAGGCTCTAGCCAAATCCTGATGACCTATTGTACCCAGAGTGCACTAGGTTCCAGCCAAGCCCAAATCATTCACAATACTCAGAAAGCACTAGGCTCCAGCCAAGCCCTAATTATCTGCAGTACCCAGAATGCACTAGGCTCAGCCAAACTCTGATGGCCCACAATACCCAGAATGCAGTAGGTTCCAGCCAAGTCCAAATCACTCACAGTACCCAGAATATACTAGGTTCTAATCAGGCCTCAAGTATCCACAGTAGGCTCCAGTCAAGCCTGAATCACTGATGATACCCAGAATGCACTAGAATCCAGTCCAACCCAAATGGCCCACTGTATCCAGAAAGTACTAGGCTCCTGTTGCCTTTGAGAACTCACTGCAAACAGCAATCTCAGAACTCAAGACCAAGGAGTCTCGGATACTGAGTCCAGTCAGAGCCTGTCCGTGAGTCTTAGTGTCTCAGAAGGCAGAAGACATGGCTTCTTCTGCATCCTCTGCACCCGTCAGTGCCAGACACTGAGGACATGAGTGAGCTGACACTCTGTTGTCCTTTGGCACCTGGTAGGTCCTCCAATGTTTGCCTAGCAAATGACCAGAGGATAAAGTTGTGGGTCCAAAAAAAAAAAAAAAATACAATTTGAAGCAGAGTTTATCTGGCATGATGTGCTATTTTGAAAACCAGACACTGACGGCAAAAGGATTTTTGTTGTTGTTGCTGTTGTTTGTTTGTTTTGTGATATTGGAGATTGAACCTGGGCATTCTACCCCCATTCTAGCTCTACATCCCCAGCCCTTCTTATTTTTTATTTTGTTTATTTATTTATTTATTTTTTGGTGGTACTGGGGTTTCTGGAAGCCCTTCTACCTCTGAGCTATGCTCCCAGATCTATTTTTATATTTTTATTTGGAAACAGGGTCTCTTAAGCCAGCGCGTCTGGCTTCGAACCTGTGTGATCATCCTGTCTCCACCTCCCTACAAGCGTGCACCACCACGCCCGGCTTTATTTTTTATTTTGAAACAGGGTTTTGCTAGGTTGCTTCAAGTCTTGCTAAACTGCCGAGGCTGGCTTTGAACCTGTGAGCCTCCTGTCTCAGCCTCCCAAGTACAGGGATTACAGAGGTGTGTCACCATACCCAGCTGACAGCAAAGTTTGTGGCTTTGCACCATTTAAGCTGTATTTCTCTCTGTACTTTTGGCCAAGATGATGTCTCTTTACTAACAGTGAGTCTTGGCAAGCCAGTAATGATTTAACTTCCCACCAGATATGTCTGGGTGCTTTCAAGAAGCCTGGTCTTCTTTACTTCCTTGTAGTTTATTCATCTTTTTACTTTCTTTTAAGTGCAGGAAAAAAAAAAAAAGAAAAAAAAACATTACAAAGTCAGTCCAATATTGAATGAATTTCTTATGTTCCTGAATTCTCTCTTCCACTCATCCCAGTTTTTAGCTTTGTGGCCAACATCCTGCTTTTCCAAGTGGGGAATAAAAAAAGTTCCAGAGAATAGAACAGGATTCCCGGAATTTACCTGCAATCCCAACAGAGGAATGTGTGGTAAGAGAGGAAGAAGGAGCGGGGGGCGGGAAGGGCAAGGCTGTGGATAGGAGGGCAGGGGCTAGAACCTGGGGAAAGGGAAGCTGTTAACCATTAACCCTCCTCTATCATTTCATCTCTTTCCAGGTGGCCTTTGAAGCCAACTGATACATCAGCCACACAGAGAGGGAGGACGGAAATCACCATTGCCAGCTGTGGATTGTGTGGAATTGAGGAGGCAACTGAGGGGCCAGCACTCCCCCACCTGGTTGCATTTCCCCATGGAACCTTCAACATGGAAGGAGGCTGTGGACGAGGTCGAGTTTAGGATTAAAAAGAAGTGGCATTCTAAGACCGGAAGGGGTGGTGAAGCCCTGTGTTTTTACTCTCCATCTGTTTCCTCCATGAGTCATTCTAGGAAGGGATCCCACGCTTGCATGGGCTCTATGGTCTACAGCCATCCCTGGACCCCACAGAGAGGGAGACAGGAGAGAGAGATCACACCCTCCGTCCTGGTCACAGTCAGTGAACTGTGGGAACCGCACTACAGCTCAGATCTCCTGACTCCACTTCCCCTGTTAGCGCAGTGAACAGCTTTGTTTCATACACAGCACACAAGCACCATTAGAATTCCAGTCAGGGAAAAATCCAGTCCATCAGGGTATGTACAATTTAATAATATCCTCTACTACATGAGAAAGGCATCTAAATACTCGTAATTTAAAAATACCTACATACCTCCCATCAATACTTGTCCCCTCTGATTGTGAGAAAGCCCAAGAAATAATTGCTCTGAAGCCTATCTACACATTAGGCAATATATACTTATTTTCTTGTTCTAACTATTGGACAAAAGACTGGGTATATGGGTCTCAGTGATATCCTCTGCCCCAATAGTTTCATTTTTAATATGGAGGTGAGATAATATAGAGATAATATATTACATGCACAATGGGCATATAGAAATTTGTATTTTTTCAGAGAAAAATATATTAAAAAGGCCAAAGTTTCTGCTTAAATATGTAAGTAGGGATAGAAAAAAAGATTTGCATTTTTTTTTTTTTCATTTGGTACTGGAGACTGAATCCAGAAACATTATCTGAGCAACATCTCCAGCCTTTTTATTTTTTATTTTAACCTCGGGTCTTGCTAAATTGCTAAAGGTCTCACTAAATTGCTGGGCCTGGCCTTGAACTTTCAATTCTCTGGTCTCCGCCTCCCAGGTACTAAGATTCCAGGAGTGTGCCACCATGCCTGGCTAGGTTTGCATGATTTTTATTTGAAGGACTAGCAAACACTGAGAATAACTAGTTCTTGATGGTGTGCTGTGTGTCTCTGGTAGAAGGCTCACCCCTCAGTACTCAGGCCAGTGAGCGCTGGCACTAATATTGAGGGATGGGCCACTAACTAGCCATTCCAGCATCCCTGCCTTCCTCAAGACTGGAATTCTATTACCATGTGTTTCTGGCCTCAGTCAGCAGTTCCGCCTGCTCAGAGATGGGGCAGAGGGCCAAGCATGGTGGCACATGCCTTAATTCTAGTACTTGGGAAGTTGAGACAGGAAGATCACAGGTTCGAGGTCAGTCTCAGCAAGTAGTGAGATTCTCAGCAACCTAGCCAGACCCTGTTTCAAAACAAAACATAAAAAGGGTTAGGGGCATAGCTCAGAAGTAGGATGCCCTGAGTTCAATCTCCAGCACCATAAAAAAGAAACGGGGCAGAGGAAAGACAGGGTGATAGAGGGCAAACATCCTATTTCTTTTCTGTTTATCACTTTATGCCTTTGCTTTCCACAAATGTTTGCTTTCCACTACAGGGTTATTAACAGGTTTTCAGCAAAGAAAAAGACCTGGTAGTATGGTCTTGATCTGTTCTGATTTCCCAATTGTGCCCCATTGAATCCGGGTAAAACCAAAATTCTTCTGAAGCTTAAGAAAAAAAAAGTAAAAAGAAAATGGCTTATGGTAAGCTCTGACTCATTTTCTTGGTTGAAAAAGCCCTGTAAGTAGAGCCCTTCTCAACAGAGAGAACAGTGTTCTTGCCTAGAGGGCACCCTGCTTAGAGTGAAGACCAGACACCTGGAGGTGGGAAAGGGTGGGGGCCACAGACCCACTGTTCATGCGTGGCATTCCCTTCCCTCAAAAACAATGCAAATATTTGCTCCTCAGAAGCCGACCACAAGAGGGTTGAAGCCATTCCTACATGATGGGCATAATTTCTATTCTCTTCATTCTACACTGGTAGAACTTACTATATGAAGCCATATGGCTAAATCCATTATATATACATATATAAGCTCTATATATGTGCACATATATATTTTATATGAAATACATTTTATATGAAATAAATCTTATAGTGGTGATGCTTAACAATACAATTTACCAAGATAAGTTCCAAAATTTTAAGTAGCATACACAGACTTAAGTATAATGAAATAACACACATAATTAAAATAGCACACATTGCAGGAGGACTTCAGAAAAACAAAATCATAAAAATAGACAGGATGGCAAGAAAAAAAGACCCTACACCAGCACATTAGAAACTATTCAACCAGTTCCCTGAGAGTCTAAAACTATTAGTGTCATGTGAGAAAGAGACCTACACCTCACCCAGAGCAAACTCCACATTTTTCTGAGTCTATTTACTATTAAAGTCAAGACTGGCTTCTCATTTTGCAAAGTAACCAGTACCGTAGTCACCTGTAAAACTTCTGGTCTCTCCTTGATATTTGTAAAATTCACCCATTACTTAGGCTGTTTAGATTTAAAGAATTAATATAATGAGACAATCTCTGAGAGCATATTTAAAAGAAATTGTTCACTGTTGCTAGGAAGAAAGAAAGAAAGAAAGAAAGAAAGAAAGAAAGAAATTAATTTCGTGAAATAGAAAAAACTGGGACTCTCCCAAATACATTCTATGAAGCCAACATCACACTAATACCCAAACTGAATAAAGACAGTTCAAGGAAGGAAAACTACAGGTCCATATCTCTGATGAACTTGGATGCAAAACTATTAAACAAAATATTAGCAACACGCATTCAAAACCACATCAAGAAAATCATACACCATGACCAGGTAGGGTTCATCCCAGGGATGCAAGGCTGGTTCAATATACAAAAATCAATCCATGTAATTCACCATATAAACAGAATCAAAGAAAAAAAATCACACGATCAGTTCAATAGATGCTGAAAAAGCATTTGATAAAATTCAACATCCATTTATGATAAAAGCACTGCAGAGAATTGGAATAGAAGGAACATACCACAACATTATTAAGGCAATCTACAATAAGCCCACCGCCAACATCATATTAAATGGGGAAAAACTTCAAGAATTCCCCCTAAAAACAGGAATGAGATAAGGATGTCCACTATCACCACTTCTCTTCAATATAGTACTAGAGACTCTAGCCAGAGCAATAAGGCAAGAAAAGGAAATCAAAGGAGTACAAATAGGAAAAGAAGAATTCAAACTTTCACTATTTGCAGAGGACATGATACTATATTTAGAAAACCCAACAAACTCAACCAAAAGGCTTATGGGGAACTGATGAACAAATTCAGCAAAGTATCTGAATACAAAGTCAATTTTAAAAAATCAGAAGCTTTCCTGTACACCAACCATAAATCCAATGAAAAAGAAATTCACAAAACATTTCCACTCAGGATCTCCCACAAAAAAATAAAATACTTAGGAATAAACTTGACCAAGGAGGTAAAAGATCTCTACAAAGAAAACTATAAAACACTGAAAAAGGAAATCGAAGATCTTAGAAGATGGAAGGATCTTCCATGTTCATGGATTGGCAGAATAAATATCATTAAAATGGCCATGCTCCCAAAAGTGATCTACAGATTTAACACAATGCCCATTAAACTACCAAGATCATTCCTCACAGACATAGAAAAATCAGTCCTTAAATTTATCTGGAATAACAAAAAGCTCAGAATAGCCAAAGTAGTTCTCAGCAACAAAAACCATGCAGGAGGAATCACAATACCTGACTTTATACTACAAAGCCATTATAATAAAAACAGCATGGTACTGGCAAAAAAACAGATACATAGACCAATGGATCAGAATAGAAGACCCAGAAACAAGTCCACACACTTTCAGCCAATTGATTTTTGACAAAGGGGACAAAAACTTACACTGGAAAAAAGATAGCCTCTTCAACAAATGGTGTTGGCAAAACTGGTTAACCATATGCAGAAAATGGGAAATTAATCCCACTTTCTCACCCTGCACAAGAGTCAATTCAAGATGGATCAAAGACTTGGAAATCAAACCGGAGGCCTTGAAGCTTCTTGAAGAGGGCATAGGTCCAACACTACAACACATAGGCACAGATAAACATTTTCTCAACAAGACCCCAAAGGCACAACAAATTAAAAGGCGAATCAATACATGGGATTGCATGAAACTGAAAAGCTTCTGTTCAGCAAAGTAAACTGTTAAGAACCTCAATCGAGAGCCAACAGAATGGGAGAAGATTTTTGCCACCTAAACCATCTAGAATATACAGAGAACTCAAGAAACTCAACACTAAGAAAACAAAGCATCCAATAACAAAATGGGCAAATGAACTAAATAGACACTTCACAAAAGAAGAAATTCAAATGACCAATAAATGCATGAAAAAATGCTCAACATCACTGGCAATCAGAGAGATGCAAATCAAAACTACCCTGAGATTTCACCTAACTCCAACTAGAATGGCAATCATTCAAAACACAAACAACAAAAGATGCTGGCGAGGATGTGGAGACGTGGGAACTCTAAGTCATTGTTGGTGGGATTGCAAATTAGTGCAACCACTTTGGAAAACAGTATAGAGAATCCTCAAAAGAATGGGAACAAATCTATCATTTGATCCAGCAATACCACTTCTGGGTATCTACCCAAAAGATAGGAAGCCAAACTACCAAACTAATGCATGTGTATCTATGTTCATAGCTGCCCAATTCACCATAGCCAAACTATGGAACGAGCCAAGACGTCCATCAACAGATGAATGATTTACAAAACTGTGAGATATGTACACAATGGAATTTTATTCAGCCATTAAAAAAAAACCTCAATTACATCATTTTCAGGGAAATGGATGGAACTGGAGGACATTATGCTAAGTGAGATTAGTCAGTCATAAAAAATAAGAAATCAGATGCTTTCCCTAATATGTGAGAGGGCAAAACGGGTCATAAGAGGAACTCTAGATGAAAAAGGAAATCCTATAGAGAAGCAAACAAGGCAACCTAAAGGAGGAGAAAGGAGGGGGGAAGAGGAAAATCTCTAAAACACACAATGTACTTAAACATATCGAAGTCAACCACTAAGCTAAGCAAGGGAAGGAGGGATAGGGAAGGAATGGGGTGGGAATTGGATAGGGGTTAAATCAGTGATGTGTACATGTATGTACACACAAGTTTTTTTTACCCCAATATTATGTATGAATATAATGCACCAATAAAAAATTAAAAAAATTAGAATATTCAGTAATATAATAAAATGAAAAAAGAAAGAAAGAAAGAAAGAAAGAAAGAAAGAAAGAAAGAAAGAAAGGGAGGGAGGGAGGGAGGAAGGGAGGGAGAGTCCTTACACTGAGGTAAGGACTCCCTGCCAACAAGAGGTATTATTAAAAATTGGTAAAATAATATAGGGTGGGTGTAGCTCAGTGTTAGAGTGCTTGGAGAGGATTCACAGGGGTCTGGGTTCTATCCCCAGCACCACAAAAATAAATGAGAGAGAGAAAAGGAGAGAAAGAAAGAAATACTACTACTACTACTACTACTACTACTACTAATAATAATAATAATAATAATAAAAACAATAAAATTTATTTCCCACAAAACTTACTACATCTGATTCAAAAAATATTTTCCCATTGGTGTGTTTGGTTGCTGATGTTTTAAAGGATGTGGTCTCACCAGGTTGCCCAGTGTGTGCTCAAGCTCCTGGGCTCAGCTCCTCTTGCATCCTCCTCCTGAGCAGCTGGGACTACGACAGTGAGCCACTGAGGCCAGAAGCTTCTTTTGAAGTAAGGCACATCTTAAGCAATGCTATATTATCTTGCCTGTGATATAATGAGTCCTGGATGGGAAAGGGATTTATTCTCCAGTCAATCTTTTCTGCTTATGTTGAGAAGTGAAGATAGAAGTCTCTATGTCTTTGATAAGATTTTATTTTCATAAACAAGTAGGGAAATGTGATCTATTTGCTTCTTTTTCTTGGTCTGTGTCCCTTGTTGACTAAATCAAATGTCCTACTGTGTGTGTGTGTGTGTGTGTGTGTGTGTGTGTGTGTCCGTTCAGAAATAAAGATAAAATTAAGACACAGATGTAGCCCAAGTGTATTTAATCATGTCAGTGTCTCACAATGGTCTCAGAGGCAGGCAGGAGCCACTCCTCCTGTGGCCCGGCATAAACTCATTCAGCTTGGCTTCTTCTCTCTTGCCACTGCCACCGTATGCTCTGCTTCCACATAAAGACTTTGGGAAGATCCCAATAATCTCTATTTTATGTCCTAATTACACAACTACTTTTTCTTTGGGCAAAAACACACAAATGTTTAAAGGCTAAGATAGTCAATCACTATATACCTTAACAACAAACAAACAAACAAACAAAAATCAGAGCAGAAAAAACAAAAACCCTAGGCAGCCTTGCAAATAAAGCAGAAAATGTTCACAAGTCAGCAGCAATTCTCGAAATGATGAGTCTACCCTCCTGGTAAACGATACTAGAAATCAAAACAGCAAAAATCATTACTTTCCTACTTATATATTGCCAAGCACCTGCAAGATTAAAAAAAAAAAAGGCAAATGTCTGTGTTTGTTCTGAGAAAGGGCAGACCTTCCTAGCAGAGGCAGTAAGTGAGATAAAACCAGGATTCAAGGGGGGAAGAAAACTAAATAAAACAAACAAAAAAGCCATCAGACTCTTAGAAATATAACTTTCAAATAATCTGTGTCCAGAAGTTTGAAACTTAGTTTTAGACGAGTTCACTCCTGTGAATCGGTTGATCAGCAATTTCCTTCAAGCAAAACAAATTCCTAGTGCCACCTAAGCACAAATACGACTTGTGTGCTACATGGTGGTAAGCACACTGGCTGGTGACTGACTGTCCGCGCCTCCCTGGTGACTGGAAGCATGTCTCAACTTCCTGTCACTAGACCCTGTGTCCCTGACCGCCATGGATCCAGAGAGACAGGCCACTCCACCCCGGCTCACCCTCATCCTGCGCCAATCCTAACTTCCCATCAGGACTTCAGTCCCTTTATTTGATTCTCTCCTCCAGTGTGACTCTTCTGCCATCTCCAAATCAAATTCCTCTTACTTTCACTGTTTATTTTATTTTATGTTGTGTGGTACCCGAGATAGAACCCAGAGGCATCCTGCTTCTGAGCTACACCCTCAGCCCTTTTTTACTTTCAGTTTTTTGAAACAAAATCTCTCTAGGTTACTTAGAGTCTCATTAAGTTGCTGAGGCTTGCTTCGAACCTATGAACCTTCTGTCTCAGTCTCCCAAGTACTGGGATTACAGGATTACTATACCTGGCTGTTTTAATATCATTTCAATGAACTCCAAGTCATCTTTCATATATTCTTTCTTTCTTTCTTTCTTTCTTTCTTTCTTTTGTTATTTCTTTCTTTCCTTTTTTATTTATTTATATTTGGGGGGATACTGAAGGTTAAACCCAGGGGCATTATACCTCCAAGCTATACCCCAGGCCTATTTTCTTTTTTATTTTGAACCAGGGTCTTGTTAAGTTGCAGAGGCTGGCTTCAAACCCACAATCCTCCTGTCTCAGCCTTGCAAGTACTGGGATTACAGGTATGTACCACTGTGTCTGACCTTTTGCTTTATTTTAGTTGTGCTATTCTGATACTTTATTATCTCCAACAGTGGGCCACTGGTAGTCACTTGAACACTTGTATTGCAAGACATTTGTCATGATGTTTGGCTGTTCTCAAATTCAAGAAAACCCAATAATCACTTTTTTATACCTCATTCTACTGCAAAAAAAAAAAAAAAATTTAAAAGCTGCTTGTACAAATACATATGATCAAATCACACAAATAATGGAGCTAGAAAAATGGTACAAAGGAGAAACTGAAGTAGGGAAGTTAAGAAGAAACCAGGAAGGGAGATCAGAGTTTAAAGCTTGCATTGTCCGACTCACTCATGACTTCCTTATATCAGTGGTTAAAATGTTCTAGCCCACTGGTCAAATAGGGCCCACCACTTGCTTCCACAAATAAAGTTTTATTGGAACACGGCCACACCTATTCATTTATAGCTGTTTTCGCGCTGCCATGTCAAAGTTGAATAGCTGCAACAGAGACCATATGGCCTGCAAACCCCATAAAAAATTTAATGCTTGTCCCTTTACAGATAAGTGTGCAAACATCCAGAGTATATGATTATCTGCCTTGGAGATAAATACAAAGTAATTTCCTAGAATAAGCATACTCTTTGTGTAACTCTGAAGTAGAAGAGAACTTTCTACTATAAAGAGCTCCTTAGTTAGGCGTGGTGGTGCACACCTGTCATCCTTGTACTTGGGAGGCTGAGATAGAAGAACCTCAGGTTTGAGGCCTGGCTCGACAACGAGATCCTGTTTCAAAATAAAAAATGAAAAAGCAATAGGTTTCAGAGGACCCGTGGCCTGATGTCACATCATGAGTCAGTAAGACAAGTTCATGTGAGGCTGAGACAATACAATCCAGGGACAGTACATGCCTAGTCTGGCTTAATTCTGGGACGGTCTCCAGAGATGGCAAATGCCAGCCACACATGCAGCCCTTCCCTATCCTCCTTCCGCAGCACTGGCAGACATGGCTAATGGACCCAGGTGTTTTCTCTTTCTGGGCCCTCAAGTGTCCTCAGATGTCTCCTAGTTCTCTGGCAGCCTCTACCAATCGTTAGCACTTGGCAAGCAAGGTAAAACCAATAGGCCACCCCTGCTGCAAGGCAATTTGCCCTGAACACTCTGTTGAAGGCGTTGGTGAGACTGAGGTTATACTGTCTGTGAAGCCCCCAGGTGCAGCTGTTCTATTTCTTTAAAGTGCACAGCCATCCCCTTCAATGACAGTGCATGAGGAGGACCCAGAGTACCATCCTTCTGTGACAACGGAAGCCAGCAAGGATGGCTGACTAGAGAGAAGACCCCATCAGAGATCTGAGTGCAGGACCAAGAGTCTCCCCGGGAAAGAGACGGCAGCCTGCCCTGCGGCACAGACAACAGAGGTCAGGGCTCGGGACAGCATCTCAGGCCTTTTGTCTGGGGGCATCAAGCCCAACACTCCTGTTTCTTCAGGGAAACAAAACTCCCCAAGACCTTCGCCTAGCCCTCCCAGACCACGGACCTTGTCATGCAAGTGTCTCAAAAGACTTCTCCAAGTGGCAGGGTCTCCAAAGTCAACACAAACAGACTGCAAAAGGCGATTCCTAAGCAACTGCGGCTCACAGATGAACGGATAAAGACAGCATGGTCTATACACACAAAGGAGTTTTATCCAGCCATACAGAAGAACAAAATTATGCCATCATCTGCAGAAAATGCCTAGGCCCAGAGACCAGCATGCTAAGTGAGACCAGGGAGTCTCAGAAAATGAAGGGCCACATATTCTCTCTCATATGCAGAGGGTAGAGAAAGAAAAAGAAAAAGGAAAGGGATCATATGTAAACTAGGAGGGAGACCAATGGAATAGTGGAAGGAGAAGAGGGAAGGGGAAGGAGAAGGGGAGGGATGGGGAAGAAAACAGACCAATAATGTTATGTGTATATATGGGTGCATCACTATGACTCTATCACATACGATTACAAATGCACCAATAAAAAGCATATTAAAAAAGAAACTACAATTCAGTTAAATGTCAAGAAAGGATGCCCAAAGCACCGCAGGAAGCATTGCTTCTGAGGGGCAGTGGAGTGACTTGAAGTCGCTGAAGTTGTTGGATACAGAACAGTTTTATAGATACATGGTCCTTCATCTTGCTCTACCAATTAATCTTCTGACCTAGGTGGAAGTCCACCCACTAACTCCGCGCAGGACCTTTTTTTTTTTTATGATTATGGGGTTTATGATTATGGGGATTTCTAGCTGCCAAAAAAACCTTCTTCCTGCCTGAGGTGTAAGCCTAAGTTTCTTTGTTAGAACCAGAATGATTAACAAAGTCAGGGTCACGTGGTATTTGCTCCCCTTTGACAGAGGTCTGCACCCTCCTCCCACACTTTGCACCCTCTTCCTGCACTCTTGGGGAATTCTTAGCTTTTCTGCTAGATGTTATTTATTAGGTAAACCTGTTTTTAGAATATGAAGGCCCTAGGTCCCAACTCTTCTATCTACTTGCTAATTACTTTTAGTGAAGGGACTCTGCATTATAACAGCTGCCTGAGTGCCTGGCAATAACCAGACCCTGACTGTTTTTTTTACGTTTTGAAACCAATTTTTGGGATACATTACTACCAAATTCATTTTTTCAAATTCAGTTTCCAATACATTAATACCAAAGTCATTTTCCAAGACCAGCACATTAATACCAAAGCTATTTTCTACCAAAGCTATTTTCAAATATATTTTGAAGCCATTTCTCAATACTGGTACAGCTAAGAAGCTGTATCACAAGTTGATTATATTTCTAGTGGAACAAAAATTTAGGTTATCTAAAGAAGTCTTTACTATGTAAATTTAAAAGAATTAGAACCATGCTTATTTTGTTATGCTGGAAATTACTACATAATCTATACTGGAAGCCTACCCATGTTGTCCAAGGGAGAAAGACAAAACATATCCTAAATTACAGTGTTTTCAACAGATCTTTCTACACAGCAATTAGAAAGCATAAAGCTAGTTATTAAAAACATTCCACTATGCCTGAAACTCTCCTTTTTATGGGGATGTGATCGTCTTCTAGAAAATCAACCATGAATAAGTAAAACATAATCATATTTGACAGCAGAAATAATGTAGCTCCAAGTATGATTGATCAAAGGAAGAAAACTTTCTTAATCCTTTTTTCTTATAAAAAGCAAATACAAGCTGGGCATAGTGGCGCACACTTGTAATCCCAGTACGTGGGAGGCTGAGCCAGAAGGATCATAGTTTTGCGGCCAGTCTCAGCAACTTAGGACCTCCACAACTTAATGAGACCCTGTTTCAAAATAAAGAATAAGAAATAAAGCTGGGGATTGTAGCTCAGAAGCAGAATGTCCCCGGATTCCATCCCCAGTACTAAAAAAAAAAAAAAGCAAATACTACCAAATCTTGCCATTTATTCTTCTAGCCCTACTACTTAGAGTTCAATTCCAGACCACTTAAGGTCATCTCTGGGCACATGAGAATGCAGAAAATTTGAATTCTGTATGGCCTTTGAGGGGAGACAATCAAAGAAGAAAAATATCTTCAAGAGTTAAGGAAAAGGCTAAGTTTGGACACACGGTAATAAATATTTAGTATGCGCTTCTGGAACCAACTGCCAGGATACCCAATTAGGCACTGGATTTGGCAATTCACAGAATGTCCGACACAGAAAATTTCAGAGGAAAGCGAAAACCACTCCATATCAGCCACGGGCTGATCCTCACTTCTCCACACCATTGTGCAAACCCCACGCCTCCGATGGCGGCGAGCCCAACCTAGACATAAGGATGAAGTAGACTCTTATCTCCCGCAAAGGCGCTTTCGCAACCATCGTGGCCTCTCAAGTTTGAACTTCAAAGGGACTGCCATTCCAAACGACCAGTGTGCCTGGTGTCTCCCCCAGAGCCATAGAGGCAACAGTGCTTTGTTAGTTTTTATAACGCTAGTGATGAAGGCTTCTACTTACGTAATGCATACAAGGTGAGAATTATTCCAGCCAGGCAAAATCCTTCAAAGAACCTGAGTGTGCTGAACATTGTCACGTTCACGGACAGTGCCACCGTCAGTCCAAAGATGAGGATGAAGATGATGGAAAATAACAGCACAGGCCGCCGGCCGACCCTGCACGTGGAGAGGGAAAGTTAGGAATCGTGGTTAAACAAGAGGGCCGCACTACATGCTGAAACTCAGTACCCACTAGGTGCTCAATATATGTTGAATGAGTACTCGACCAAAAGTCTTCATGCAGTGTAAACCCACTCCACTAGATCATGAACTACTGGGGACAGAAAGCCCTTTGCGATCTTTGCCCCAAACCCCTTATTCTGGAGCTAAAGAGCAGAAATCAAATAGCCGCTGGGTGCCAGGCATTGTGGCCCATGCCTGTAATCTCAGTACTTGGGAGCCTGAGGTAGGAGGATCACAGGTGTGAGGCCAGCCTTTGCAACTTAGCAAGACCCTGGTTCAAAAATAAAATATTACAAAAAGGTCTGGGAGTGTATCTCAAAGTAGAATGCCCCTGAGTTCCATCTCCTGCACCAAAAGAATAAAGTTACTTGGAAAGAGAATTGAGATTTTTTAATCCAATTCCTGTTGTTGAGTTTATTTCTGAGTATAAACAAGGATGATTCAAAGCAGGAGGAACAGAATCAATAATAACTCCCCAAACGTAAACCTTGACACACCCAGTATAAAATGTCTTGGGAAATCACTGACCTTTGGAACTGGACAGAAAGTCAACATGGGCACGGAGGGAAGAGGCTCCACTAGGGTGATTACCTAAGCCAGGTACCTGACCTCACGCATAGGCTATGTGGCCAGGGTGCAGGCAGCTGCCAATCCATCTTAGCTACATGATAAGAAGTAGATCTCAAGAAACCAAGACAGCTTGTGCTTTAAGTAACCAGTGTGGTCTCGACAGTGGGTTCACAGTAAAATCCACTGGAAAGGGTGGCAAACACACCAAGTTTGTGGGTCCCTGAGCTGGACAGTGCTGGCCTAATGACCACTAGGGGGCGATGTGCTCTGGGGTGGGGCTGGGAGGGCAGGTGGGGGTGGTCCCTGGGAAGGGGAAAACCATCAGCTCCCCATCCCCCGAGCTACCATCCATCTTTCCCTTCATTAACTCATCAGACAAAAATGTGCACCAATAACTCCGTAAAACAAATTAATATATAATACAACAGGCATGGAGTAGAAGGGCAGCTCATAGAGAAATTGGGGCAGAGGAGACAGTAGTGGGATTAAAAAAAAAAAAAAAAAAGGAGGAGGAGGGGGAGATAAATCCAGCACATAGGGTGGCAGAATGGCTTGAAGTATCCTAGACATTATTTCTGACAAGGAATCTATACATGACTAAGATCCTGGAAAAGGCAAATCCAGAAAAAGAGGAGGGAGATGAGAGTGGTCCAAGGGTGGGACCCAAGGGTGGGGGCTATTTATATGCATATCTGTATTGATCTTTATGAGTGATGGGAATTTTTAAACTTAGAGCAGGTAACTGTTGTGCAACTCAGTAAATAAGCTAAAACTCACTGGACTGTGAATTTAAGTGGGTGAGTTTTATGGTATGTAAATATTGCCCAACTAAGTTAAAAAAAAAAAAAGATTAATATCCAGGAGGGAAGGGCCTGGCCCTATGAAGTGGATGGGTGTAATTTTAAGAAAATGTGGGGCCAGAAACAACAGGGCAGGCTCTTCTTCAGGACTTTCTAAGGTCCTGTCCCTCTCCATTAGTCACTGAAGTTGCTGAAGGAGGCCAAGGCTGTGTGTTTAGTACCAGTGCATGACCAGAGTCTTTTTAGTTCCAAAGATTTTACCCCTCGCTTTCTTTGACCTGGTCCTGAAGCCCTTAGCAAGAAAGACCTCACGGATGGTTCTGTCCACACCCAACACATTCACAGAAACACATTTATAGTGCGGGTTGGTTGTTTTCCTAAAAACGAAGGAAAACAAATAGAAATCTCACATGCATTTTCCTCTGCTCTGACCTCGCTCATGTAAAACGGGGATGAGTGTCCTTTGCAGAGTTACTGAGGCTGTTCGTGAGGGGAGATGAGACAGAAACACAATGCCCAGCACAAAGGACTTAGTCAAATGTTCCATCTCGTATCCTTCCTGCCGTCTACATCCCTGATACCCCAAGCATGATTTGTCCATTCTCGAAAAGTTTAAGAAAAGATGATTGATATTTTTAAATCTTGTAGCAACCATTCTAAGTCCTTCCCTCCCAAACAGTTGCTATACATTTGCATTATTAAGGATGGGGGCATACGTGATCTTTTTTGGGGAAGGGAATAGGGGTACTTAATATTGAGCCCAGGGGCATTCTACCTCTGAGCTACACCTCCAGCCCTACTTTTATATTTTGAAACAGGGCCTCCTTAAGTTCCTAAGACTGGCCTAGAACCTGTGATCCTCCTGGTTCAGCCTCCCAAGTCCCAGTACTGCAGGCCTGTACCACTGTGCTTGGCTCATACAAAATCTTTGAAGCCAGGGTGCCTTGCTTTTGAATCCAGGCTCACGTCTCTTCTGAACTATGTGATCTTGGAAGAGCCCAAGCCTGTTCTATTGAGCCTTATACTCCCTTTTGAAAGAACCGGTAACTGGCTACCTAACAGGTTGTTGTGGGGTGTGGAACTGTGCGAGTGACTTAGCAAGTGTTCAGTACATGGTAGTCACAAGCCATGGAGTGTTCTGAGGAGCTGGCTCCCCAGAGCACCACCCCTCCGAGATGACGGATAACATCACATTCCTCAGTCTGTGATGTAGAGACCTTTATCACTTAGGATCTGTGGCCTGTGGTTAGCAGAATAAGGGCCCTGGAAGATGTCCATGTCCTAAGGAACCTGTGAATATTTAACCATTCAGGGCAAAAGGGACTCCAGGTGGGATTAAGGTTAAGGACCTGTAGTCGTGGTGGGTCCTACGTAATTACAAGAGGGACATCTGCTGGCTCCAAGGAACCAGAGAGAGAGAGCAGTGAGAGAGGCCTTTGCCATCACTGGCTCTGGGGATGGAGGAAGGGGCCATGAGCCAAGGGATGTCTGTGGCCTTTAGAAGCTGGAAAAAGCAAACAGTATGACTGTCTTCCAGAGCTTCCAGAGAGGGGTGCTGCCCTGCGGACACCCTGATTTTAGCCCCTTGAGACCCTCATTGGGCTCATGAGCTACAGAACCAGGAGATGATGACTTTGTGTTACCAAAGCCACTGAGCAGGTAGTAAATTTTGTGATAACATCCTTAGGGAACTGATATGGGGTCTCCAAGGAAACAGACATCCCATTCAAAGGAAGTGGCGGGAGGAGATTTTAATGAAGGGATTGTTTACAAAATAGTGGGCAGGCTGGGAGAGATTGCAAGGGATAGTGTTGGATCCTGCAGTTCTTAACACAGGGAGTTTGGGGACACTCATGGATGGCAAAAAGAGAAGTACCCTGAGAGTGGTACCTCAAAAAGAGATGGGGCCCGATAGGGGGCCACCAGCTCTTGCAGGCCCTCAGAGACAAATACCTGGCTCCACTCTCCTCTTCCTTGGGGATCTGCAACTTGTGTCCTCAGTGGCCACAGCCCCAGGGCCAGGGGTGCTTGGTGCATGACTTATTATCAACACAGACCATCCTACAGGAGACCATGGGAAGGGAAAGGAGCCCCTGACGTGCGTCTCGCTCACAGCTACGCAGACACGCTCTCTAACACCTCACGCACAGCCCCAGAAAAGATCCAGACTGAAACATGCCTTCTTAGAGAAAGCACTTTTTCTTGGCGAAAGTGTTTGTGTGTGGCGACTGCAGCCTTCGAGGCTTGCCTTATAACCCGGTCCACTTCCCCATGGAGCCACGGAGCTGGCCTTTTCTAGAGTTCCCTAATGTGGTTTTATTTCCTTTTAAGCAAAGTATATTAAAAAGGGAGAAGAAGAAAAAATAAATCCCAAAACAAATGGGGCTGGAAAACACCAAACTTGAAAATGAAAGTGAGACCCACTCAATAAGTTCAAAAGGCTACCATCCACCCAAGCGCCTGCCGCTGACTCCCCAGAACACGCCGGCCGAATGGATGCTGGAAAAGCGACTGTAGGGAAGGGGCTTCTGGCTACTCCCAGGGGAGACCGAACTGTGAGCTTTCGCCCCAGACCTGGAGTGTGATCAGGAAGGGCACTGGGCAAGTGTGGACAACTATAACCTGTCACAAACAACCCAAAGCAACTCACACGTCTACTGACTACAGAGGCATCGACAAAAAATCCACATTTACTTTCCTATTAGATCATTTATTGAAAAAGGACACAAAAACAGAAACAGAAAGAAGGTGATGTGGACTCTATTCGAATATATTTCTTATTTATTTATTTATTCATTCAGTGTGTGTGTGTGCACGTGCACGCGCGTTTTACTGGGGGATTGAATCCAGGGGCATTCTGCCTTCAACCTAGCCCTAGCCCACTTTATTTTTTTTTTATTTTGAAACAGAGTCGCACAAAGTTGCTGAGGGTTCCTCTAAGGCTGAGGCTGGCCTGGAACCTGAAATCCTCCTGACTCAGCCTCCCAAATAGTGAGAATACAGGTATGTGGCACCACACCTGGCTTATTCCTAATTTATTTCAATACAGATTGCTGGCAAACAGTGTCTTTCAAACCACTGTAGCTCACACTGAAAATCAATATTTTTTGGTTTAAAAAAAAAAGCACGCACACACAACTTACCCTCAAAAAACTAAAAAAAAAAAAAAAAAAAAACAATACGAAACAAAACACAACAAAAGAGGCCCAGCATAGGGCGCCTGAGGCCACTGAGAGCTTGTCTAATCCCGTCCACAGGAACCATGCCCATGTGAAGCAGTGACAGACGATGATTTTGCAGATTCTGGGCACCCAGGAAATCACGTTCTACGTCAGCAGGAGGAACTCCCCGGGAGGCGCTGGCTTTAGCAAGGAAATTTCCATGGCTCTGAAGTAGCCTCGGGACTCAGCTGCTGTCCACACCCGACTCGCTTCCTCAGTTAACTAGGGGACAGAGGGCATCACAAAGACGCACAGTTTGTTCTCATCATTTGGGGCCCTTATTATGTCATCAGGCCCCAAATGTGCTGATTTACCAAAAAAAGAAAAAAATCCTTTACAAAGAGTGGAAAAGGGGGAGCAGTAGGCCAAGCCTCTGCCCTTGACGACACCGTGCAGTCGCCTCCCTCTTGGGCGCAGCACCGCCGTGCCCCGTGACCACAGAAGGCCCTGAATAAGAGTGCCGGGCACACAGGCAGGCTTCGGGCCGGGCCCGGGGTCAGTCCTGCTCTCCAGCTAGAGCCCAGTGGACTCGGGGATCGACTTCGACTTGTGTGCTTCAGTTTTTCACTGATGAAAGAGGTAGCTCTACTACCTAACAGGGGTGTTGTGAGGATGGGCTATTGGAAGGTTTGGGATAATTTGGAGCTATGCCTGGTACACAGTAATGAGTGAGTGCTGGGGGCTAATGATGTCATCGTTATTATTACCAATAATAATTCAGCTGCCATCTCCCCCTCCTGACCTCATCACCTCATCCCGAATTGCACACTTTGCTCTAGGTGCCCTCAAATCTCCCCTTCCCAAATAAGGTGTCTTCATTCTCCCCTTTAATCACTACTCTTCCCTTTCTGCATTGCCCACCCATGACCAAAATGTTGTCATTTTCCAAGGGCCTCCTCCCTGTGGACCCCAAAAAGGCGTCCTAGCCAGGCCAAGAACTCTCTAAAATGTGTATTTTTTTTTTTTTTTTTTTTTTTGTGTGTGTGGTACTGGGGATGGAACCCAGGGGCATTCTACCTTCAAGATATACCCCTAACCCTATTTTTTTATTCTTTATTTTGAAACAGAGTCTCACTGAGTTGCAGAGGGTCTCACTAAGTAGCTGAGGCTGTCCACAAACTGCAATCCTCCTGGCTCAGCCTCCCAAATGCTGGGATTATAAGTGTGTGCCATCATGTCTAGCTGAAAGTGTGTGTGATATTTTGAGATGCTGATCAGAGCTGTTTTACCAATTTGGCTTGGGAATAAAGGGTCTCTCTTCCCTCCATTATTTACGAGAGAGAGAGAGAGAGAGACAGACAGACAGACAGACAGACAGACAGACAGACAGACAATTCCCTATGTTGTCCAAACTGTCCTAAAATTTCTGGCTTCAAGTAATCCTCTGCCTCAGCCTCCCAAGTACCTGGAACCATAGGTGCCCACATTGCTGTGCCCAACTCCCCTCCAAAAATTTTTTTTGTAACTCAAGTTTGAACCCAGGGGTGCTCTACCACTGAGCTATACCCCCAGCTCTTTTAATTTTTGAAACAGGGTTTCATGAAGTTGTCCAGGCTGGCCTCGAACCTGAGGCCCTCCTGTCAGCTTCCATGTTTCAATGGTCTTTACTGCCCTTAGAGCCCTGCACCTGAGTCCTAAAGCTCTTCCTAATTAAACACTGAATCTCAATAGAGATGAGGCCGTAGGCTGCGGGCTGGTTTTGCTAGACTCCAGCAGCTACAAAATGGCATGAATTTAAATCCTTACTCCCAAATCATCTATTACATGCATTGGCCAATTCTTCTAACTTTGCAATGGCCAAGCAGCAGCCTCAGCTTTCTGTCCTGGCATCAACACTAGGACAGAGAAAAGACTCAGCAACATTATGTTAACAGTGCCCACTTCTTAACCAGCAAAGACGTGCCACGCCTCCCAAAGGTTCATGTGGTGGGCGCCTTGGTACTCACCAGTCCGCAATGCATCCAGTTATTAGGTAGCCAAAGATTAATCCAACCAGTAAGGAGAACTTAGCGATATGGACCTTCCAGGCATTATCACACACAAGATCCCACTAGAGAGGGGCAAATAGAAAATAAATCAGAGAGACACATAACAGAGTGGGATGTACGCAATCACAAGGGCGATACAATATCCCTGCAAAGACCCCGGCACCTGGATCATCCATTAAGAGTCTCAGTGTTTTTGACATCCCAATGAGAAATATAATTTGCCCACAAATATAATTTGTCTCAGAATGGAATGGGTTATCAAAGGAGAAATGCATGAAATCCAGTGATGTGTGCTCCTACCGTCTCAATGGCCACAGGAAACCAAAGGAGAGGGCAACACCCAGGAGATGGGGTGGCCCTGGGTGGGCACCTCTCTCACCTGGCAGAGCCGCTGTGGCCACCCAGGAGATGGGAAGGCCCTGCCACCTTTCTGCATGGGGTATTATAATGAATGACACGGAGGAAGTAAAAAGAAACCTTTGCATTTGACTCCTTAAAGCACTCGTCAAACTGTAGCTTAAAAAATAAAGCTGAATACTGAATAATACTAATATAATAATTAACAGTAAGTGTTGAACTATAAACTTTAATTTGAAAGAAATAAAAAGAAACTTTTGCATTTTGACTCCTTAACACTCCCCAAACTGTAGCTTAAAAAGGCAAATATTGAATATTAATATAATAATTAACAGTAAATACTGAAATATGAACTTTAATTAAACATCCCTATTTTTTTTTCCTTGCAAATGTTCCTTGTGTCTTCCTAGACTGCACTGTAAGGTTAGCTGGGCTACATGGAGAGAAAGATGATCAACAATAAACACAACATTTAGTCTCTTTTGTACAAGTATGGTTTCTTATTTAGTAAGAACAATAGGCCAGGCATGGTGGCGCATGTCTGGTAATCCCAGTTCTTGGGAGGCTGAGATAGGAGAATCACAGGTTCAAGGCCAGCCTCAGCAACTTAGTGAGACCTTCTTTCAACATAAAAAATAATATAGGGCTGGGGATGTAAGTTGGAGGTAGAATGCCCTTTTTAGCTCACCCCCCCAAAAAAAGAAAGAAAAATAGAAACTATCCCTTAATTTTTCTCTTCTCCAGTTACAGAAGCAAGAGAACCCATGCTTATTCACGCCACAAGATGTGTATCCAGGTGAGGACATGTTGAAGTCCACGCCAGCTCACCTCTGGGTCAGAGAGGCAGATAAGCAAGATTCTATTGGCCAGCACTATGAAGACTAGGGTGCCTGCCCCTCCTGCTCCATGCAACCATTCACCCTTGGTGGGGTGGTATAGACACCATCCTGCCCGGGCACAGGAGTAGCTAAAGCTTCCAGTTTGGAAGCCCAACTCTAGTCAGTGGTGGCCAAGGATAGGGTGGCAAATGCAGCTGGGGAGATACACCATAATGTGGGGATTTGTGGATGCCAGAACAAGAGGTGTTCTGGAAACAAAGACAGGAGGGCTGTAGACAGCGTGGGGCCGGGATCATCTGTCTTCTTAGATGCCTTCTCCCCACTGCCTGTCCACCTCAAGACCCTTGAATGGAACACAGAGGACCCTTGTCATCTCAGGCCGTGTCCCTGGTTGCAAACTTCTAATGGAGCCCCTGGGGCCCATAGCTGTGGGGCTCAGCTTCAACAGGATTTGGGGAAAGCCCAAGTCTGTGTCAGCAATCGCAGAGGAAGGCACCTGGCTCAGACAGAGAGGGAAGGCGCCACCTGTCACCTCATCTGGTTCCAGGGTGATCTGCACCCCAGGCTCAGGAAGAAGGGAATAAGGGGATAAAGGAATGCATGACCAGACTGCTTGAGGGTCTGGCCGGCAAAGGACAGCTGGGACAGTTGCTGTGCTGACATTCTTTCACGTGTCTGGAAAGGAGGGCACTGCTGTTTGTGTAGAATCTTATTCAGAGTTCAGATGCGGAAGTGCTTCAGAGGACTAACTCTGTTCTGTGAAGACTCCAGTGCTCCTCTCAATGTGCTCCCAGACCACGGGGACCAGAGCATCCGCGTCAGCTGGGATTCTCGGGCCCCATCCTGGATGCACTGAAGGAGAACCCTGGAAGTGAGCAGAGCGAGGTGGTTTAACGAGCCCTCTGGGTGACCGTGAGCCCCATGGCTGACTCTGTCCACCCCTGAGAACTTCAGGTGGTCCTACGCCAGCCTTTCCCTGCCATTGTGCAAACGACCCTTGAACTTCATCATCCCAGCCTCGGTGAATTCAAGCAAGTAACTCCCAAAGCAGGGAGGAGCCAAACCTGAAACTCACACCTGACAACTGACCACTTCTTTGTGCTCTAGGGCAGGATTATAAAGTTCCAGGATGACTTAAGTGGGCTCTTGGAGGCAAGCCTGGAAAACCAATGCTCATGTTATGCTGTTTCTCAGAGAAAGTGGATTTTTAATAATCAATACTATTTTGGCATGCAGCCTCTTTCTAACTTCAGGAACGCAAATTTTGCCTTAAAATGTGAGTTAAAGTATCATCACGGACAGCGTACATTCTGCTTTCCCAGTCTGGTCTGTTCGTTCTGGGCGAGGAGGCACTTACACACGTGGAGCCGGTCACCTTGCGATCACATCACAGCTGTGTGGACCTCAACCGGGCACATTCTTGGCAAGAAAGTCCTGACCCCAGGTAGCCGCTGGGGAGGAACTCAGCAGCTGCCGTCTCTATTGCTCTTATTCTTTATTTTGAAACAGGGTCTCGCTGAGTTGCAGAGGGCCTCACTAAGTACCTGAGGCCGGCCCTGAACCGTGACCCTCCGGTCTCAGCCTCCCAAATGCTGGGATTACAAGCGTGCGCCACCACGCCGGGCTTCCTGACCCAGCGTTTCTTTATATAATTTTTTAGAAGTATTTATACAAGGACCCAAAGATTTATATTTAAAGATCTGATGACAACAAATTGGAAGCTGAGTTCTCTGAAGGTTTTTGTAAAAAGCACTCGCATATACCAGTAAAATTAACTGTCAGGTGGAGCGAAAGGAATCGAAATGCTGTAGCTGGAAGCTGCAAATCTGCTTTTAAATTCTGCCATGCCTCCACCATGCCTTTCTGCTGATGAGTTTACTTGAGGTGAAATGATGCACAGGAGCACATTATGTTTATATTAAATGGCCAAGAGACAAGAAAATTTCAATAAAAGCGTTCAGGGGAGTGGAGAACACGGCCAGTGCGATTGCAGGCTTGGCCACCTGAACAATGACTATACTTGGCCGTGGGCAGCCGTGACCCAATTTACTTGCTACCTAATATAAGCTGTTCGGTGGTCACCTCCACACGACCCCTATCAATTAACAATGCTAGAGTGGAAAATTAAAACAGTAGAGGAGGGCTGGACTGCTCTCATGGCCACGGAGAAAAGGAAGGCTGGGCAGAAGTATTGGTTGGTTGGCATCACGGATCTCTCAGCCTCTTGGGGTGGAGGGGGCCTCGATAGCGGGTGCAAGGGGACCCTCTGGTGCCTTAAACCCTCCTCCAGTTAGCCGCGAGGATGGACAACATATCAGAATCAACAAGCAAAGAGACTGGCGGCCCCAGCAGGTTGACCAAGATAAGGGTTACTCATGCCTGTGGTTCGCCTAAAACAACGCCCTTTGCCGTCCGGGAGGCCCACTCTGGAGATGCATTCCATTCGGCGAGGTGGGGTGGGGCCGGGGGAGTTCACTGAGCTGGTGCCCTGGTTTAACTTCTACTTCTGGTATTGACAGAAACATGCCAGGCAAGTCAAATATGTTCCAGCAGAGGGTTACCTCTTGGAAAATGCCCCTGAAGAATCTCACAAGTATGAGGAAACCCCGAGATCACGGGGCTCTCACATTTGTTCCCGTGGCTAGAGATGAGACGTGGCACTTGGTTGTAACACTTAAAAAAAACCTGAGATATGCTCTCAAAAAATCTAGAGAAGGCCGGACATGGTGGCACCCGTGGAGGCTGAGACCGGAGGATCGCGGTTCGTGGATAGCCTCAGCTACTTAGTGAGGCCCTCTGCAATTTAGTGAGACTCTTTCAAAATAAAAAGAATTAAAAAATAGGGCGGGAGGGGTGTTGCTCGGAGGTCGAATGCCCCTGGATTTCATCCCCGGTACCGAGAGGAAAAAAAAAAAAAATCTAGAGAGATGTTCTAAAAAGTATAAGACCAGAACATTTCCTGGTCACCTCCCCCTTCTTATCCCACGGTCACTTTCCACCAAGTCAATGGCCAATTCCAGCAGATTCGACCTTTTACTATATCCTGAAGAGACGCCCCCCCCCCCCCTCCCGTGCCTCATTGCTGCTCTGGACAACCTAACTTCTGGGGTGTGGTAGGCATTCACTTCTAATCTGAGATTCCAACCGCTCTTGTGTGTGTCTCTAGCGCAGATGGGAGGGTAAAAGTAACACTTCTGGATTCCCTTACAACCAGGGTTTCAAGTATGATTTAGGGTCTGCCAATCAGATGCACACCCTAAAGCAACTCCCAGTGTTTAAACCTAATTCTAGTTTCTGGGCTTCCCTGAATGAGGAAGAATGTTAAGGGGGGGGGGGATAAGTGGGACATCCATTTTGCTGGTCAGATCTGGCAGGGACTGGGTGGTCTCAGAGCCAAGAGTGCTGGCAGTGGCTAAGGAAGTGTGATCTTGGAGCCAGGGGTGGGGGTGGCAACTTCCTGATTCCCAGGCTCCTAACTGCAACACTGGGCGGGCTAGCTCTAGACCATCTGCAGCGGATCCATCCAAGATCCCAGCCTGCAGTGACTCCAGCAATTTAGAAAGCCTTGTCTCCCCATATTCATTCCTGAAAAATATCCAGAGTGGTTTCTGTTATTTGCATGTTGAACTCCATTACCTGATTAAATTTCTTTTTTTTTTTTTTTTTTTTGGTGGTACTCGGGGTGGAACCCAGAGGCTTTCTACCTCTGGGCTATACTCCCAGACCTATTTTTTTTTTCTATTTTATTTGGAAACAGGGTGTCACTAAGTTGCTGAGAGCCTCACTAAGTAGCTGAGGCTGGCTTCGAACCTGTGTGATCCTCCTGTCTCAGCCTCCCAAGCGCAGGGATTATAAGCATGCACCCTCCCTGATTAAATTTCTTAGTATGGAATTTGGAAGGTATAACGTGGCCGAGTCACCATCCCCGCTCTCCTGAACTAACACAAGAGTCTCCTTGGGTTAACTGCGGCCTCCTGCAAATCCATTCCCCAGAGAACAATGGACACGGTCCTTTAATGAAGCATGTTAACACTTCATCAGCAGTTTAACAAGATCATAAAAGTGGTCAAGTCATTGCCCCATTTCGTAATCCTGGCTTCGCCTTCTTTGCCATTATTCTCCCATCAGGAACTATATCTACGGTGATGTCATATGAAGCCTTGAGCCAGGACTAAATGGTGAGACAAACATCTGAAATGTGTGTCTGCCTTATATGCTGCATGCTATTTGCTACATGTTCTGTTAAAAAGAGAAAAGAAAAGGAAAGACAGAGGTTATAGCCAAATCCAGTAGATGATTTTTGTACATATGTACAAAAATAAGTATACATAAAAATATATGTTTAATATAAAATATATTTAATATAAATATTTAAAATATATATTTAAAGATGGACTGCAAAAATAAAAATTATATTGTTTTAAAAAAATCAGCAGCCGGGCGTGGTGGCGCACGCTTGTAATCCCCGCGCTTGGGAGGCAGAGACAGGAGGATCGCACAGGTTCGAAGCCAGCTGCGCGCGCTGGCTTAGGAGACCCTGTTTCCAAATAAAAAATATAAAATAGGTCTGGGAGTGTAGCCCGGAGGTAGAAGGGCTTCCAGGAACCCCAGTACCACCAAAAAATAAAATAAAATAAAAATCGGCAGCTGGATGTGATAGAGCATACCTATAATCCCAGTTCTTGGAAGGCTGAGACAAGAGAATCATGGGTTAGAGGCCGGCCTCAGCAATGCAGCGAAACTTTTAGCAACTTAGTGAGACCCTATTTCAAAACAAAAAAAATTTTTTAAAGGCTGGGGGTGTAGCTCAGAGGCAGAATCCCCCTGAGTTCACTCTCTAATACTACTGGAAAAGAAATTCCAATTGTTAGACTTGATAGAGAAGACAACTATTTATCGAGGAAACTAATGAACCTGGGGGTGGTAGTGCATACATTGAATCCTAGTACTTGAGAGGCTGAGACAGAAGGCTCTCAGGTTTGAGGACAGCCTCAGCAAGTAGGTTGAGACTTTCCTTAACTTAGTGAGACCCTATTTCAAAATAAAAGAATAAAATATGGTTGGGGTGTAGATTGGAGGTAGAAGGCCTCTGGGTTTCATCCCCCGTACCACACACACACACACACACACACACACACACACACACACACACACACACACATGGTAACTAACAAAATTTCTGAGATGGAAAATAGATGAAAGGCAAGGAAAAGAACTTGAAGCAATAATAAATCCTATAATAAACTAAAGTGTAAGACAAGAACCTTGAAAAAAATGGAAGAAAATAGATTATCTGACTATGGGACTGGAATCTCTATGGACAAAAACTAAGGGAGAAAATACCTAAAGAAATGGGTGGTTGATTTTATAACAGTTTAACTGTTATTACTTTATCATCAATTTTAATTATTACTTAAAACTTCTATGCATCAGAGATGCCCTCGGAGGTCCCCATGCGGTGGTATCCACTCATGAAGAGCAAAATGGGAGAACCTGAGTAAATGTCCAGTGAGACTCTACAGCCATTAGAAATTCTGCTTTTGATACTTAAGGACTGAGAACAAGGCTCATGATACAATGGTATGACCAAGGCTCAGAATGAGGGAAAAGTAAATACAAGGGGTGTTTGCATAGACAGGGAAAATTAGAAGACGATACCTCAAAATACCAAAAGTGAGAGTAGAAAATCAGGACTGAGTTTCAGTTTCCATATTATATTGTCTTGACATTTCCAAGCTTTCCACAATTAAAATGTGAATTCTAAAACATGAGGAAAACCCCAAGTGTGGTGGTGAGAATACAATGAAATTATTTTTTAAAAAAAATCCAACAGAGGCAAAACTTTTTAACTTTTCAGCAATATAATTTTTGCAAAATCCTAATTTTGCATTAGGCCTGGAGGAAGTTGTCATGAAATGGTTGGTGTCAACAGTTTGTTTTGTGTTTTTTAAATAGAGCCAGGGGTATAATTCAGTGGTAGAACACTTGCCTGGTAGGTGTGATGCTATGAATTCAATCCCTAGCACCAAAAAAATAAAAATAAATAAGTAAAATTAGAAAGTAGAGCTGGGAAGCCGGGCGTGGTGGGGCACACTTGTAATCCCAGCATTTGGGAGGCTGAGACAGGAGGATCCCAGTTTGTAGACAGCCACAGCTACTTAGTGAGGCCCTCTGCAACTTAGTGAGACCTTGTCAAAATAAAGAATAAAAAAATAGGGCTGGGGGTGTAACTTGGAGTTAAAATGCCCCTGGGTTTCATCTCCAGTAATGCAAAAAAAAAAAAAAATTGAGCTTGGCTAGTTGTACACACCTGTACTCCTAGCTACTTGGGAAGCTGAGGTGGGAAAATAGCTTGGGTCCAAGAATGCCAGACCAGCCTGGGCAATACCTCATGATTCCACCCCAAGAAATATATATATATTTTTTATTTTACAAAGAAGAAAAAATAAAGTGGCTTGGAATAAAACATGTCTTCATAGCCTGAAGTTTATTTATGCTAATGTTCATTGCCTAAATCGAGAAGTGTTTTTCAGGGCACTGAATAGAAATTTCCCCCAAAGTTTCACTGTTTGAAGAGGAGATCCCCACCTGAGCTGGCTCCATTAGCAAACACTAGGGTTTTACCAATCACTGAACAGAGTGGCTGTTCTCACCCTGGGCATAGTCAGTTGAGATAAAAAGGAACTGATTCAGCTTGGTACTACAAAGAGGATAACACTGCTTAAAATTTCAAAGGCTTAAGTGAAACAAAATTCTTGACTGGGTCGCTAGAATTTAAAGGAATATGGAGTTAGTACTTCCCCCCCCCCAAAAAAAAAATAGCATTCCGGCAGCCTCTCCTGAACCAGTGCTTCACACACTCTGCATTTGCTGTGCATCGCGGTTTTTTAACTAGAGACGGTAGAAGTGGCAGGAACACACACACATACACACTCACACTTGTGCACACAGAGCCCCACCCTAGAAGATCCATCAAAGACAGACAAAAGGAACAAGCACGTTAAGCTGAACTGACGAAGCACGTTAGCTACAATTAGCTTCTCAACACCGAGGCAGCCTAAGCTACCCGGCATCCCTCAGGACTTTTTTTTTTTTTCTTAATCTAGGGGCACACGGATTCTTTAAAAGACTCCATCAAAATTCAAGATATACCGCATGATTTGAAAAACCTCAAATTGCTCTCTGCTTTTTTCTCTCTCAGCTCATCCTCCAATTTTGGGAGGCTCACTGTCAACGGTAGCCAACACAAGTGCCAATTGGAGCTGGCATCTTTGCAAGCTTCCTTAAATGACATAATAAAGATCCTTGCCAGGTACTCTGGAGAGATTGTTTTTTTTTCTTTATACTTTTATTGTTGTTGTTTGGTTTCTCTCTTCTCTTCTCTTTGTTGTTGTTAATTGCTATTCAAATGGCTTCTTAACTTTTCCTTTTTTTTGGGGGGGGGCGGGTCTGGGGATGGAACCCCCAGGGCATTCAACCTCCAAGCTACACCCCCTGCCCTATTTTTTTTTAATTCTTTATTTTGAAACAGGGCCTCACTAAGTTGCAGAGGGCCTCACTAAGTAGCGGAGGCTGTCCGCAAACAACGATCCCCCCGTCTGAGCCTCCCGAATGCTGGGATTACAAGCGTGCGCCACCATATTTGTTTTTATTTTGAAGCAGAGTCTCTCTAGGTTGTCAAGGCTGGCCTTCAACGTTGCAATCTTTCCGTCTCCCCTCCCAAGTACTGGGATCATGGTGTGTGCCACTATGCCTTCTATTTAGCTACTTTCATTCTTTTCTAAGTGCCAAAAGACTTACCATGGCATGTTAAAGGGAATTGTTGAAAAAAAGTTGATTTGCAAGCCTCTCCAAGCTAGAGGGCAATCCGCCCCGCCTAGCAAACCTGAGTCTCTTACAAGAAACTGGCTCCAAAGCCACAGCCTTAAAGCTGGTCAGTACTCTTGGCAACTTTACGGAGTGCCATTTTTATGATTTATGTGTAATTTTAGATTCGTTCTGAACCCTAAGCTATGATCTATTTTTCATCTCTTTCTCTTCAAATTTAAGTCCGATTGCCTGCTTCTCTTCTTCAAAGTGCAGCTTTTTGGTGTTGGAGAAGTGGAAACTGCTCTGCATTATTTATTAATGCCAGTGGGGCTTTCCAACTCTGAGGGAATCTGGCCTTGTTCGAAGGGCCAGGGATGTGGAACTACTTTCCAGGAGAATTTACAAAATAAACAGAAAGATAACCAAGAGAACATACCCTCAGTTGAGCTGATGTGGGGCTATCTCTGGGAAAACAATAGAGGGAATCACTTTTCCCTTACTTTTTCTTTTCTTTCATTTACTTTGTCTTAAAGGAAACAAAGATGCGTATGATTCTAAGCAGAGCTATGTATCATGGAATGTTCTTAATCATTTGGTGTAGACTCCTCTGTGACATTTAGGGAAGTTGAATAGATACCCATAAGGTTACAGAGATGATGATGAAGAAGATGATGACGACGACGACGATGATGATGACGATGATGATGATGATGACGATGACGATGATGATGACGACGATGATGATGATATTTGTGGTACTGGCAATTGAACCCAAAATGCTCTACCACTGTGCTACACCCATGACTCTTTTTATTTTTTTATTTCCCAATAGGGTCTCACTGAGTTGCCAGGATTAGCCTCCAATTTATAATCCTCCTGTGTCAGACTCCCAAGGACTGGGATAATAGGGGTGGAATACTGAGCTCAGCTATGCAGAGATTATTAATAAAAAAAAATGCCCTCCTTTAACCAAAATCTTGGAGAATCTTTCAAACTCTGCAGTGGATATTTTACTAATGACCATCACTAACTAACTACCTCTAAGAAGGGAACTTAAGAGCAAGCCTGATAAAGAGGCCAGTGAAGGAAAGAAAAGGGAGAGGGAGGGAAAGAAGTCAACCCTACAGAGCCGTAAGTATCAAAAGAGAGGCTACTGATGCCCTAAGTGAAATCAACACACATGCTTCTAGCATACAATACTTATACATACAGTATATAAATACATAAAGTAAGCATTTTATGTATGTAAATATAAATATATGTATAATTTTATATATGTACATAAAGTAAATTGAACAGAGTTCATTTGAGAAAGACAAACATTATTTTCCTATGCTTCCAGAGTATAGGGAAGATACCTTCTAGTCTAACACATGCACAAACACATATTATCATTTAAGATCTCCCCACTCATTCTGGAAAGAATCCAGGTGTGGGGATCTCCTGACAGTAGCACCAGGGAATCCTTGGAATAGGAAGAACTGAATGACCCAGTGATTAATCATGGAGAGAACTTGAGGGCAGAAGAAAAGCATCGTGTTTGGCTGAAAACAAGCACTTCTGTATTTCTCACTGCCACGGGCTGTGGTCTTGATGCAGCATGGCCCTGTTCAGTTCTCTTCATGACCTGAGTACCCCACTTCCTATTCACAAGCTCGTGCCCCATAAACTCCTCTTACTCTCTCTCATTATCACCCCCTACTGCCAACCTCTTCTGTGACACAGTCACGCCAAAGTCCTCACCAACTCCCAAAGAGCCTCTGGTTCTTCTCTCAAATTGTTTCTCATACCCACCCCTGTGATACACTCACTCCTTCCTGAGCCCTTTGAAGTAGGCTCAGCACCTACTTCAAAGGGTAAGTCTCTCTTTAGCCAGATTTGCTGAACATGGTATATCACCTGTCAGTGGAAGGGGGCAAACTTTCTGTACTTCTTGCACTTTGCTTCTTTCAGAGAACTTATGTTACCTTGTAAGCTCATGAGTAAGTGAAAAGAAAAAGGGGTACAAAGTTAGAAATGTACACGTTCCTACCAAGTTTAATTAACTCAACTGAGGGGAATCTTCTCCCAGACCAGGGCCCCTCTCTTTGCTTCTATAACATGCTGTACTCATGATAAACACCTAGATTATCAAAATATAATATAATTGCCCATTTCCAAGTCTGTCTTCCACTAACTCAGGATTAGTAAACATTAGTTCAGAAATCAAACATGGTCCTGTACTTGTTTTTGTAAATAAAGGTTTATTGGCACATAGCTACCTTGCTTGTATGAATTATCTGTAATATTTATGTATTATACCTTTCATGTTTGTTATCTTATTTATGTGCTACAATGGCAGACTTGTGCAGCTGTTGCAAAGACCCACAGCCCCACAAAGCCAAAATCATTTACTATTTGGCCTATTATAGGAAGTTTTCCTGCACTGGCTGTAAGTTCCTTGAAGGAAGGGACCATGTCTTATTCCTCTATTCTTGCCCCTGAGCAAACACCTGGAACAAAGAGATACAGACTGCACCTTGTCTTTGCTTGCATTCATGTGTCCCGTTCTTTATCTTCTTAATCTTTTTCCCTCCATAATGATTTCTTCTGATAAAATGCAATTTAGATAATTATAACATAATCACTAAATATGATATTTATACTGGCAATAGAGTTTTTAAATGTTTCCACCCACTTTTCACTGTGGATATCTTCCCCACCCCCCCCAGGAAAGATAGTTATGGTTTTATTATGAAAACCAATAGAAAATTGTATATAGGCAAAATTTACTTCAAACAAGGAGGAATCTGCTTTGCATAGAACCGATCTATTACATAAATTAAGTGTTGTTCTCTGAGAAGAAAAGAAGAGGATTAGTTAAGAATCTCCTGTGTGCTTGCTGGGTGTGGTGCACATGCCTGTAATCCCCGTAATTGGGAACCTGAGAGAGGAGGATCACAAATTTGAGGACAGACTTTTGAGGACAGACTCAGCAATTTACTAAGACCCTGTTTAAAAAAAAAAAAAAAAAAAAAAAAAAGAGGGCTGGAGGGTGTGTAAGCTGGAGGTAGAATGCTCCTGGATTCAATCCCTAGTATAAAACAAAAACCAATCAAATAAAAAACAACCTCCCACATGCTAGGCATTCTGCTATCTCCTTTGACCAAGCCCTCTCATGCAGATGTTACATACACTTCTCACATGGCCAGAAGAAGGTGAAGCAATTACTCAGAGACCTCTTAAGTAGACTGTCAACCTGGATCTGAGTGAAAGACACATTCTACCCCACCCCAATAAATTCAAAGAAATAACTCTAATTCATGCAAACAGACAAAATTTTTAGTGTATATTAAATTGTTATAGGCTCTATAGCATTTCTCTTGCCAAGTATGCAATACACTTCACGTACAAGGAAGTATTGTAGTAAAAATAGGACAGGCTTTGGTGTTATCTCATTGTTATGGTGACTAAACAAAAATAATTTGGGAAATGTCTGTGAATAGTAAGTATTCAACAGACGGCAGCTATTAGACACGGTAGTATTAAGCTGGGGATACAGCTCAGTAGGAGGGTGCTTGCCTGGCTTGTGCAAAGCCCTGAATTTGATGCCCGGCACCACGAAACAACAACAACAACAACAACAACAACAACAACAACAACAACAACAATGTCCAGGTTGCACATTTTTAACATGAAAATACAAAATCCAAAATGCTCCAAATTCCAAAACTGTGAACCCTGAAGTGAAACCACAAGTGGAAAATTCCACGTCTGACTTCACATGATGGGCACAGTCAAACCACAGGCAAGTTAAAAAAATATCATATAACACTGCCTTCAGGCTATGTGGGTAAGGTATATATGAAACAGAAGGAAGTTTCCTGTTTTGACTTGGCCCCACCCAAGGCCCAAATCCCAAAACTTCAAATCTGAAACACACTGTTCCCAGGAAATTCAGGTAAGAGATACTAACCTGTATCTTATTTTTAAAGATAATTTTAAGTACAAAAGTGCTAGAAAAAAATCATGGTCAATCTTTTAACTTTAATGAGCAAACTAAAGCCCAGCAGGGTAAAGTCACATGCTCAAAATAAAAAAGCTTGTGACCAAGCCAGACACCCGAAGTGACCAGGTCTCCTCAGCTTCTGTGTCAGGTGGACCTGAGACATCCGGATGCGTGACTCTCCAGAAAACTTCACAATTCATTTACCACCAAGCCTGGACAATTCCTAATCTAATGGTCAGTGGATCAGTACCACCTTTGTTCCAGTCCAAAACCCTTACAGTATGAAGGATTAAAAAAAAAAAAAAAACTCAGCATTTTAATTGAGACCAACTCTTAGGCTTCCTGCCAAATAGTCACCCCGCTCCTTTTTTTTTTTTTTTTTTTTGTAACATATGAGTCAGAGGACTTGAGAAGCTAAACCAGTTTTTCTCCTGTTTCAACACTGCCTTAGCCATTTGAAAAGGACATGGATGGTACACGGTGAAATGGTCTCTTCCAACCAGGCTGGATTTTTCTGGCCTTCTCTGGCTCAAATTGGAAGCCAGGAAAACTGTGAATTGAAATGACCACCTTTTCCATGAAGAAGGCAGCCAACACCAATCATCCAAAAAGCAAGGTGTGCAACACTTGGGTCTGCACCTGCCCCGCGCCCACACCTGCACCCACACCTGCCAAGATTGCTCAACTCAACAAATGCTCTCAGGACAGTAGAGTACAGGCTTTCAAAGCTTGGGCTTTTCATCGATTCGGTCTCTGTCTTCCTTATAGTTGGGCTGGGATACAGCCAACCATGACCTCTGAGGAGCATAGCATGATATCCTCATGGCACAGAATTGAGAGACTAAAATAGGGTCTGAACCCAATACTTGACCATGACCCTGAGGAGAAGGTGGGACTCCTGGTGAGAGTGTGGATCTGGGGCCTGATGAACTCCTGATGAAGGAGTCTCCCCCCGTGTCTGCCCCTGATGATCACGTGACCCTGCGAGGCTCTGTTATAGTCTGCACGAAGCCTACAATATGCGCTTGTTATGGGAGTCGAGAGTAATATCAAGAACGTGTCCTGTGCAGTAACCGGTACAAGTTGATTACTACTCATTAATTTTGTCAGTTGGTTAAGGAGGTCCTTGGGGGTTTCTGTCTGTTTGGTAAGTAACATTTGAATTTGACAGTAAAAAAATGACTTCAACAAGGGCTTTGGTTTAGAGGCACGGTCATTTATTTGCGCTTTACCCCTGGCTGATCCAAATGAAGGTGGGGTTTATTCTATATCTGGTTAGCTCAGCACCAGAAAAGAAAATGGGAGAGGCAAGTATGAGTATAGGAAACGCCCTCCGGGGCTCACAGCTGGGGTGGAGCTAGAAGGAGAACCTACTCTTGCTCCACAGGGCACGACAACATCTTTCGTAGACCTCAGGATGTGACACCCTTCACTTCGACCTTCTCTGCAGCATCCCGGGAATAGCCACACAACCTCATTCCCAATCTTCCTGCGATCGTTTGGTGGATATTCCATTTCTCTGACCAAAAGGAAGCAAAAGTAGGGCTGCTCTCAAAAGCTGACAGCACTATTAACCCCAAAGGGTGTTGATACTTCCCTCCCTGAAACTATTAATCTCCTCCAAACACCACGCTGAGTTGGCAGGGTGACAGCAGAAGGTGACTGTGCAATCCGGGTCCCAGCTGGCCTGGGGCTCAGCTGGAGCTTGAATCCGCAGATGCAGCTTGTATTCAGAGAGGAAGAGGGGCAGCTCTACCCCAGGTGGGAGCCAGCGAGCAAGGGCCCCTCACCTCCCACGTGGGTGCCTCCGGCATCCTGAGGGCAAGTTCACTGAGAGGCAGTGGTCCAAGATTTGTCCTCGAATCAAACCGCAAGACCTCCTTAAGTCAAAGCCAAGATGTCTCCCGGAGGACTTGCTGCTGGCTGCTGCCAATTAACTCTGCAGGACACGCACTGGGGCGAATCCTTAGCAAGAGGAGAGGGAAGGGGGACAGAGATGCTTTCAAGCCAAAGTAGCTGCAAGGCTGCCCAAGCACGGTCCCCACCTCAGTCTCTAATCAATCCTCGCAACTTTGCTTCCCAGGTGTCCTCACCCTGAACCCCCGACACCTGCCTCAGATGAGAATGGCCCAGGGTATGAAGTCCGGAGCAGGCCTGGGATGCACAGTTTTGGAGAAGATGTCCTTTTGTTGCTATTGGATTCAGAATTACCAGGTGGATGTGGTGGATGTGAATTTGTTGGATAAAACTCCAGGGATGTGCACGGTAAGGTCTTTCTGCTGTAAGACAGTCTAACTGTAACCAGCAATTTGGAGTTTCATAAGCTTGGGCTTGGCTTAACAAACCAGGCACCTAAATTTCATCTCAGACTGTCTGAAATAACTCTCTCCATTAACTACTGATTGAACAGAGCAGCTTTGACACAGCCTGGCACAGGACGATGTAGTGGACCCATTCAGCATTCCCCACTTCATTTTTTCTCCCTCTCAAAGGCAAATAGAAAGCAAAAGACAAGATGAGAAGATCATTGGGAGATGCATGAAGGAAACCCCTCACAACAGGATTATCCTCCCAGTTACAGGTGCATGTTTAAAATACACCTGTCCGGGTGTGGTGGCACACGCTTGTAATTCCTGCACTTGGGAGGTGGAGATGGGAGGATTGCACAGGTTCGAAGCCAGCCTCCCTGGCTTAAGAGACCCTGTTTCCAAATAAAATGCAAAATAGGTCTGGGAGTGTAGCCCAGAGGTAGAAGGGTTCCATCCCCCTCCCAGTACCACCAAATAAATAAATATTAATAAAAATAAAACACACCTGTGTATAAGTCAGCAGTTGGAGCCTTTGGTAAAGTGAGGATGTGTAACAGGAAAATAGGTCCTCATCTAAAAGGGGGCCTCAGGAGCTGGGGTGTAGCTCAATGGTATAGCACACGCTTAGCACGCTCAAGGCCCTGGGTTTGATCCCTAGCACTGGGGAAGGGAAGAGGAGGGTGTGGGTGGGGGAGATAAATTGATGGTTAAATACTTTGCAGACTGGAACATTCAGTCAAACCAAGATAACATGACATCTTCTTTTCAGGAATTCTCAGAGCCCTTAATAGGCTGAGTGCACAGTGACTCCTAGCATGGTGTCTCTGCATGACGCTTTTTCCAAATTTATTTGACTATGGAAACTGTTCCCCCACCCCCTACACACACTTCCCAGAGCATATCTTTAGACAACAGAACAAATGGATGCTGCCACATATTGTTTTCTTTGCCCTTCATGACCTAACGCTTTGCATGAGCACAGTGAAAATTATAACACATGAAAATACTGAGATTTTTATGGCTAGTGAAAAAATAGCCTCCCCAGCCCTAACGAGGACGGGGTTTCGTGTGTACCCAAGGATGTTCCAAATAACCAGAGGAGTGTTTTTCTACCATCCATCAGAGAACATAAGAATGATAACTATTTTCCTCTGTTTTCTCAAGAGATTATAACTGCTAATTGGTAAGAGATGGACAAACATAAAATACTCTTAGGAAATGATGTGCAAAAGGTCAACCACAACAGACATCAATCAGTTGTACAGAATTCTGCTTCCTTACAAAGGCAGCTATCTGCACTGAATTCCTGGCTGTGAGGTGTTTGTGTTCCTCCAGCTTGCCCATGGAAAGGTGGGGGACACTGCCCACCCACAGAAGTGTGACCAGACTGTCCTACCTCACCCAGGTGAGACGAGCCCACCTCTCGCTCCCCCAACACCCCACAGCCTCCTCAGCAGGCTACCTAGACTCCAGGGATCTGTCTTCTTGCCCGTAGCTTTTCTCGATTTGCGTCACTACTCAACACCAGCACCATGGGCTGGGCTGGTGAAAGCCCATCTGCATGCCACAGCATCTGGTGACGATAGGTCACCTCGTGAGTGCCAGACCCCAAGCAGACACGGTGCAATGAAGGCTGTGCGTGCTCTCAAGAGATCAGAGATTCAGGATGGAAAAATGAGGCAAGCACAGGACATGTCTATCTGTCTGTCTGTCTGTCTGTCTGTCTCTCTCTCTCTCTCTCTCTCTCTCTCACACACACACACACACACACACACACACACACACACACACACACACACACCCCACAGGTCACTACCCAGGCTTGGGAAGACCCAAAAGGGCTCTAATGGTAGAAGGCAAAAGAAAGGCTATTTGTGTCGGAAAAGCGCAGTCTATGTGAAGGCTGAGAAGTGGGGTCTGGGCAACGGCAAGGCTTTGGGGAATGAGAACACACATGGGCTGGCACTGAGCAAGGATGAGGGTGGGGACAGCCAGGGGCAGATGTGTGGGGGGCACATCAGCACTCCATGTTACAAAGTTCAACCTTTAGCCAGGATAGCCTTCAAATGCAATTGAATTAATTCCTACCCAAGCTGGGGGTGTAATTCAGTGGTAGGAACTGTGTTCATCCTGTGTAAGGTCCTGGGTTCAACCTCCAGCACCAAATATATAAATATAAATGTAGAGAGAGAGAGAGAGAGAGAGAGAGAGAGAGAGAGAGAGGAGGAAGTGAAATAATAATAATCCAACCTTATCTTGGGCTTTGGTGCATGCTTATTTGAAACATCCTGATCAGAGATCCCAGCCTTTCAGAAGATGGAACTCCTGACCTCTGCTCCATCTCTGGACAGGGAAGGAGAGATGGGAAAGGAATGGGAGGGCCAGGGTGGGGCAGGCTGGTAAAGGTTCGCCTTGTAAAACATAGCCCTGAGTGTGCACATGGAGTTGGCAAGCTATTGATCAGTCGCTGATTAACAGGTGTAAGACAGGGAGGAGCCCAGAAAAGACCAAGGTCAACGCTCTCCACCATTTACAATTTAGTGCGTGGACTGCTTTATTCTTAATTAAGATTAGTTGCCCAGATATTTGGGTTCTGGAAAGTAGAAATAGAGAAGAGATTCTGAAAATGAAGCCACTTGAGGGGACCCAGGAAACACTGCCAACTGTAGGAGAGAGCAAATAGCTGGGGCAACACACAGCCAGAGGAAGAAGGTCCTGAAGCCAAGAAGCAGAGTGGCCACGTGTATCCACAGCTCAGTGGGCGGTCAGGCTTCGAAGGCTCAAAGGCTGTCATTCGCCAGGACTCATCTCAGGTATAGTCACACATAACTGCCCATACTTCTTGGTTTAGAAGTCTAAAGTTAACAGTAGGGAAATTGTGTCCTTATATAACACATTATACAGGTTGAATAGCCCTCATCCAAAATGCTCGGGACCAGAAGTACTTCAGATTTTGTATTTTTCCAGGCTTTGGATGGTTTTCATATACATAAGGAGATGTTTTGGGGATGAGGCGCAAGTCTAAGCACGAAACCCAAGCCCGCCTCACATACATGCTGCCCGAGGCAATGTTATACAATATTTTTAAATATTTTTGTTTATGAAACAAAGATTTGCCAGGTGAAATTTTCCATCAGTAGTGTCATGCCTGCACTCAAAAAGTTCAGACTGTGTGATACTCTGGATTTGAATGATGATATTTTCAATCTGGGGACTCGGGGTGCTCAACCTGGAGTAGTTGACTGTGTGGCTGTCCCAAGAGGTCCAACGGGAGTCCCTGAAGCAAGGATGGGTTAAACGCACACACAGTCTCAAGCACACACTGCCAAGCGGGGCTTTCCTCTCCATTAGTTCATGTAATGCCCGAGAAGAGAAGCCTCTCCACCTTAGAAATGAGGTTCCTAGGGGCCAAGCAGCTCACTGAGGTTACTCGTGTGAAGGGGGCGCTGCTGGGATTGAATTCACACCTTCAGCCATTGAACCTTCTCCGAGCGAGCCTCCTCGTCCATCTCTGCTCCTGGGTGTCAGCCCACACTAGCAACAGGAAAGCTTCCTTTCCTCTGCCGAGTGTGCAGTGGCTCCCACACCACAGGGGTTAAGCGGGCTGTAAGACTGTGAAAAGGCCTAGGTTTAATAAAATTTCTCATTTAATTTTTTCCAAATCATGGCAGCGCCTCGGCTCGCCAGAGGCCAAGGAGAACTTGCAGTACCGCGACCCCCGTCTTTCTTCTAAGCTCAGTTATTCAACAGTCACCGGGGTGAAGACATCACTCTTGCTGAACTTTTGGGGGCCTCTCACCTCTAAACTTTTATCTTTCTAATAGAGCATTAGCGGTTGCTTAACCTGCTCTGAAAGGAATGCAGTTCATCGCCGGATGACACCCGTGTGCAAGCGTACACATGCTTCAGGACAACGCGTAGAAGGGCTCCCAGAGCACTGGGGAAACCTACAGAAACCCATGGCCAAGCCACGCCGGGTGGGGGTGCCTGCCTACATGTCTTTTCTTCTTTTTTAATTTTTTTATTTTTTTCAGGTCTGGGGATGGAACCCAGGGGCATTTGAACTCCAAGCTACACCTCCTGCCCTATTTTTTATTCTTTATTTTGAAACTGGGTCTCACTGAGTTGCAGAGGGCCTAAGTAGCTGAGACTGTCCAAGAACTGTGATCCTCCAGGTCTCAGCCTCCCAAATGCTGGGATTACAAGCGTGAGCAACCACGCCCGGCTCTTTCTTAAAATTTTGAGACAAGGTTTTTGCTAAGTTTCGGAAGGGTGGCCTCAAATTTGTCATTCTCCTGCCTCAGCCTCTCTAGCAGCTGGGATCACAGACGGCACGTGCCTGGCTTTGCCGGCCAACATCATTGCTCCCTGCGGGAATTTTAGGCAGGAGGTGAGATTCGGAGGAGTCTGGCTCCACTTCTCTGACTGACTCATCCCTGGGGAAATAAATACCTCTCCAGTTCCCTCCTGAACTCAGAATAAAAAGCTTATAGGATCCTGCAGGGCAGATTGCCTCAGAAAAGAATTCTCTTTGCTTGAGTTTCTACAAACGGTGCTTCCTAAGAATGAGGACTCTGCGGTCCTTCGCCTTTTGCACCGGGCTCTGTGAGTGAGGCTGCGGCACCTGTTTCTGGTCCTGGCTCTTCAGCTCCCAGCTGTCTGCCCTCCAAGGCTTGCCCGAGTCCTCACAGAAAACAAGGCTGAGGAGGTCACTGAGAGACCACCCATAGCCTCTCTTGCAGGCTGCAAGGACAGGCTGAAGCTCCATCAGCTCAGCTGCTAAGCCACACTCAGGCCATCGGTGGCGGCAGCTGACTGGTACCACCAGCCTCAGGTGCGGCTCCTCCCTGGCCACACGATACTGCCACATTCTCAAAGCCCCCCATCAACCCTGTGGAAGTGGTAGCCCTCTCCCGACAAACCCTGTCACAGTGCTTCCTGGCCCCCAAAAGAAGGAAAAGACAAAGACAAAACTTGCGTAGCTCACAAACAAGTCAAGGCATCTCATGGTTGCTCTCATTCTGCCAATCAACTTGAACTATTGAACTGAGTGGCAGGAGGGGGTGGAGAGGACTCGCTGCAGGGTCCAATGTTCTCAGCAGCCTGTGCCTCACAGCCACGGCCTGGGACAGCCGAGCGTCCCTCGACAGGTGGCAGGGAAGACAAGGTGTGGTTGGATACAGTCAGCCCTTCACACCCGAGGGCTCCGCATCCTCAGGTCAAGGCTGTTGAGACAAAAACAGCCTGTTTCTGGGCAGAGTTTTGGGGCATCATTATCCCCGAAACAATGTAGTACCATATCACAGCTGTTTGCAAAGCATGCTGTATTGGGTATCACAGGTCACCGAGAGCTGGTTTAGAGTAGAGGGGAGGCTTATGTTGGTTAAATACAAATACTACATTGTTTTACATAAGGCATCCTTGGATTTGGGTGGCTGTGGGGGTCCTGGATCAATTCCCTTTGGACACCAAGGGACAACTTATACCACTCAGCAACATACAGGAGGAATGATTAATGCTCAAAGTCGGTGCTAACACAAAAGGCTACAGGCTACAGGACTGCGTTTGTACAACCTTCTGGAGTGGGCAGAGCTATGTTCTGGGATGGAGCTCCAGGGACGCAGGAGGAATTCACAGGGTTGAGCGGAATAGCTTAACTCAGGTAGTGGTTAATGGGCTTCCCAAGAGCCAAAACCCACTAACCTATATGTGTCCAGTTTACTATATGTGAATTACACCTCTGCTTTTTTTTTTTTTTTTTTTTTGGCAGTACTGGGGATGGAACCCAGGGGCATTCTACCTCTAAGCTACACCCCCCAGCCCTACTTTTTTATTCTTTATTTTGAAACGGGGTCTCACTGAGTTGTTAAGGGCCTCACTAAGTAGCTGAAGCTATCTGTGAACCGCGATCCTCCTGTCTCAGCCTCCTGAATGCTGGGATTACAAGCGTGCACCACCATGCCTGGCATGCCTCTATTTTTAAGAGTCTGGGAAATTGTTTTAAGCAGCCAGCTGATGTCTTCCTCCCTCCAATGGTGGTGGGGTGGTCAGGGCTGCGGCCAAAGCTGACAGAATAATTCAGTAACTGGACAACCCCTGGGAGCGCAGGCATGGGCCTGGACCTTCCCTTCTGCAGAAGTAGATCTCTGGGCTACGAGCTCAGACAGGACTCAAAACCATTCACAGAGCTGCTATACAAAGGCCTGAGATTCTGTGCAAACGCGTTTGCAGCCTACAGGCCAGAGTAAGCGCCTGGCTGTGGCTGTAGCAGAAGCCTGCAGGCCACCCGCCCTCGGTCCACACTGTTCCTGGCAGAGCCTGCTCCCAGGGTTGCTGGGTGGGGACTGGGCTGCACCTCACGCACTGGGGCTCACTTCACCTACCCTCATCTCTCTGTACCCTGGGTTCCTCATGGGTAAGCCAAAGGCAAGCCAGTTTCTCAGGGGGGCTGCTGTCAGGATCCAGCAGTGACACCCTACAATACCCAGCAGGGCAAACCTGCCACAGCCCCTCTTCTCCTCTCTCTCTTCTCTACTCATGGGCTGGTGTCCACAGCCCCACCCCGTCCACATCTCTTCTCTTTCCTGCCGTGGGATCTGCCCTTCCCTCTCTTACCTGGCCCCTTCTGTCACCACCTGGACTTAACCCACGGCAGCCACCTCCCAGAGATGTCCTAGAAGCTGCCTTCAATTGCACATCAATACTTTTACAACAGAAAAAATGGGGTGGCAAGCTTGCTTCTTGCAATGCTGACATGAAAGAAAGGATCACTTTGTGTTCCAGGGCTGGGGGCCTGCTCTATTCCCTGGAGACTCCGTTATGGGTGGACTTGTGTCCTTCACCCCTGACAGGACATGATAGAATTCAACTTCTAGGACAGAATTTGGAGTAAGATCCTTAAAGAGGTAATTAAGATTAAATGAGGTCTTTAGGAAGCCCTAATCCAATATGAATGGTGTCCTTAGAAGAACAGGAGACTAGGGTGTAATTCAGTGGTAGAATGCTCACCTAGCAGGCACAAGATACTGAGTTCCACCCCTGGTACCGAAAAAAGAAGAAAAAGAGAAGGAAGAGGAGAAGAACAGAGAGAAAAAAAAGGAGGAGAGTGAGGAGGAGGAGAAAGAGAAGAAAGAGGAGGAGAAGAAGCAGAAGGAGAAGGAAGAGGAGGGAGAAGAAATGATAATGATTAGTACCTCAACATACAGAAGGAAGACCATGTGATGATCATGTAGAAGCCAAGAATAGAGGCCTCAGGAGAAATCAGCCCTGCCAACATTTTTTATCTTGGACTTCAGCCTCCAAGACTGTGAAGTAATAGATGGCTGTTGTTTAAGCGGCCCAGGCTGTGGTATTTGTTACACAGCCCTAACAATCTAATACAGCATAAATGAAGTCAATGCTGAGGAAGGCCTGGAAGAGAGACTGAATGGGGGTTGGAGCCCACCCCATCGTTAAACTTCTAGAAATGCCCTATAATCCTTCTATATTTTTAAACTTTGTTTGACCTGGAGTTTCCTGCTACCTGCCACAGACAGTATCTTAACTAACCCCCAAGCTTGTAAACACATTACAATATTGTGTCGTTTTCTCCTCCTAATTGAAACACAGTCTTCTTCCTACTCTTTCCATCACAGGACTTGCAGTCTGGTTATCCCCACTTCATACTCTGTCCTTCCCCATCTCCATTCTTTTGCTCCAAGCTTCCTTCTACCCAGGCTGCCCCTGTCTGCCCCATCTCTGACCTCTGGGACCCCCATTCACCAAGGCACTTTTTCTAGCAGCTCCCAACACATACTCAGTGAACATCTAGCTATTACCTAGTGCTCTGGATTTGTCTTGTGCAATTTTTCAAACCTTGCATATATTTTTACTTATGAGAGTAGGCTATTATGTTAGCTAAACAAATTCAAACAGATCACAAAAGACTGCTATGTAACATTGCCTCTCACCCCAAACTCAAGGAGAAAATGCCTTTGGGAGAACTTAAAACCCTTTTTTCAATATAATAAACTATGAGTCTTTAAGTTCTATGATAACATTCTGCTATGGTTTTGATAAGTGTCCCCCAAAGGCCCATGTGTTAAAGGCTTGGTCACCAGCCCATGTTGCTACTGGGAGGTGGTGGAACCTTTAGTGGGTGGGGTTTAATGGAAGGAAGTGAGGTCATTGTGGGTGTGACCATGAAGGAGATAAAGGACCCCTATTCCCTCTTGTCTCTTTCTTTGTTTCCTTACCACCATGAGGTGAGCAACCTCCTCTGACATGTTACAGTTTGGAGATGAACTGCCCCTCAATGACTTGAAGGCTTGTTTCCCAATGCAGCCAAGTTCAGAGGTGAATAATTTGGTAAAAGATTGAATTACAAGGGCTCTGGCCTTATCAATGAATTAATCCATTGAGGAATTCAAAGATGAATGGATTATTGAGAGGTGGTAGGAACTGTAGGAAGTGAAACTTAGTTGGAAAGAATGGATATTAGGGTCTTGGCTTTGGGGACTATATTTTGCGCCTCACACCACTTTCTGGATGCCATAAGCAGAGTCGTTTTGTCTGTCACAGCCTCTGCCATGATGTTCTGCCTCAGCTCAGGCCCAGAATAATAGATCCAGCCAACTATAGATTAAAACCTCTTAAACTAACTCAAACGAAATCTTTCCCCTTTCATTTTTCTCAGATATTTGTCACTTTGCTACAGACTCGAAAGCAATGGGCCAACCATCCATGGACTAAAGCCTCTAAAACTGTAAGCCAAAATAAACCTTTCTTCTTAAGTTGATTATCTTGGGTGTTTTGTTGCAGTAATGGACCGCTGACTAATATACTTTCCACCTGTTAAAGGTCATTCATTTCAGCTTTCCCCAAAACTGAAGTCTTGCTTTCTTACTTCTCCCCTTGGTCACTTAAATCTAAGACTTTGCCCCAACAGAACTAGAGCTACAATTGGAGAAAAAGTCTGCAAATGAGAAATAAATTAGAGAAGCCACTGCTCATACTTAAATCACAATCCAATTCAATTCAAATGCATTATCAGCAGACACTGAAGACCAAAATCATTTTTTAAAAAACCATTCTCATAGCTTTGATGGTATCCATTTTTGACAAGTTGCTTCTTATGGGAGTTCCCAGAAAATGATTTCAAATAAATCTATTAAAATGAAATAATATATTTTTAAAAGAACCTACTCTGTAATGTAGATTTGATGACTCGCCATATAATATAGCTTCAGAACTACCAAGCCATGGTCGGGCCCCATGAAAACACTTCATTTTCTTGCATTTCATTTGCTCTTGCTGGTCTCTCTATTGAGAGTTGAGGCATCTTTATTGACTGCTTAAAAGCAGCTTCTGAGAGATGGCCAGACAATTCTGTCCCATGCCAGATCATGGCTAAGTCTTGCTTTCTGCTGACATTGACGGTTCTTTACTAGAGACAAGTGCAGTCTAAAAGGAATACAGCGCTACTGAGTCAAGGGACAAGGGAGTGGAACAGACAGATAATGCTGTGAGCATCTAAAGAGGGATAGAGCCTTCTGGGGACAGCAGTCCTTGGGTCACCTAAAGTGGGCCCCTGATCAGTGTGTCCTGGCTAACATCTGACACACTTTTAGGCTTATGATTTAAAGTCCCTGGTAACATTGTATGGTGATTATTTAAATCACTATACAACATTAAAGGCTAGGTCCACCAAATGGGAGGTGTGTCCATGAAGGGGGTATTGGGATCCTAGACTCTTCCTGTCTCTCTAAAGTCAATGTGTGCCCACCCTCAGCACTGACAGGTGTTACACTAGGACTTACTGCCTAGCGCCCCAGGAGGAAGACAGCCTCTGTTACTCAACAAACATTACCCGTGCTTGTGTGGCTCTGGTCTCTAGTGCTTGGTGCCTTTGCCCCATGGGAGAATTCTTGTTTCCTGCTGCTGGCGACACTAGAAAACCACCTCACTGGGAATTAATTATGAAGAAGGCATGTCTGAATTATAGACATTTTGAAAGTAAATCCTTTTTACATCCAAATAAACATTTCCTTTTCCAGTAACTGTTATTCTAAACAGAGGTACAAAGGACCTACTTTCAAGAAGGCCTTGGGGGCCGGGGGGCATAGCTCAGTGGTAGAGTGTGTACTTAGCATGCAGTAGGCCCTGGGTTCCATCCCCAGCACCAAACACACCAAGAGAGAGTGACATGGTTATTAGCAACCGTCATTCAGATAGAAATATGCGACAGCCGTTTTTCTAAATGTGCCACCGTAGGCAGGCTAAACATGACACTAAACTTAGTTTATAGCATTAATAAGCGCGGTAAACACTTTCTTCACAACAGGTGAGGTGCCCAGGCCCCAAGCAGGATGACAGGCCCTTCCACAGACCCTCACCTGGACACTTAAGCTGACTCATCACCCTGTTGAGTTGCGTGTGGTTAGGAAACACAGGACTCCTTCACAGTAGCCTGGACCAGGGCTTCTCATACTCGGGGCTCTTGAGGCTGGACCCTTCGTGGTTGTGTGATCCTTCTGTGTGCTCCACGGTATTCAGTAGCTCATCAGCCTCTATCCACTAGATGCCAACAGCAGCTACGACTCCTCAACCAAAAGGCCATCTCCAAACACTGTCCATTGATGAGAGGGTCGCACAGGTACCCCCAAAGCTCCCCAGTGACTAAGTGTTCCGCACCCCTAGATTCAAGTGGATGAATATATTGTAAGAAGTCACTGTGGCTTTCTGTACAGACATCACACACTGTCTCGCTCAGTATGAATTCAAGTGTGATTAGTGGCTGTTGCTGATAAATGATAACACTCTTCTTTGTCTTCGAAAGTTCAGTGAATTTTGATTTTAGGTCAGAGGTAGCCTATGCATCTCTTCTTTCCATCCTGATCATCCTAGATTTAAATCATACGATCTCATGCAGATGCAAGCAGTAGCCTCTTAGGTACTTCCTTACCAGCACCACTCAGGAAATGTTTACTGAGCACCTACAAGGTCTGGGAGCTGAGGATCCGTATTTGGGGTTAGGGGATGTAAATGGAGGAATAGGGACCCAAGGAGGGCTCCAGGAGGTGACGGTAAGGCCGAGAGGAGGGGCAGGCTCTGGGCCAAGAGAGCTGTGTATGCAAAGACAGGAGTGTTGTTTGGGAAACAGATCAGTGGCAGGAACACAGGGTTCTTTTTTTATTTTTTTGGTGGTGGTACTGGGGTTCCTGGAAACCCTTCTACCTCAGGGCTACACTCCCAGACCTATTTTATAATTTTTTATTTGGAAACAGGGTCTTTTAAGCCAGCGCACGTGGCTGACTTAGAACCTGCACAATCCTCCTGTCTCCGCCTCCCAAGCGCGGGGATTACAAGCGTGTGCCACCACGCCCGGCGAACACAGGGTTCTGATGGGGAAGAAACAGGAGACAGGCAGGGATCTTGAAAGCTCACCCACCAGGCCCACCTTTATCTTAAAAGTCATGGAGTACCATGAAGGATCTGAAGCAGGGAGTCATAAATGGCTCAGCTGAAATGTAGAGCTGAAATACTGGGATTTGGGACAAGCGGGAAAGACCAGCTCAGAGCCCAGTCCAGCAGGTCTCAGGCTCTGAGGAAATGCCCAGGTTATCGATACACATCGAGGCTGTGCTGGGACTCTGAGGTTATGGGCTAAACGATCCCCCTAAAACTTGCATGTTGGAGTCCTAATTTCCAGTGGCTCAGATCTGACTATGTTTGGAGATAGGGCCTTTAAAAAGTTAATAAAAAGTGAAATGAGGTTCTGTGGGTGAGGCCCAATCCAACATGAATTGTGTCTTTATAAGAAGAGGAGAAACTGGAGGTGTGGCTCAGTGGTAGAACATGTGCTTAGAACTGCAAAGCCATAGGTTCAATCCCCAGCACCCACCCCAAAAGAGGAGGCCCAGGACGCAGACACACGCAGAGGGAAGAGGCTGTGAGAACCCAGAGAATGCAGCAGTTACAAGCCAAAAACAGAGGCGTTTAGAAGAATCAGCATGTCAGCGTGACTGACACCTTGACCAGGGATGGATTTCAGCCTCCAGAACCAGAAGGAAATTCCTGCCAATTGTCCTAAGCCGCCTAGTCTGTGGTATTTGTTACAGCAGCTTTGGGAACTAATACAGAGATGCCAACGGAAAGCCCCCGTGGTCCCATGGGACCTGGCTTTGGGCCAGCCCGACAGCCAAAGGACCGTGCAGTGGCCAGTGCAGAGCTGCCTACTTGAGAGAGGGAGAGGGCAGCAGGCCAGGGGCGAGGCCATGGCCACATTTTGTGATGCGCGCTTGCTGAGGGGTTTTAAGAGGCCCAGAGAGAGGCCCGATGGTGCAGCTCTGTGGCAGAGCATTTGCATAGCATGTGCCGGGTCCTGGGTTCAATCCCTAGCAACACACACACACACACACACACACACACACACACACACACACACACGATAGACAGACAGACAGATAGACAGATAATAAAAAGGAAGCAGCCCAAAGTGCTGTGTGTCCTGGGATCCGGCCCTCAGGGGGTAACTTGAGGGGACTATGAATGGACCACTCATGTGGACAGGCATCTGGGCCAGGACCACAGTGCCTTCTCCCCTAGTTTTCTTTTCAAGCCTTACTATCTTGCTATTTTATCACTTCCCTGTTTACAACAGGAAGACTCACTGTTTACTTGGGGGGAAAAAATCAAACTCACACCCATGGTCTGACTGCAGACTCATGGGGTAGGTCTCATGTGTACCTCCAGGCCTGGTCCCTGGCTCCTGTACACCTCTCTTCTCAGTTTTCATCCACACCTCTGCACAGGATGCTCTCTCTCCATCCTTCCCCCCTGTCCAAACCCAAGCCCTCCTTCAGGGAGGCTCACACATACCGTGCCTCCATCTCTGGACTTGCCTGTCCCCAGATGGGGGGAACTCTTCGGGACTCCTGCCCTCCACCCTGTTATCTTGCCCAAGAACCTCACCTATTATATATATGTAATATATATATATATATTGTTGGAAACAGGGTCTCACTCAGTTACTGAGAGCCTCACTAAGTAGTTGAGGCTGGCTTCAAACCTGCAATCCTCCTGTCTCAGCCTTCTAAGTACTGGGATTCCAAGCATGCACCACCACGCCCAACTAGAAGGAAGGAAATTCTGGCGGGGGCTTTAACGCAAATGAGCCCTGAGGACATTATTTTCAGTGACATAAGCCAGTCACAGAGGGGCAATACTATATGAGTCCACTTATTTGAGGGACAGAGAGTCATCAAATTCATGGAGACAAAAAGAATAGTGGCTGCCAGGGGCTGGGAAGAGAAAGGAAGAGAGAGTTCTATTTAATTTTTTTTTAATTTTCAGCCCTAGGGATTAAACCCAGAGGCATTGTACCTCTGAACTACACTCCAGCCCTTTTTATATTTTATTTTGGAGCAGGGTCTCATTTAAGTTGCTGAGGCTGGCTCCCAACCTGCGATCCTCCTGTCTGAGCCTCTAAAGTCCTGGGATTCTGGGCATGCATCACCACACCTGGCTGACAGCTGTTATTTAAACGAGGACAAAGTTTCAATCTGGGGAGATGAAAGAGTTCATAAAAGTACCTACTGCCACCAAACTGTATGCCAAAAAATATGAAGATAATCAAATTTATATTAGGTGCATGTTACCACCTAATTTAAATTTCTAAAAGCTGGGCGTGGTGGTGCACGCTTGTAATCCCCGCGCTTGGGAGGCGGAGACAGGAGGATCGCGTAGGTTCGAAGCCAGCCTTGCTGGCTTAAGAGACCCTGTTTCCAAATAAAAATATAAAATAGGTCTGGGAGTGTAGCCCGGAGGTAGGAGGGCTTCCAGGAACCCCAGTACCACAAAAAAATTTTTCTAAAAAATTGGTATATTTTTATTAGTGTATTAAATTATACATCATAATGATGTTCAGAGTGACAGAAACAGACACGCACACAGCACTTGGTGTGTCTCCCTCCAGATCCCACCCTATCCCCTACCCCGCGCCATATATATTACTGAGATTGGTACTGATATAACTTCGTATATGAACGGAGATGATTTGAACTCCTTCCCTCATCAAATCTCCCTGTTTCCCCTCCCCGTCTCCCTCCACCAATCCCCTTCCAGGATTCTGGGCTCTCTCCTGATTCATCTGAAGTACTATTTGTTCCCCAATTCCTCTCTAGCATCCACATATGAGAGAAAACATAAAACCCTCCACTTTCCAAGACTGGCTAATCTCATTTAGCATATGATTTTCTGGTTCTATTCATTTTTTTCTGCAAATGACACCACTGTGCTCTTCTTTAGGGCCGAGTAAAATTCCATTGTGTATATGCCACTGTTTTGTGGCCCATTCATCTGTGGATGGATACCGAGACTGGTCCCATAACGTGGCTACTATGAACTGGACTGCTGTGAACATGGCTATGAATGTGCCACTACAGTATTCTGGACCATTTTAAATAACAGAAGACACAGTCTTTGTGCTTACTCCAAGTGCTTGTGTCTATGCATGGGGGAGTAGTGACGTTCCTCGATATGGAACAATCATGGGCATCCAATTTGTAAAGCATCTTCCAGAGACACGGAGAAGGCCACTTGTAATCTAATCTGAAACATTCTATGGTGGTGAGGCTGGCTGCGTAACCCGTCCCTAATAACACAGGGCCCCTGGGACACTTACTGCCTCGGAGGCTGGCTTCCTCTCCTCTGCGCTCATTTTCTTTAAATGATACTAGAAAATCAAGTGTGACTATAGCACTAGACTTAAACGATATAAAAGACTGTCTTTTCTTCTTCCATTAAAAAAAAAAAAAAAAAAAAAAAAGCCTGGGCTGGGGGTGTGGCTCAGGCACAGAGCGCCTGCTCTAGCTTGTGTGAGGTTCTGGGTTTGATCTCCAACAACGCAAAAAGAAAAGAAAAAGAAAGTCTGATAAACACTTAACTAGCATTTGAATGACTTAGCATTCTCTACCACACATCCTCATGACTCAGCTGTTTGCTTTTCTGTCCAGATAACCCTGAGTGTCTTACTTCTAGAGCAGTATTTTCCAGCGTGGGCCGGGTCTCTGGCTCTCTCACGCTAGTATATCCCTAACTGAAGACCCCTAAACAAAATTAACCAATCTGGGGCTCTGTGATGTTGCTTCTTGGCAAAACAGGCAGGCCCTCAAAAAGTATATTTTACTTTTTTTTTTTTTTTTTTTTGGTACTAGGAATTGAACCCAAAAGCCTTCTACCTCTGAGCTATACCCCCATCCTTTTTTTTTAATTTTGAAACAGGGTCTCACTAAGTTACTGAGAGTCTCCCTAAGTTGCTGAGGCTGGTCTCAAACCTGCGATCCTCCTGTCTCAGCCTCTCAACTATTGGGATTACAGGCATGTGCATACACACTACATTCAGTATGTCTTGCTTTTTAGTAAAAAAAAAAAAAAAAAAAAAAAAAAAACAAATCTAGAAAAAGATGTAAAAGACAATAAAGAAGTACAGAGGATAATGAAAAATAAGGAAGACGTTCCAGGAAGGGCTCAGGGAACACCTGCTTTGCAGCAGTGACAACTGGCTTTGTGACAGATGACAGGCTGGGGTCACTGAACGCAGGCCAATGGGGCCGTGTGCGAGAGGAGCCATGCTTGGCTTCATGCTTTGCTGTCACCGTCCTGCTATTAATACTTTTTGAATAAGAGCAGTGTGTTTTCATTTTACACTGGGCCTTACAAATTATGCAGCTGGTTTTGACTGAGGGGCAGAGGTAGCAACAGCTTATAAAACTGTGGCTACCTGCCCAGAGGGCTCCTTGCGAGCTGACAGGGGCGAATGGAAGCTAACACCTAAGACTCTCTTTAATTATTCTAAGAAGAAAAGCGGCAGGAGGTGTGTTCCTGCCAATTGTACATGAACAGCCTTGGTGGCCAGGCCAGGTACATCCTGAGAGCCTGGGAAAAGAAGGAGATACTTCGTTTAAAGCATCTAATGGCTGCGAAATCAGGACTCATTATTCTCAACTAATTACTGAAAAGTTCTTCCTCTATCCCCTTCTAGCTCACCTGAGGAAGAGCCAGTCCCATGCTCGCCGTCCTATGGTTTGGAGGAGTGCCCTAGCCCAGGTTGCTGAATCTCTGCTCTGGGACCCTTCCCCATCTCAGCCCCAGCCCCAGCCCCAGCAGGCTTGCACCTGGAAGATGCTGGCCTGTGGGTTGGCTGTTGTTTGGCCAAGGGCTAGATCAACAGAGACACCGCACAATGCCGGCCAGGAAGGGTGCAGAGCAGAGCGGATTTACGCAGAAGGGACAAGAGCAGATGTTGCTTCTGAAAGCACCTTTGCAATACGTTTCTTTTCTATTTTGATGATGTCATTTGAATTTTGCTTTTGTTCCTTGCAAGAAAGCCTTGGTAGAATGGCAGGGGCTCAAGTCAGGGGAAATCCATTTCCTACTGCCATTTCCTAGGAACTGGCTGACCCCCGTCAATCTCCAGGAACTGGTAATGGCCAGCACTGAGTCCAGGTTGAGCAAAGGAAAGATGGTGACGATACCCCCAGGGATCACAGTGCTGAGGCCAAACTCGGAGCCTCCCAGAGGAACGTGGAAGGATAATGCTCCGGGTGGGAAAGGGCAGCTCTTCAAGACCCCTGCTCTTTCCCCAGTTTCCACGCTCTCTCCAGTTTGCTCTTTGATCTGATTGTTACCATCAATTTCTCTTTAAAATGTCTTGTGTTTTCTCCCAGCAAGCTAATCCAGACTTTTCTTTTCTTTCTTTCTTTCTTTTTGGTAGTGGGGATGGAATCCAGGGCCCTGCATTCTACCTCCGAGCTGTATCTCCAGTCCTTTTCATCTCTTATTTTTGAAATAACGTCTTGCTAAGTTGCTGAGGTTGACAACTGGATGCCTGTGAGCCTCTTGTCTCAGCCTCCCGAGCGCTGGGATCATAGGCCTGCACCACCGTGCCTGCTCAGCCAGACTTTTAAGCCTACTTAGCTCCTCCTCTACCGTGTGATATGACCTCAGGCTTTAGAGCCGAGGACTCCCCAGACTGGCGAAGCGCATACCAGAGTCCCACTCACTGGTCCCGTCTTTCCAGCTGCTGGCTGCTCTGCGAGTCCTCTGAGCTCAGTGGCCTGTTTTGTTTTTAGATGAGAACTCTGACCAACCAAGCCCTAGATGATCCTTTCTGGCCTGGTTCCTCAGATGGCCCTGGATGCGGGTTTCCCATACCTCACTCCCCAGGGACAGGCGCCTTGGCGCTCTTAAGAGCTAACTCACCTCTAAGGTGTGGGCTCTCGGCTCCTCCATCCAGGCACTTCTCAGATGACTCATGGGGCAGCCTTTGCCCCATCAACCAGCCTGGGGGGGAGGGGCACCCGAGACTTAGGTGCCTCCTGTTCCCCAGGTGCCTGTGGGTGGGGTGGGGCCTCCCAGGTGCTCACTTCCTGTCCTTACAACCACCTTGGAGGTGAGCTGGCACTAACTTCACCCTGCCAAGCAGGAAACAGGTGAAGGAACTCTCCCAGAGGTAAACTGGCAAGGAGCGCCCACCTGGCACCATAAGCTGGGCCGGCCAACTAGAAACTCCTGTGCATTCCACTACATCAAGTTCAGGGGAGCTCAGACATGTAATGGTGTTGACCTTGTGGGTCAAAGACCTCCCAGCGGGGACAGGCATCATTCCAACCAGGACACATGAGTGTGACGAAGAGGAGACAGCGGGGTGTTGTCTCTCAGAGATGAGGGCTGATCTGATCGGAAGGATGGATAGGGACCAACAGGTTGAAGGATGGAGAGAAGGGTATTCCAGACAGGAGGAACAGTGTGAGAGAAGCAGGGAGGCAGTAAAGGGCAGGTGAACTAGGAGCTGTAGGATGTTTCCTGCAGCAAAGGAGGCAGTAGGGAGGAGTGGAAAATAATTTAGTGTTTAGGTCTGAGGGTGACCATTTTTTTAGCAGTGATTGGGAGCCACTGGAGGCTTCCAGCTGGGAAGCAAAGTGGATAGCTTTTGATCTTATATGTTTTCCCTGGGGCCTATGGTTTTAAGGAAAGAAGAGGCAGGGGACCCATGGGGTGGGGGACAGAGATTAGAAAAATCAGCCCAAAAGGTAGTCTGCCGACGTCTACTCTCACAAAGCCATAGGATAGCCATACCTCGACTGTACTAAAATCTAAACATATACTTAAGACCATTCTCTGGCCCCAAAAGGGTCATCTGGGCTAGTGAAAGAGAGCCAATCACAAGAAAGGGCATGGTCCCTGCCAGTGCTTTCTGGCCTCTCCCCTGGGGCAGAGGGTGATGAGAAGTGGATTCAAACCCTAATAGCCTGGTGACTTTGGCCAAGTAAATGACCCTCAGTTCATTCTTCCCATCTGTACATTGAATGCTTTGTACAAGAAGATAATGCTAAACCCAGGATAATCTTTTACCTGGACTTATTAGGCATTTACCTGGACTTAGACATTTAGCAAAGGGACAACTGGTTGACAACCAGCAACTTAATGAGAATCTCAACAACTTAGAGAGACCTTGCTTCAAAATAGAAAAAGTAAAATAAATTTTTTAAAAAGGGTTGGGAGTATGGCTTAGAGGTAGAATGCTTTCGTGTTTGGTCCCCAGCACCATACTTTAAAAGAAAAAAGGAAAAAAAAAAAAAAAACTGGCATGGTGGTGCATGCTTGCAATCCCAGCATTCAGGGAGGATCGTGGTTCGCAGACAGTCTCAGCTACTTAGGCCCTTTGCAACTCAGTGAGACCCTGTTTCAAAATAAATAATAAAAATATGCCTGGGGGTATAGCTCAGAGGTAGAATGCTCCTGAGTTCCATCCCCAGTACCGTTAAAAAAGGAAAGAAAGAAGAAAGAAAGAAAGGAAGGAAAGAAGGAAGGAAGGAAGGAAGGAAGGAAGAAAGAAGAAAGGAAGGAAGGAAGGAAGGAAGGAAGGAAGAAAGAAAGAAAGAAAGAAAGAAAGAAAGAAAGAAAGAGAAGAAAAGGAGTGTCTGCCTCCCTTGCAGCCCTGGTGTGTATACGCCAACCTTGCTATGGGACTCCCTGGCCTCCCTGGTCCACTTAGCACATCTCCACCCATGAAATCACACTGCATCCAGGGAGGCGTTTTCAAAAATACAAATTCTCACTGAAGCATAGCCTCACACTACTTAATACTCCTTGATGGTTCTCCTTTGCTCTAGAATTAGAGGAAAAGTCCTAACATGGTTCATAATCTACCCACAGTCCCTATTCCCAAATCAACTGCTGTCAACTCCAGGTTCCTGCGTGACACGGGATCATTATAAATGCTGTTTTCTCTCACACTGGTAAACACACACAGCCCTCTCTTCCTTTCTCTGTTCTTCATTACTCGACCCACCAATCTTATCTCAGATCTGTTTCTCCCATCCACCAGTCAGTCAGGTCTCTTTTTCTGGTCTTTCATTCTACTTTCTTTTCATACACTTAACCTGGTTGTAATTAAAACGTTATTATTTGAAGGACTAAGGATGGAATTCAGGGTAGCATGCTTGCCTAGCATGCACAGGGCCCTGGGTTCAGTCCCTAGTAATGAGGGGAAAAGATTATTATTTGATCACTTAGGGCATGCCTCTCTGGTTGCAAAGTCTATGTGGGCATTCAGCTGTGTGTTTTTACCTATTATTATGTCCCGAACACATAGCACAATGTTCTACATGAAACAGGTACCTGTGAAAAGAAGGAGAGAAGGAAAAAGACTAGGAGAAAAAAGCAAGAAAGCCCAGGGTCACACTCACTAGTGTGATAAGTGCTTAATACCTGGCTCTCTGAAGAAAAATGCAAACCCTGGTCAGCAGTTTTCCAATTTCCATTGTGTAAACACTCCCACCATGGCCCACTCCAAGCTGTTGACGGGACATTATTGAATGTGGAGTTGGACAGAGATGTGCACGGTGGCTCGGAGTCAATAGGAACCCAGGCGGTTCCAGCACTGCTGGTTGTGATAATGTCAGGACTGACATTCAGGAGGTAACAACCTTGTTTTCAAAAATGACACCAACTTTTGACTCAGTCCTACCTGGGATTAATAGCCAAAGTAAATTGCAACTTGCAGGAAAAAAAAAAAAAAAAAGAAAAAAAATGCCAAAAAAAAAAAGTTTATAGCTAGTTCCAATAACAACAAAATGATTCAGAACAAGAAAAGGAAGGAGAGACCTACAGCCCAGGAAGAAGACTGCCACCCAGAAGGAGGTAAAAAAAAAAAAAAAAAAAGTTTCTGCAAAAGCCCTATCCAAACCAAATGTTTCTGCAAAACAAAAACCCCATGAACAGAATCAGAAGACAAGCAACAGACCAGGGAGAGAGCATTTACAGACATTCAAAACGGTTCATTTCCTTTAAGCATAAAGGCACGTCTATACATCGATAAGAAAAGAATACTCCCAACACATACCGACACTAAGGCGAAGACATGGGGAGCTAATTCAGAAAGGAAACACGAAGAGCTCAAAGACTTGCAAAAAGTGACCTAGTCCTCAAACTAAGAGAAGTGCAAATTGCAAAAAGAATCAAAGTTAATTTTCCATATAGCAGACTAGTAAACATCTAAAAGTCTGACAACTGCCTGAGTCTAGGAGGGCATGGGGAACAGGAGCGTGCGAATGACTGATTAAAGTGTGAATGGCTAAGTTCATTATAGGGAGCAATCAGGCAAGATCTATCAACATAAATGGCGGACTTCATTGACCTTCCCACTTCTAAGAATTTCTTACACATGTGCAAATGTTCATGAATGCCAAGATTCCGTTACACATTATATATATATACACATATATGTGTGTATTTATATATGTATATACATATGTATACACATGCATGAATGCTATGATTTTATTACATATATTTGCATGTATCATATACACGTACAATGTATAATATATATATACATATAAATACTATATATATATATATACATATACATACACACATTAGCACATAGAATGTATATATAGTAGCAAAGCCTAGAAATAATTTCAGTTCCCCCTCAGTAAGTAACTATTCAAATAAACTCTGGCCAAGTCAGATAATGGAATACTACAAAGTCATGAAAACTAATGAGAAGCTCTCTAGATGCGAATATGCATCTATCTTTGGCAAAAGTGGAAAAAAAGGAAAAGAACTGTTTATGAAAGAAAATACATAAATAAAAATATACATAAGAAATTGGTAACCATGGTTGCTGTTGAGGAGAAAAGCTGGGAGCAGAAACAGTAAGCATTATAACTTTTACTAGATCCTTCCTGAACCATGCACATGCAAATTACAGTCCATTTTTAAAAATAAAGCACATGAAGATGTTCTCTGTTGTACTGTACATACCAAACAAAAGCTAACACCAAGATGATCTAATATTAGGTATTAGGAAAGTAATTCAAGAAATTTGAGTAAACCAGCAACAATACCAAACATTTAAATGCTTTCAACATGGTACATATTAATGGTAAAGTCCATTAAACTAACACTTTGATTAGAAATGTAAAAATATGTATATGCGTAAAGCATTTCGAATGTGAAAACCAGTTATTAGGCCAGAATAACAGAATTGTGGGCTATTTTTAAAAATATTACCATTGCAATGGTATTGTAATTATATTTAGTGTTAATTAAATTGTACTGAAATCACTTTAAATAACTTCTAGGAAAAAGGATAGGGATTACTTCCCAGGATAGTAAACGATTTCCAAGATAAAGGTCAGAAATAGTTGCAACGTTTTTTTTTTTTTTTTTTTTTTTTTTTCAAAATGGCGACTGAGGGACACAGCACCTCTCAGTAGCTGAAGTAAATAAAGTTTAAATACTGAGAAAGCAGTGTCTAAATCAACAAAACAAATACATACCAGGAACCAAAACACATCCTGTACCTCGGCGGAACCCTGAACTTGAACAAGAAGAACAAAGATCGGACACGGGACCTGCTCAGATACAATCTGACCGCGGACCGGAACGCTGAGCCGCGGGCTGCTTTGGCAGCTGTCCAAGGAGCTGCCTGCCCGATATTTCCACGGCAAGATAATCCGGGAATAAAAACGGACTTAGGACCGCATCCTAAGCAGCGAGCAGCACCCACCAGAACTCTGTCTGCCCACCAGCGACCGGATCACATCGGCACAGAGACTCACACGGATTCCTGCACCAAGACAGGTACCTGAGGGCGCCCTAGTAACTGGGGTCCTAGCGTGTGCGGAGTCGCAGTCTCAAACCCCCACCACGGGCTCAAGCCTCAGAGCACTCTCCTCGCGCATCCTGCCTGTCCCCTACTAGTAATCAGTGCCTGTACACTGCCCTCCTAAATTGGAGCCTGCTTCTGTGGCTAACCCCTGCCACCTTGCCAGAGCCTACCCTCCAGGCTGCAAAAGCACTGGGAGACCCGGAAATCTCCTTGGGGCACCCCCAGCCTCTACGTCCCGCGGGACGCAGAGACCATTGCTGGACACCGCACACTGGACCCTTGAGCACCTACCCTGCACCCCTGGCCCACCGCGGGGTATTCCCAACCTCCTGGTAGCCAGATGCTTAGTTCTAAGTGAGAACACAGCTCAATACACCTTGGAAGAACATACCAGCAGCAATAGACAGCTGCACCCACTCTCACTAGGGTCCAGTATTAACAGGGCATCCAGCCTGCACTCTTGGAATAGGCAGAGCTCTGGCAGTAAGTGTGGCCACCCAGGAACCAGCATTCATTTGCCCAGGGCACATCTTGGGACCACACCTGGCTAGCCCAGCTGGAATTTCCAGAGACACAAGAAAATCCATCGGGCCACAAAATCTGCTCAGGACCTCAGGGGGAAGTGCCAATTACACTTTAGTCACTCTCCACCCCTGCTGTAGGGAAGCACAGGCTGGAGGCGAGGGTGGTGAGTGCAGATGTGCTGACCACAGGTTAGAATTTCGCAGAATCTGTGAACTGTACAGAATCAAATAACAGTGAAACCAGACACCCGGACACATAAACCTAAAGCAGCTAAAGGAGAAAAAGGTGTCCAAACACCCAGAGTGACTTAAGAAGATAAAAATAGAGTACAAAGAAAACTAAGAGACATTGGACGGTATCCTGAAAGCTACCAAGCAATCAGATACACACATATTATATGGACCTGACCCCATATGCGTAAATAAGTAGGACTGTTTGTTTTACTTTTAATGTGGATGTTATGTTTTCTTTTGCTTTTAAAGTGCTTTTGTTTTAGTATGGTTATTGCTGTTTTCTTTTTTTTTCTTTTTTTTTCTTCTTTTAATCCAAACTTCTCTTACTTTAACTTGTTGTTTTATATATATATACATTGGATAGTTTGCCTTATTTTTTTATTTCACACGGCTGCTAGTTCCTTTTATTTTATTCCTCTTCCTTTTTCCTCTTTCTTCCCTTTTCCTTCCTTTTCTTTCATTCTCCTCCTTTGATTGGTTTACCTTCCTTTTTCTTGGATTACATAATAGTCTTGGTATCTTGAGGGGATTCTTTTTTTTTTTTTTTTTTTTTTTTTTTATGTCTGTCTGCTCCTACCAGCATCCCTATTTACAAACCTTCCCACACTAACCTACATACATTTCTCCCCCAAAACTTTTCCCCATAATATACCTCATGGTTTAAAACTCAAAGTATTTTTTATATCCATAACTACTCTACTAACAACAAGAGTCCTAGTAGTTAACTCTCTCTCATTCATAGCAAGTTATTACTTTATCATACTTAAAGTCCTTCTCAACCTAACATATCCTCCACCTAATCTGACTCCTTTACCCATCACCCCAGCTCCTCCCACATCACCCACTTTCAACACTGGAAAGGCTCTGCTGACTGGCCGATACTCCTAAACTCCTAATATTAAGATTTGACTAAACACATTACTCACGAACGATGGGTAGAAATCAGAAAAACAGGACAGAGAACACTATAAATATGAGAACCAGGAGTTATGAAGAGACAGCAGAAATCACGAATACTGACCTACTAGAAATGCAAGAAGGGGAGTTCAGAATCTTGTTGTTCAATATGATGAAAGGTTTTAAAACAAGTATAGAGGAGGTTAAAGGTGAAATAGAAACACTAAAAAAGAATCAGAAAGAGGTCTGGAATGAAATGAAAGAGGCAATAAGTGAAATGAAGACAGCAATAGAAAGAAACTCTGGAAGATTAGATGAAATGGAAAACAGAATATCAATATTAGAAGACAGTACATCCCAAACCGAAAACACAGTCAGCGATATACAGAAATCTTTACAGCAACAAAACCTAAACATCCAGCAATTATGGGATAATATGAAGCGCCCTAATTTACGGATAATAGGCATTGAGGAAGGGATAGAGGTACAGACCAAGGGCATATGTAATATCTTCAAGGAAATAATCTCAGAGAATTTTCCAAATATGGAAAGAGACTTGAATCTTCAAGTACAGGAGGCATACAGAACTCCACTGAGACAGGACCAAAGAAAAACCACTCCACGCCACATAATAACCAAATTGACCAGCATAGAGGCCAAGGAAGGAATCTTAAAAGCAGTGAGAACAAAAGGACAGGTGACATATAGAGGCAAAACAATAAGAATCACCCCAGACTATACAACCCAGGTCAGGAATGCTAGGAGAGACTGGTATGACGTGATTCAGACCCTGGAAGAACATAACTTCCAGCCCAAATTAATCTACCCAGCAAAACTACTATTCAAGATCAATGGGGAAGTCAAAGTCTTTCAGGATAAACAGAATCTCAAAAAATTCATGAATTCAAAGCCAACACTAGAGAAAATTCTTAAAGAAATAAATCATAAGGAAGAAAAAAGAAGCAGACTCCAGAATCAGAGAAGCGAGGAAGTTAATAAGTGGGCCATTTAAGTAAAGAAGAAAGATCACAACACCCAAGAGTAGACAGAACACAAAATGGCAGAAAACAAAAAGCATATTTCAATAATATCACTTAATGTCAAAGGACTTAACTCACCAATCAAAAGACATAGACTGGCAATGTGGATTAGGAAACATAATCCAAACATATGCTGTCTGCAAGAAACTCACCTCACAGCCAAAGACATTCACAGGTTGAAGGTGAAAGGATGGAAAAAGATATACCATGCCACCAGTGACCGAAAAAGAGCAGGGGTAGCAACCCTGATATCCAACAAAACAGACTTTAAAATAAAACACATCAAAAGAGACAAATCAGGGCACTTCCTTTTATTAAAAGGAACAATACACCAAGAAGATATAATGATAGTAAATATTTATGCCCCAAATGTGGGTGCAACCACATTCGTAAAACAAACCCTTCTGGACATAAGATCCCAAGTAGACCCAAATACAATAATTCTGGGAGACTTTAATACGCCTCTCACACCACTGGATCGATCTTCGAGGCAAAAGATGAGTAAAGATGCTCTAGAACTAAAGGAAACCATAAACCAAATGGACCTAATAGACGTTTTCAGAGTATTTCAACCAGGAACTACAGAATACACTTTCTTCTCAGCAGCCCATGGAACCTTCTCCAAAATAGATCACATCCTGGGACACAAAGAAAATACCAGCAAATTCAAAAAATGTAATATAATCCCATGCATCTTTTCAGACCACAATGGAATAAAAGTAGAAATCAACAACAGGAAACTCGAAAGAAAGTATTCAAATTCATGGAGAATGAATGATACACTACTAAATGACGAATGGGTAAGAGCAGAAATTAGGGAAGAAATAAAGAAATTTATGGAAACAAACGAAAACAGAGACACAACCCACCAAAACCTATGGGACACCATGAAGGCAGTACTAAGAGGAAAGTTTATCGCATTGAGTGCCCACATAAAAAGGATGGAGAACCACCAAGTAAAGAACCTAATGAAACAACTCAAGGATCTAGAAATTCTGCAACAATCCATTCCCAAAGCCAGCAGAAGACGAGAAATCATCAAAATTAGAGCAGAAATAAATGAAATAGAGAACAAAAAAACAATTCAAAGAATCAATAAAACAAAAAGTTGGTTCTTTGAAAAGATTAATAGAATTGATAAACCCCTGGCCAACCTAACCAAAAGAAAAAGAGAATCAACTCAAATTACCAAAATTAGAAATGAAAAAGGAGATATCACCACTGATAGTGAAGAAATTCAAAACATTATCAGAAACTACTTTAAAAATTTATACTCCAATAGATTTGAAAACCTGGATGAAATTGACAGATTTCTAAACACAGTTAACCTTCCTACACTCAACCAAGAGGACATAGCAAGCCTAAACCAACCAATAACAACCAAAGAAATAGAAACGGCAATAAAAATTCTTCCACCAAAGAAAAGCCCAGGCCCAGATGGGTTCCCAGCTGAATTCTACAAAACCTTCAGTGAACAACTAATACCAATACTTCATAACACGTTCCGGGAAATTGAAAGAGATGGAACTCTTCCAAATTCCTTCTATGAGGCCAGTATCACATTAATCCCCAAACCAAATAAAGATACCTCAAGAAAGGAAAACTACAGACCAATATCCTTAATGAACATAGATGCAAAAATTCTAAACAAAATACTAGCTATACGCATTCAAAACTATATCAAGAGAATAATTCATCACGACCAAGTCGGTTTCATCCCAGAAAAACAAGGCTGGTTCAACATACGCAAATCAATACATGTTATTCACCACATAAATAGAACCAAGAACAAAAACCACATCATCATAGCAATAGATGCTGAAAAAGCATTCGACAAAATCCAACACCCATTTATGTTAAAAACACTGCAAAAAATTGGGATAGAAGGAAAGTACTTCAACATCATCAAGGCAATATACTGCAAACCCAAAGCCAACATTATATTGAATGGGGAAAAACTGCAAGAATTTCCGCTACAGTCAGGAACAAGACAAGGATGCCCACTTTCACCTCTCCTTTTCAATATAGTCCTTGAGACTCTTGCTGCAGCAATCAGACAAGAGAAGGAAATCAAAGGAATCCACATAGGAAGAGAGGAAGTGAAATTATCCTTATTCGCAGATGACATGATCCTTTACCTGGAAGACCCAAAGAACTCAACCAAAAGACTTCTGGAGCTGATCGACAAATTCGGCAAAGTCGCAGGTTACAAAATCAACCTAAAGAAATCAGTGGCCTTTCTTTATGCCAACAACGAATCCACAATGAAGGAAACAAAAACAACAATTCCATTCACTATAACCTCAAAACCAATAAAATACCTAGGAATAAACCTAACCCAAGATGTAAAAGACCTCTACAACAAAAACTATAAAACATTAAAAAAAGAAATAGAAGAAGACCTTGGAAGATGGAAAGATCTCCCGTGCTCATGGATAGGCAGAATAAATATCATCAAAATGGCCATTCTGCCAAAACTGATCTATAGGTTCAATGCAATTCCCATTAAAATACCAGTGACATTCTTCAGAGACCTAGAAAAATCAATCATGAACTTCATATGGAGAAAGAAAAGACCTAGAATAGCCAAAGCAATTCTCAATAACAAGAAACACGCAGGAGGCATTACAATCCCAGACTTCAAACTATACTATAGAGCAATAGTAGTAAAAACAGCATGGTACTGGCACAAAAACAGATATACTGACCAGTGGATTAGAATAGAAGATACAGAAACAAACCCACACATCTTTAGTCAATTAATCTTTGACAAAGGGGCCAAACACATACGCTGGAGAAAAGACAGCCTTTTCAACAAGTGGTGCTGGGAGAACTGGCTAGCCATTTGTAAAAAGATGAAGCTAAACCCCTATATCTCACCTAACACAGGAATCAACTCAAGATGGATCAAAGACTTAGAAATTAGACCTGAGACGGTGAAGTTAGTAGAGGAGAACATAGGTTCAACACTACAACATATTGGCACAGGCAGTAACTTTCTCAACAAAACCTCCAAAGCTCAGGAAATTAAAGCAAGAATAAACAAGTGGGATAACATTAAACTAAAAAGTTTCTTCTCATCAAAGGAAACTATCAATAACCTAAAGAGGAAGCCTACAGAATGGGAAAGGATCTTTACCAGCCACCATTCTGATAGGGGGCTAATATCCAGAGTATACAAAGAGCTCAAAAGGCTCTACACCAACAAAACAAACAACCCAATCAAGAAATGGGCAAATGAACTAAATAGACACTTCACAAAAGAAGAGATACAAAGGGCTAATAGATACATGAAAAGATGTTCTTCATCACTGGCCATCAGGGAGATGCAAATCAAAACTACACTGAGATTCCATCTAACCCCAGTGAGAGTAGCAAGCATAAAGAAATCAAACAACAACAAATGCTGGCGAGGATGTGGGGAAAGAGGAACTCTTTTACACTGTTGGTGGGAGTGCAAACTAGTTCAGCCACTATGGAGATCTGTGTGGAGATTCCTAAGAAAGGTGGGAATAGATCCACCATATGATCCAGCTATACCACTCCTGGGTATCTTTCCAAAAGGGTTGAATTCAGAGAAATACAGCAACATATGCATACCTATGTTCATAGCAGCACAATTTGTAATAGCCAAAATATGGATCCAACCCAGATCACCATCAACAGATGAATGGATAGCAAAACTGTGGGAAATACACACAATGGAATTCTATTCAGCCATAAAGAAGAACAAAATTTTATCATTTGCAAGAAGATGGAAAGCCCTGGAAAGCATCATGTTAAGTGAGATCAGCCAAGCACAGAAGGAGAAGATACACATGTTTCCTCTAATATGCCCAAACTAGAAAACACAAAGGATACCAGTAGGACCCCAGATATTAGAGGGGAAATACTAGCTAAGTTTTAATGGAAAGATAGGAGAGGAGAAAGGCCGATCTTGATTAAGGAGCATCTTCACCTGAACATGTGTAAAATTATGAATAAGACATGGTTAACCTGGCCAACCATTGGTGGGGGGGGGGGGGAGAAAACGGGGGCGGGGGGAGAGGGCACCAAATATAGTGTAAATGTATACTATTTATGTTCAATAAAAAAAATTGTTAAAAAAAAAATAAAATAAAATAAAATTTAAAAAAAAAATAAATAAATAAAAAATAAAAAATAAAAAAAAAAATAAAAAAAAAAAAAAAAAAAAAAGAAATAGTTGCAACTTTGTGAGCACAGAAGAAAAACCCAAAGATTGGCGGCGAAGATGCAACCAGTACTTCAAACTCAGGAAAAAGACAGAGTTTGAGGAAGCTAGCAGGCACTGATGACTGGCAAAATTCTAGAAATTTCTCAGAAAAAAAGTAATGAGCATCAGAACCCAACAAGGGCTATATTGTAGGGACCACATCACAAAAACCACACGAACAATATTTTAAATCTATGGACATATATGTTCCACTTATAAAAAAAAATAAAAATTAAATAAAAATTAAATAAAATAAATCTATGGACATCCTCCCTTCCTCCCTTCCTTCTTTCCTTGGATTAAAATTCCAGAAGTCTCTGAGAATTTTGGCCTCACAGAGAATGCAGGTTGTGGGAGAAGAACACAGAACAAGTCTCCTGTCCTCAGATCCCCGGAACCTACTTTCTATGTGACTCAGAAGGAATCTGTTTACTGAATCTTTTCAGGAAGGCCCCGACAATACCTTTTAGCACAGGGGGGAGATGAAATGCAGGACACTATGAAAGTTCTCTGAAGCTGAATACCAGTTCCCGAAAAGAACACCTGGCCCATTCAAATGTGTGCTCACTGGTGTCTGATCAGCAGTACTGCCCTGTGCTGTGTCTGGCTGCAGGTTATTATTCTTAATCAAAAGAAATAATGCATGTAAAAGTGTTTCAAAAGTATAAAGGGCTGCGTTAAAAAAAAAGTAGTATTACTACTAGTATTATTTTTGAAAGCCTTGCAGCGTCTGTGATGAGAGTTCTGGTACCGATAACAAATACCAAGAGCTAAGGTAAAAAAATTATAATAATAAAAACAAAAAAAGATCCTAACAGGAGAGTACTAAATACCCAAAACTCTTCAGGTAAAACGTAAGTCATACACTGTGCTGTCTGAGCCCCGGAAAAGCAAGTCCTCACTTAATGCAGTGAGTCCCATGAAGATGACGTAGTGGGCGTGGTGACCGTGGTCTTCAGATGATCAGAGACTGTCCTGCCTCCTAAAAGCCTCAGTGCATCAACTATAGGCTCCATCAGTAGAGACATGGTCACCACTTGGAGGTAGAATACACAGGGCCTGCTGCATTGATTGTCTCCAGAGCCATGTTTAAGAGACACAGATCAAGCCATACGTGGTGGTGCGTGCCTGTAATCCTAGTACTTGGGAAGCTGAGAAAGGAGGGTCCCAGGTTTGAGGCCAGCCTCTGCCATTTAGAAAGGCCCTCAGCAGAATTTCAAAAGGAGCTAGGGGGTATAGCTTGGAGGTAGGATGCTTCTAGGCTCAATCCTCAGCATCACACACATACAAAAAGAGAGGCACATACCAGCTGGACCCGGCGGTGCACACCTGTAATCGCTGTACTTGAGAGTTTTAAGACAGCAGTGTCCCAGGTTCGAGGCCAGCCTCAGCAACATAGTGAAGCTCTATTTCCAAATGAAAACTAAAAAGGGCTGGGGGCGTAACTTGGAGGCAGAACATCCCTGGGTTCAATACCATATATCAAAGACAGAGAGAAAGAAAGAGAGGCACACGGGAAATGGAGTGACAAGCGTGGCAGAGACTGTCATGTCTCTGGATATTTTCAGCCATGAAAGAAACGACTCCAAATGCCTCATGAAAGGAAAATACTTCTTCCGCACTAAAGAGAAAACCTGAGTTGTTAATCACCCAAATACATGTCTCTTTCCACGGGACAGCAACTAACGGATGGGCAGCCTAGGGACAGAGTGCTGCCTTCCTGTGGGGGGAACGTTCAAATGAGGGTGAACAGGTTCCCGTCAGGAAGGTAACTCAGGAGGACAGAGGACCCTGAGCGCCTCAAGACCCCTTTTATCTTTAACAACCTGAGATTCTAACAGGCTTGGCTCTGACAGCTAATGAGAAAGAAAACTGGAACTGCCCCTCACTGTTCTTTGGGTCCCCCCTTCCCAACTAGTGCCTAGGAATAGGACAGGGTGTATCGCGGGAACACGCCTGCTGAAGGACCCGTGTTGAAGGATAAAAAGTGCATGCAGGTCCAATGTAATGGCCGTAATCCCAGTACTTGTGAGACTGAGACCGGAGGATTGCAGGTTCAAGGCCAGCCTCAACAACTAGGTAAGAACCTCAGGAACTTAGGCCCTGTTTCAAAATAAAATAAGCCGGGCGTGGTGATGCACGCTTGTAAGCCCAGCTTTCGGGAGGCTGAGGCAGGAAGATCCGGGTTCGCAACCAGCCTCAACTACTTAGTGAGGCCCTCCGCAACTTACTGAGACCCTATTTCAAAATAAAACAAAAAATAGGGCTGGGGGTATAGCTCGGAGGTAGATTGCCCCTGGGTTTCATCCCCAGTACTGCAAAAATAAAATAAAATAAAATAAAATAAAATAAAATAAAATAAATAGGGCTGGGGGGTATAGCTGGGAGGTAGAATGCCTCTGGGCTCAATCACTAAAATAAAGAAATAAAAAAATAAAAAAAAACAAGGGAAGCCTTCCTCCAGTTGTACTTCAGGGCTGACAGGCAGCTGACCCTGAGAACCACCATCCAGCGTGGTATCTGTTCCACCTTTGTACATCTGATCCGGTCTCCGATGTCCGCAGCCAGCAGAGGGAAAGGCCCACCTTGGTGCCAAACTGTGCTTGAAAAGCTCTTCAAAGCGTCTCTCGGAGCACAGAACACTGGAGCAGGATTGTCCTTTCTTTAGATCACATTTGTCTGTGAAAATCAATATGTCCTTTCTGATCCCTACCGGATGTGAAAATGGGCCTCTCATCGCTGTCCCCAGGCCTTCACCCCTCAGGGCTGCCCTGGAGGTGGCAAGTAGCTGCAACCTGTCCTCAAGCACTTCCCCCAAGCATGCCACACACATTGGTGCTGCCTGTGACCCGCTGGAGAAATACATTGTATTTATTTGTTTGTTTGTTTGTTTGTTTGTTTTGTGGTGCTGGAGAAGAACCCAGGTGCATTCTACCTCTGAGCTACACCCTCAGCCCTATTTTTTATCCTTTATTTTGAAACAAGGTTTCACTAAGTTGCAAAGGGCCTCACTAAGGTGCTGAGGCTGGCTATAAATCTGGGACCCTCCTGTCTCAGCCTCCCAAGTACTGGGATTACAAGCATTCTTCACCAGGCCCAGCTTGCTTGCTTGCTTTGTTTATTTGTTTGTTTGTTTGTTTGTTTATTGTACCAGGGATTGAACCCAGGGGCATTCTACCTCCGATCTACACCCCCAGCCCTATTTTTTATTCTTTTTATTTTTAAACATGGTCTCACTAAGGTGTAGAGGGCCTCACTAAGTAGCTGAGGCTGGCTGCAAACCTGTGATCCTCTTGTTTCAGTCTCCCAAGTACCGGGATTACAAGCATGCACCATCACATCCGGCCGGAGTACTGATTTAAAAAAAAGAAGATGATGCCGGGCGTGGTGGCGCACGCTTGTAATCCCCGCGCTTGGGAGGTGGGGACAGGAGGATCGCTCAGGTTCGAAGCCAGCAGCGCTGGTTTAAGAGACCCTGTTTCCAAATAAAAAGTATAAAAATAGGTTTAGGAGTGTAGCCCGGAGATAGAAGGGCTTCCAGGAACCCCAGTACCACCAAAAACAAAAAGAAGAAGAAGGAAAAAAAAAAGGAACCCAGCTTTCTAATACTCTCCTATAGTCTATTTTCAAGAACTATATTTTGTTCTCTGGTCCCACCATGTGTGAAAGTATTCCTAGTGGTTTCCTGGGTGCCCAAAGTCATGGTATTCTTCCTCATTTCCCAACTTTCAAGTTCACATCCTTTTTTTTTTTTTTTTTTGGCTCCAGGATAAAGCACTCTTTCCACACACTCCTTTGATCCATTCTTCTTCCTCTGTGCTAGAAAGAGGCTTAAAATACTTAAAAATGTTGCCAAATCTTTCCATCTGACAGACATACGTGGTGATTTAAATAGTTGTTCTGAAATCGTCTGTGCTGCTAAGCAAAAAGAAAACAAGAAAGAAAAAGAGAAGAAAAGAAATATTGTCCTCCATGAATGGGAACCAGTCACAAAAACACCTTTGGGAAGGAGAGGCTGCGGGCAGTGGGGAGCTCAAGATAGAACAGGTTAGAGGGATCCTCCTGATTACTGTGGGGAGCAGCAGAGCCAGTCAGACAGACGGTTCCCACAGGACCGCATTTCTAGCCAGGTTGGGATGAGATTAAAATAATGGCCATGATGATGTAATAGTTTCATCTTACACATCCATGAGCTACAACTGTTTACTAACACACATTTGGGGGAGGGGGAAATGCAAGCATTCTTGATAAACTCCCAAATCCCATTCTCACATTTACACAAAGCATTTGAAAATGGTCTACAACTGCTGGGGTGTGCAGGGGGTGGTCTACATTTACTTCTGCATTTTAGGGGCAAAAAACACACATTGCTCGACAAGGTGACACATGATGTCTCTGACACAGTTGGAAAATTGGAAAAGTATGGAGGTCGAGGGCAATGACCGCCTAACACCACTGGCTCCCCATCGTTAGGCTGACACATGGTGCTCACAGAACACTCCTTCTGCAGGACGCCAGCCCTCTGCAAAGGAGGCCACTCAGACACACAGGGCAAGGTGGATGTCAAGGAACAGCCTGCCAGGTCTCAGTGAGTGCCTCAAACCAATGCAGCTGCCGTGGAAGAAGAGGGCGGCCCCGAGGATATTCCCAGCATCCCTTCCTATACTCTAGTGGTGTTTACCAAAGTCCTGAGAAAACATTGGAGTGAACACCGGGGTGGCAAAGTCTAAAAGTCAGACTTTGGGGCAGACTGGCCATGGTGGAGCTAGGGGGTGGAGGGTAGGCAGAGGATCTTTGAAAGCTGCCTGCTTCCTGGCCTCTTGGGTGGGCTTTTTGTGTCTGTCCAAGCCAAGTGTGGGCTGGCTGAGATCTACCAGGAAGAGGAGTCTGAGAACAGGACACTATTTCCATGGATAGGTGTCTTTTTTTGTGTGGGAGACACAGGGACCACTAGCCAGTGTGGAGAACACAGCCCTGGTCCTGCCGACCTTGAAGGAGAGTCAGTCCTCCAGGCTCTCCGGTGACGGGTCCTCAGACTCTCGCCTCCAGCCGGCGGCCGCCCTGTCTCAGTCCCAGGGACACCTCGTAGAAGGGCAGCGTATCTTTTTAAGGGGAGGCCCTCTCTTCCTCCCCTTAAAAGTGTATTGGGGCAGGGGTCTGAGTGCAAATTAAGAAAGGCTAGGGTGCCCCCCTTAAAGGCGGGACACAGTGCCACCGCCGAAGGGGCCATAAAGCCCTGGCTTCACACCCAACCAAACGCACAGCAAACGCATCTCCTTTGGAGGACAGAATGGACTTAAATCCAAGCAGATGCAGGTATACCAAGCCTTAGCACCACTTCAGACACCGGCTCCGGACTCCCCGCGGGCTGGGGCACGAACCTCTTCCTGCTGCAGGGCCAGGGGCCGGGGCAGGCTGGGGGCGCCCGAGGGCGAGGGGGGGGGGGCTCACGGGAAGGACACGGCGGCCGGGCGGCCGTGGCCCTTACCTTGCTGACCACGTTCTGGACCAGGCCGGTGCGGATTCCATAGTCCCACGCGTGGCAGTCGCAGTCGGAGGCGTTCTCGCCCTGGTCGGGAGGGGACGGGAGGGGCGGCGTGTCGCCCCCGTCCGCGCCGCCGCTGCTGTGGCTCCGGTTGCCGGCGGCCCCCCAGGCGGCCGTGGGGAAGGGGGCGGCGGGGAGCCCGGTCCAGTTGCCCAGGTTGCCCCAGCGGCCGGAGACCGCGGTGCCCGCCAGCTCGGCTCCCTGGCCGGCCCCGCGGCACCAGAAGTTGGGCTGGTCCAGGAGGAAGGAGTCCGAGAACTGGCTGAAGCCGATGAAGAGCGCGGGGATCCAGGTGAGCAGGACCAGGGTCCGCTGGTAGGCGCCGCCCAGACCCCCGAGGAAGGGCAGCACCGACCCGTCGTAGTCCAGCAACAGGAGGCTGGGGGCCGCGCCCGCCGAGCAGCAGCTGGAGTGCTGGCTGCCCGCGGGGTGCAGCGGCGGCAGCGGCTGGATGTCCGCGCCGCTGCCCGGGCCCGCGCGGCCCCCGAGGGGCGCCGAGGCCGCCGCGTCCCCGGGCGGCAGCGCGCCGTTCTCCTCGGCCGCCCCGCCGCCCGCCGCCTCTCGCCGCCGCTCTATGGCCATGGCCCGGGCCCGCGGCGCCCGCAGAGGCGCATAGAGCGCGCCGCGCCCGAGCGGAGCCCGCGGCTGCAGGGCGCTCAGGCGGCCCCCATGGCCCCCGCCCGGCCCGCGCCGGCCTGGCCTCCGCCGCCGCCGACCATGGGCTCCGCGGAGGAGGAGCCGCGCCCGATCCACCCGCGCCCCCGGAACCGCGAGCCCCGCCGACCCGACCTGCGGAGCCCCGCGCTCGGCCCGGGAGCCGGCCCCCGTCCCCGCCCCCGCCGCCCGGCCCCGCCCGCGCCCGCCGAGGTGGAGGTGGCCGCCGTGCCCGCCGCGGTGCCGGCTCTGCGCGCGAGCGCCCCCTCCAGCCCGGATCCGCCGCGGGGGCGGGGAGGGCCGCGCGCCGCCGGGCCCGGCCGGCACCCCTGGGCGCCGCGTCCCGCACGCGCCCGGGGTGCAGGGGGACCGGCTGGCCGCGGCCGATCGGCTCCTGCAGACTCGCGGGGCCCCCGCCCCCACCCGCGTCTCCGTGACCTCCGTTCGCCCCAGAAGTGCCCAGCCTCCCAGCCGCGCGCGCTCGCTCCGGAGCCAGCCGGAGGGTCTCTCGGGCGCCCCCCCCCCCCGCGATCACCCCTTTTCCAGGCTCAGAGTAGGTTGATTTTTATACCCAGGGAGCAGAGGGCAAGAGGGCGCGTTGGCTAATTGTATGTTGCGCCCCCCCCACCCCGCCACGTCCGGTCACCTGCTACGGACCACAGTACCTAGTCCCAGATGGACGTTTGTTCCCCCACCCCAAAACGAAAGCTGTCTCAGCACAGCGCTAGAGGGCTATGAGTTATATATGCACATTATAAACGTGAATGGTGGTACAGCTCCCGGCCCCTCCCCAAGATCTGGAATTCGCATTTAGAATGCGGGGTGCAGGCGCACACATTTACACCCAGGAGACGACCCGCCCCGTCCTCGCCCCGCTCCGGCGCCGACCCGGCCCAGCCAGCGCCGTGCGAACCACACCAGCCCTGCGGCAAAGGGCCGCATTGGCACATCTCCTCCGGCGCCCAGGGCCGCCGAGAATTCCGCCCGCACCTTTCACCCTAGCTCCCGCACATGTTGGAGACATTTCATATTCTGAGAAGTTTATTAATGGAAGTCCTTAAATCGAGCAGTTCATTTCTACTGATTTGGGGGGGGGGTGTGTGAAAATGCTTTTGCTGTCCAAAAGAATGCACGGTAGGCTATGGATACGGGATGTGGCCCTCTGCTTTTTCGTAATTTGCTTAGCTTCGCCCGGTATCCTTACGTGGACGGCGTTGTTAACCTGCGGTTCAGCGTGGCAGGTGACCTGTGCTTACTGCATAAAATAGCGGCACTTGGAAGAGAACTGTGCCTGCAGGCTGCCAGGGGGCCCTGCTTGGGGGGCAGGAGGTTGTGAACTTTCCTGAGTGGCTGGGAGGGGGAGATTAGATAACAATAGGCGGAAGGGACCTGGGGGGCTGCACGAAACTCCAAACCTCTGAGAAACGGGGCTCAAAACCTCCACACGTGTGAGGAGCTTTGGGGGATGATAGAGCACCCGTGCTACACGTGAGGATGATTTTTTTTTCAACTCCACATTATTTTTTAGCTTAACGTTCCCTTCCTTCTCCTACCCCGCCCTTGGAAGAATTAATACAAGGGAGGTGTTGATCCCCAAGCCTGGAACAGAGTAAGTGGTCAGTGAAAACAGGTGATTTATTATTACTCTCTACAACTATTAAGGCAATCTGCACTTCTCCTTCTGAATTTATTTATTTATTTATATTTATTTTGTGTTACTGGGGATGGAACCCAGGGGCATTCTACCTCCGAGCTACACCCCCAGCCCTATTTTTTATTCTTAATTTTGAACCAGGGTCTCACTGAGTTGCAGAGGGCCTCACTAAGTAGAAGCTAAGGCTGTCTTCGAACCAAGATTCTCCTGTCTCAGCCTCCCAAACGCTGGATTTAAAAGCGTGGGCCACCAGGCCTGGCTCCTTTTGAATTTAAATATAACATTATTTATATATTTATCTATTGCCCCTTCTGGGCTGACTTTTCCGTAAGCCATCTGCTCTGCCTCTGACCCCACCCCTTCTTTCTGCAGTCACTGGGATGCTTTCTTATACCTCACCACGAAACAAGCACAGCCATTGTAGTTGTTTTTAACTGGTGCATATTAGTTATACAGAGTGGTGGGGTTCTTGATGGCATATTCGTGCATACATATAACAAAATTCGACCTGTTTCAGCCATGATCTTAATAACGGCCATTCTGATTAGAATAATAAGAATCACAGGCAGCTTCTCAGGGTTCCTTTTGAAATTCTCACTTCCCCAGGTGGTCCTCACTTGCAGCGCACCTGCAGGAGCCTAGGCAGAACCAGGGAAGGAGATCACAGGGTGTGAAGCCAGGCCTTCTCACCTGACATTCCAGGGTCTCTCCATGCAGGGACAGGTTACAAAACCCAAAACTAAAGGAAGCAAAGGTATTTTTTAAAGGAAGATGATGGATGTGTTAATTTGCTTGCCTGTAACTAGAATTTCACCACATGTCTATATGTATGCACATACATGCAATATATATATATATATATATATATATATATATATATATATATATATATATATCTCCTTGTATACCGGGTATGGTGGTGTACACCTGTAATCTCAGTACTTGGGAAACTGAGAAAGGAGGATCACAGGTTTGAGGCCAGCCTCAACAACTAAAATCCCTCAGCAATGTACCAAGACACTGTATAAAAAAAAAAAATAGGGTTAGGGGTATAACTTGGAAGTAGAATACCTCTGAGTTTAACCTCCTGTATGAAAATAAATACTTGTACACCTTAAGTATATGTCATAAAAATAAATTAATATAAAAACCTTACAAAAGGTCAAACAAACAGAGTTTTGCTTTATTTTTATTTTTATTTTTGGTGTTGGTACTAGAAATTGAACCCAGCGGTATTCTACCTCTGAGTAACTCCCCCAGCCCTATTTCATTATTTTATTTTTAAACAGAGTCTCACTAACTTATTACGAGCTGGCCTTGAACCTGTAATCTCCTGTCTCAGCTTCCCAAATACTAGGATTACAGGTGTATACCACCATGCCTGGCTTCTGTTTCTTATTTATTTATTTATTTATTTATTTATTTATTTATTTATTTATTTAGCAGTACTGGGGATTAAGCCCAGGGGCATTCTACCTCTGAGCTACACTTACAGCCCTATTCTTTATTCTTTATTTTTGAAACAGGGAAAACATCAACATAAAATGTTTGGAATTCATCAGCACCACACTGACCCAAGCTTTATAATTAAGTTGCTGATTAGATTAGAGGGTTCCCTAAATCCCTCTTGGAAACATTTCCCCCAATTGAATAAGGAAGATTAAAATGTAACCAACTTAAAGTAAACTCTGTGTGTGTGTGTGTGTGTGTGTGTGTGTGTGTGTGTGTGTGTGTGTGTTGGGGATTAAACCCTGAGGCATTCTACCTTCAAGCTACACCCCCCAATACAATTTTATTTTTTATTTGGAAACAGTAAAATGGCCTTTTAGTTATTAAAACATACCATAAATGATCTCATGATGGGACCTAGAATAAAAGAAGTAGAGAGGAAGAATTTGACACTCCAGTAGCTTCCAGACCAGATAACTGGTTCAGGGAAACCCACCAGATACCTACTACTGAAATTACCTCTTCTAATTTTCTGCAAGGTAGTTACTATTCTTGTTTACGTATGGGTTTACCACCTCCCACCTCTAGAAGGTAAGGTAAGTACCTTTTGAGATAGGTACCTTGTTTTCAGCATTATTCCTAATAGCTAAAACAGTCACACACACACACACACACACACACACACACACACACACACACCTCTCAATACATATTTCTGGAAGAAATGAGTGTGCCCAGATATCATCACTTGATGATACAATCTATTGAGATCATCCAACTCTGCTTACTTTGATTCTTAAATTGCTAAGCCAGCTTCCTATATTTGATCAGTTTCTCCAACAAACTTGGGAGATTGAACATTAAGAAATGTCTAGGAAGCCGGGCATGGTGGTGCACGCTTGTAATCCCAGCATTTGGGAGGCTGAGACAGGAGGATCGCGGTTCGCGGACAACCTCAGCTACTTAGTAAGGTCCTCTGCATCTCAGTGAGACCCTGTTTCAAAATAAAGAATAAAAAATAGGGCAGGGGGTGTAGCTCGGAGGTCGAATGCCCCTGGGTTCCATCCCCAAAACCGCACATACACAAAAAAAAGTCTAGGGATTTTTTGTCACCATGAAGGGGGGGAGGGCTAAGAGGTTTCCCAGTTTTTTCAAACTCTTGACCACATCACAGAAAAAAATTTAATGATGAGTTGGGTCTTAGCAAAGGAAAGAAGGGTTGTATTTGAAGATGAAAGAGAAAAATCTGGAAAATCTCAAGAGCGAGATGGATCACCAGGGCTTAAAGTCAGGTTTTCATGAGGGCATATAATTAGGTGGGATATGATCCAAAGAGGATGGAATTCCCTGGGCCTGGGAACTATTGGGCAAGATCCTGCTTCCTCCTTAGGGCGCCTGGTCCAGTAGTCGGGTTCAGTCTACTTCAGTGTTTTTGGTGATGGGTCAGGCAGTGGGGCCAGAAAATTATGGTCCAATAAAAAATTACTCCCTAGGTTCATGATTTAAATGGATCCCCCCCTCTCTTTCCCCCTCCCTCCCTCTCTCCCTCCCTCCCTTTTATTCTTTCTTTTCTTCCTGACTTTATGCTTCTACTTGTGCATTGAAATGACACATCACAGTGAGATTCAAAGTGATACATAAATACATGCACACATTCCTTGGTTTATTTCCCTGCGAGTCCCACCCCCTGCCCTTTCTCCCTCCAGTTTCATGTTAGTGAGATTGGTAGTGACATCTTCATACATGGATGTAACCTTACTCAAACCCTTCCCTTCCTCAAGCAAGTGGCCTCTTTCTATTGAAGTCTTATTCTTGCTTTGCTACAGACAGGAAAACACAAGGATCTGGAAAGTTACAAAGTAATTTGTGGGCTGTTGAGTGTACTTATACATTTTGGTTACTTTTTGTCCCTTGGGCTCCATTGTCTGGAGGAGCAGTTCCCAGACTCCTGGTTCCACATTCAAGCGTCAAGAAGGGGCATTTCTCCTTTATAGACTCATATTTTTTTTCTCTCTGCAGCCCTATCACATTTTGAGGTTGCAGAAGCCTGGGCCCTTTGATGCCCCGTGTTTGCAGGGCTGTACTTCTTTGGAATGTAGTACCTGGCAGGGGTTCTCCAGCTTGCTTTCATCTGTGCCTGGCACCTACCTCCACCCCCATGCATGTCATTTGGCCCAGAAAAGCATCTGAGATTGTGACCTTAAATTTCTGTTAGGATCCCGAATCCACTGTGCTCCATAAAAAAGCTGAGTCATCCTCTCTTCCTGTGAAAGCCTGTTAAATAATCCATCGGTTTTCCTAAAAATGGAGAAAATAAAAAAGTGAAAGGTACAACCTAATCACCAATACCCTTGAACTATTTTATTACCCTGAAGATAATGGGAAAAGAAAAAGGATTTGGGGCTTGCCACTAAAATTGATGGAAATATTTATTTTTTTAGCACTGGGGATTGAACCCAGGGGCATTCTACCTTCGAGCTGCACCCCCAGCCCTTTTTTCTTGTTTGGTTGGTTGGCTGGTTTGAAGCAGAGTCTCACTAGGTTGCTGAGGCTGTCTTTAAACCTGGGATCCTCCTGCCTCAGCCTTCCTAGTACTGGGGTTACAGGCACGCATCACCACGCCCAGTGGAAACTCAATTTTAAAATATTCTACAATTCTGTAAAAGTTAATTTCAAGGAATTTGTAGCAGGGTCAATTAACTTTAAATGTACAATACCAGTCATCCTAAATGAATTTCATATTGGTTTTACGTGTACATTCATATCTTTATATTTGAATTTTAGATAAATAGACCACATATTAAAAATCATGTGTCTTTCTTTTTTTCTTATGGCAGCTTAATCTCTTCCTTTCAAACAATTATTTGAAAAGCAAATTACCTCGATTTTCAGAGGGTGGGAGGAAATGATATGAAATGACTTCCAACCCCAATTGCACATACCACACTAGAACATTATTTATATCGCCCTTTGACTTTTGGAATGGCAACGCGGGCTCTTTAACAAGGAATCTGACATTTGCAAAACCTATCATAAATGAAAACGAAAAGGGTACGTTTGATCAGTGGCAGAAGTAATAAAAATGTCACACAATCTATCTTGAGGAAAGCTACAGGTAATCGCTCAAGAAAAACTACCTCCTCATCTAGGGAAAGCACGTTCATTTTTCTGATCAGAAGGTCAGGTGAAAGTGATCGTGAGGACGCCCATGTGACGTCCATATGATCCAGGGACCAAATACTTTCAAAAGCTTGCTCAAAATTCAAATTTGAACTCTTTGATTGGATTTGAGCATGGTGGCACACACCTATAATCCCAGTACCTGGGAGGCTGAGAAGGAAAGATCTCAGGTTTGAGGCCAGCCTTAGCAATTTAGAGAGAAATTTAGTGAGACCTTCTTTCCAAAGCAAAAAATAAAATAGGGCTGGGGGTGTAGCTCAGGAGTTTAATTTCCCTGGGCCCAATCCTTAGCACCACTAGAGAGAAAGAAGGAAAGAAAGAAAGAAAGAAAGAAAGAGAAAGAAAGAAAACAATTGGCTTAAAAATTGGGCTAAAATTGGATGTTGGCTTTTGTTTGCTAAAAATGACAGATGTCTTTGTTTAAGGTGCTCAAGAAAGAACGGGGGGGGGGGGTGAACAAATGGCAGGAATGCAAAGACTTCTAGTGAAGGGCACATGCACCCTCCCAACACTGAAAACACTGAAACAGCACCTCAGGCTTGACGAAAATCACCCTGGGGTTTCCAAATGAGCTTTCGGTTTCCGATCTGAAGAGTGGGCTTTTGGTAATGGATGGGCAATCTTCAGACAATCTAGGTCAGCGGGGTTTGGAGGAAGAACAATGGAATGACAAAGGTGGAGGGGAAGGAAGTCTCACTTCCTAAGAGGGATGAAACAATGCTCCTTAAATAACCCCCCTCCCCAGCTCTTCCCCATGGATTTAAGTGGAGGGGCAGAAAAACCTGGGCCAGCTGGTCTGGATCTTCTTCTAGCCAAATTGAAAGATGTTAAATAGATTTCCTTCAATTACTAGATCCCAGAGAAGGATGGGTAATGAATAGTCCTGAAGGAAGTCCATCGTAGACCTGGTGTATATTACTGACAAGTTTGACCAAGATATTGGCTTATCTAAAGGATATTATTATTTATGGTTTTATGGTACTGGGAGTTGAACCCAGGGGTGCTCTGCCTCTGAGCCACACCCCCTTCCCAAGCCTTTTTTTTTTTTTTTGGTGCTGGAGGTGGAGCTCAGGAGCATTCTACCTCTGAGCTATACCCCCAGCCCTATTTTTATTTATTTTTATTTATTTATTTTTGCGGTTCTGGGGATGGAACCCAGGGGCATTTAACCTCCAAGCCACATCCCCTGCCCCATTTTTTTATTCTTTATTTTGAAACAGGGTCTCACTAAGTTGCGGTGGGCCTCACTAAGTAGCTGAGACTGTCCGCAAACCATGATCCTCTGGTTTCAGCCTCCCAAATGCTGGGATTACAAGCGTGCGCCACCACACCTGGCTCTCCCAGCCCTATTTTCATTATTTTTTTAAATTTATTTTGAAACAAGGTCTCACTAAGTTGCCAAGAGCCTCACTCAGTACCTGAGGCCGGTCATGAACCTGTGATCCTCCTGTCTCAACTTCCCAAGTAGTATTGGGATTCCAGTGTGCCACCATGCCCAGCTTTCCCCCAGCCCTTTTTATTTTGTATTTCAAAACAGGGTCTTGCTAATTCATTGGTGCACTGGCCTCAGGGCTGAGGTCCTCCTGTGTCAGTTCCCCAGCTCCTGGGATTGTAGGAGTGTGCCACTGTACCCAGCTAAAAGAGTTTGAAAAGATGAACTTATTTTACTTTAGTTTAATTTGGGGACAGGGTCTCACTCAGTTGCCCAGGCTGGTTTTAAACTCGTGAACCTTCAGCCTCGGGCTACAGAATAGCTGGGACTATGGGTGCACACCAGGATGCTGGGTTCTAGATTAACTATTTGCCTTTAATAAGGCTGGTTTGAGTTATAACTATTAGATAGTTATAAAGGACTTTTCATGTTTCAAAAATTAGCTATGTATGCCTATTATTTTTACTCTAAATTGTGGGCCATCTCAGGGGGCTTCAAATTAAAATTTATTGTGTTTCTTGTTTTGTTTTGTTTTGCGGGTCTGGGAATGGAACCCAGGGGCATTCGACCTCCAAGCTCCACCCCCTGCCCTATTTTTTATTTTATTTTATTTGTTTAATGTGGTACTGAAGATGGAACCCAGGGGCTTTTCTACCTCCAAGCTATACTTTCAGACCTATTTTTATACTTTGGAAACAGAGTCTCACTAAGTTGCTGAGAACCGGACTAAGTAGCTGAGGCTGTCTTCGAAACTGTGCGATCCTCCTGTCTCAGCCTCCCAAACACTAGAATCACAAGCATGCGCCACCACGCCTGGCTTTTATTCTTTATTTTGAAACAGGGTCTCACTAAGTTGCAGAGGGCCTCACTAAGTATCTGAGGCTGTTCACGAACCGTGATCCTTCAGACTCAGCCTCCCAAATACTGGGATTACAAGCGTGCGCCACCCTGCCCGGCTTAAAATTTATTGTTTCCATAAAAATTATAATAAAAATGTATTGTTTCTATAGCAAAAGTTATATCAGTATATGGATAAAGTCACTAAGCCTTTTTTAATCTAAGTGAACAGATTTTTTTTTTTTTTTTTTTGGTACTGGGGTTCCTGGAAGCCCTTCTACCTCCAGGCTATACTCCCATGGGCTACACTCCCAGACCTATTTTTTAATACTTTTTTTAAATGTGGAAACAGGGTCTCTTAAGCCAGCGTGGCTGGCTTTGAACCTGCGCGATCCTCTTGTCTCCGCCTCCCAAGTGTGGGGATTACAAGGGTGCACCACCACGCCTGACAACAGATATTTTTTAAAAAGGACAATTTTCACTGTTGAACTTCAAAGAAAATGCCTTTTTTTAATAAGGTGATTTTTTTTTTTTTTTTTTTTTTTTAGTGGTACTGAGGTTTCTGGAAACCCTTCTACCTCCAGGCTACACTCCCAGACCTATTTTTATACTTTTTATTTGGAAACAGGGTCTCTTAAGCCAGCGTTGCTGGCTTCGAACCTGCACGATCCTCCTGTCTCTGCCTCCCAAAGTGTGGGGATTACAAGCATGCACCACCATGCCCAGCTAAGGGGATTTAACACAGTACTATCCATGAGCATACCAAGCATCCAGGTCTTGGTGTCTAATACTATTCTCCAAAAAGAAGAACCCAGGCTCCTTGGCGAAATGGTTGTAGATGTAGAGTAGGAAAGATGCTGCTGCACAAGCTGCTGCTGGACCATCATTTATTGCCAGAAAGTAAGGAAGCACGGAGCAGCCTCCAGCACTACCACATGCGCCCCACCATAGGGGTAAGTTGGAGGGACATGCGGGCCAATCAAGAGAGCTCCTGAAGACCAAGGCGCGGACCGCGCGAGAAGTGCAATGAATGGGTATTAGCCCAAAGTATAAAATAACTCTGAGTCCAGACCAATAAAAATACCATTGAGCTGAGCATAATGGCACACACCTGTAATTCCCGGTGCTTGGGAGGCTGAGACAGGAGGATCACAAGTTCAAGGCAACTTAGCAAGACCCTCAGTAACGTAACCAGATCTTGTTCCAAAATAGGAGATAAAAAGGGCTGAGGGTGTAGCTCAGTGATAGTATACCCCCGAGTTTAATGTACATATTGTGTGTGTGTGTGTGTGTGTATACACACATATATAAAACATATGTATATATGTTCTACATATAATATTGTTTATTGTTGTACTATATTATTGCTATAATATTTATTGTTTAATTGTATTATATATTGTACATATACAATATTGTATACAACATAAAATATTGTATATATAAATATATACATATATACATGACTGAATAAAAAATCATAAATAAGTGATTGGGTTTTTTTTTTGTTTTTTGTGGGTTTTTTTTTTTTTGCAGGTCTGGGGATGGAACCCAGGGGCACTTGACCTCCGAGCTACACCCCCTGCCCTATTTTTATTCTTTATTTTGAAACGGGGTCTCACTGAGTTGCAGAGGGCCTCACTAAGTAGCTGAGGCTGTCCGCAAACCGCGGTCCTCCGGTCTCAGCCTCCCGAATGCTGGGATTACAAGCGTGCGCCACCACGCCCGGCTCGTAAATAAGTGATTGAATAAATGATTTTGACAAATTTTTCCATGCCTTAGAATTTGAAATAACTTATACAGAAACTCTACTGCCCAGGAGGTGGAGCATAACTCCCCAGTCCTTAACAGTGGGTTGCACATACTGACTTTCTTCCAAGAGTACTTTCTTCCAAAGAAATGAAGAATAAAAAGGAAAAAAAGGAAGGTGAGAGTGGAAAACCCGATAAACACAACCTGGGGCAGGTGACTAAGGTCACAGCAGTAACGGTAAGTCATGATGTGTACACCTGATACGATGTGCTGAACTTAGCATTCTATCTCTGTGACCCTTCTCCCCCAAACCCATCTCCCCAGGTTCACCATGAGGAGAACATCAGACAGATCCTAACTGAGGGGCAGTCTATAAAATGCAGTGCTCAGAACAGACCAGGCTGTCACAAACAAGGGAAGGATGCAAAACTATCATAGCCAACAGGAGCCGTGAGACAGGACAAGTAAATACAGAACAAGGACCCTAGGTAAAAACTAAGAAAATCGGAGTCAGGGATGAACTTCAATGCTAAGGTCTCATTATTGGTTTATTCATTGTAACAGATGTGCCAAACTAATGTAAGATGTTAATAACAAGGAAAACTGGGTGTAAGGCGGTGGGAATGCTTTCAATTAGTCTGGCAATATTTTCTGTAAGTCTAAGTTAAAGTGATTACATACTCTTTCAAGCATTAATATTTCGTTTTAAGATCTAAATCAGTAATTTTGTTTTGTATACATTCTATCTCTGTGATGACATTTTTAAACTTTAGTGTGTGTGTGTGTGTGTGTGTGTGTGTGTGTGTGTGTGTTACTGGGGATAGAATCTAGGGGTGCTCTACCATTGAGATATACTCTCTGCCCCTTTTTTTAGTATTTATTTTGATACAGGGTCTCACTAAGTTTCAGAAACTGGCCTTGAACCTGTGACCCTTTTGTCTCAGCCTCCTAAGTAATGGGAATATAGGCATGTACCTCCAAGCTCAGCCTCTGTAGAGGCATTTTTAATCAAGTAAAGATTTAATGGCCGAGAAACCAAAGTGATGGAAGAAGAGAAAAAATATAGTTGAAAAAATTGTAATAAAAACAATATGAGAACTGATATTTTTAAAATACCACAAAGACAAGAACATCAGCAAAACTGTTGGCTATGGCCCAGGCTTGGATCTAAGAGGCCAGCGGTAGAGCAGCAAGCACAGCTTCAGGCCCCATCTGAGGGACATAAGAGGGACATAATGCTGTGACTTCAAGGTCTCTCCTTTCATTTACATTTCCCCTTCCATATTCTATCACATTTTCAGCAACAATTTAGATCTGCATTTAAACCACAAGTCATTTGCTTTCTTAGAGCTTTTTCTTTCCCCTTGTTAACCTCCTCAGTGATTCCATTTCTTTAAAGGAAATGGAACCTTCAGGGAGGCTGCAAAGTACATGAGTCTGGGACCACCAGCCACTTTCAGGAATTGTAATAGAGGAGGCTGTAACCACCAGGTTAACGGTCTTTGACAGTCTTTTTTTTATCAGCTAGAAAATGCTGATAAAATCTAAGGACATTTAAGTGAAACTCCATTTTCTAGTATATGTCCCTTAAGGACATGGCACCTGATTTATATTTCTCCGTAGCCCCACTGCCTGCCGCAGAGCCTGGCACTCATTGACTATTTGCTGAGTGAATGAAAGAAGAAAGAATGGAAATGATAGATGGGATTTTGCCAGGGGAAGAAGAGGAAAGGGTATATACGAAGCCAGAGGAGCAGCAGGATTGAAACTGCAAAGGTGGGAAAGGTAAGCGGTGCTTGAGCTAGACGCTCTACAGATTTCCTGAAATGTTATTTGCTTACAGTATTTGCTATAATTTAGATCTGAAATTTCCCTTAAGGGTCCCACACACGGCACTGTTGTGAGGTGGTAGAACCTTTAAGAGGTGGTGTCTCGTGGAAAGAAGTTAGGTCATTGGGAGTGTGTCACTGAAGAGGATGCTGGAATCCCAGTCCCTTCCTGTCTTTCTCTTTGCCTCTGGACCACCATGAAGTGGGCAGCTTTCTTTACCCTGGGCTTCCTGCCGTGAGGTGTTGCTCTGTTCTAAGTTGGAAGGCAACAGCATCAAGTGGCCTCAAGTGAGGAAGCCTTAGAAAATGTGAACCAGAATCTTTCATCCTCATAAGTTGATTCTTTATAAACAGTGTGAGTTTTAAAATGACATTAAGAAAACTTCGGGGAAATATCACGTAAAAAAGAACACCCAACATCATTGATATCTAATCTATATACACACATTTTAAGAGTACAGCTTTGTGATGTAGATACCTTTAAGATCATCACCCCAGTCAAGAACAAAGCATTTTGCTAACCACAAAGAATGTTCTCTTGTGTTCTTTGCAGACAATCTCCCAAATACATGTGCTATTCTGGATACCTACTGGTCTGATTTCTCACACTGCAGATTAGTTTTCCTATTTTAGAACTTTGAATAAGAGAATTAGATAGCACATGTTCTCTTTCATTCAGCATAGAGCTTTCCAGACTTACCCATGCTCTTGTCTGTTTCCGTCAGTGACCGCTATGACATCAAATACCTAATGAGCACAGTGTAAAGGAAGGAAGATTTTATTTGCTCACACTTTTGGAGATTTCAGGCTATGTGAGACTAGCTTCCCACCAAGAACTGGGGCTGCAGGTCCTCAAGGCAGGATGGCAGGGTCAGAGAGAGGGGAGGAGAGCTTGTGACAGCTGGTGTCAGCAGGAAGTTAACAGCAGTCTGCAGGGAGAACACTGTGCCCAGCCATACCCCTCCCCAGCAACCAAGTCCTGCCTCCGATCTTCTACATGAAGTCTGGGGACATTCTAAATCTAAGCAATAGTGTTGCCTGTATCAGTATTTTACCCGTTTTGTTCTTGCTGAATGGCGTTTCATGGTATGAATGTGTTACAGGTTGCGTCCATTCTCCCGTTAATGGACATTGGGGTGCCTCACTTACCCTTGAGAGGCCCCAGGGGAGGTGGGGGCTGGGAGCAATCGCTAATCATGGGCATAGAATCCCACCCACTATATTTCAATTTCAAGGACATGTCCTGATCACAAGTCCAGCTGCATTTGATAAACAAAACAGAGCCTCAAACATGTCCTTGAGGGACCCTGGACAAAGAAAACCCCAGGGGACATGCACCCAAGCACTGCCGGCTCAACAAAAAGGTCTGTAAAGAGCTGCCTTTCTCTGCCTCTCCCCAAGGCTCACCAGTCTCCCTCAGCCTTGTGATTACACCCAGGGCTTGGCACCCCAGTACGCACAAATGCTTTCCTTTGAATAAAATCTGTCTGTACCTTTACTCTTTGTCTTGGAAATTCTTTTCCTACCCACATCCATGCCAAGACAGACTTTGGTTATTACCAGTTGGGGTCCATTATGAACAAAACTACTATGAACCTTCATATCAAATTCTTTGCGCAGATATATGGTTTCATTTCTTTTGGGCAAAATATTGGAGTAGTTTAGGGATTTGGCTTAACATGACCAAAACCATCTTGAAGTAACTACCACGGTTACTCTTGAGTAACCCGGATTGGTTTTCATCACATAGTTTCCCAGTACACAATAAGTAAACAAAGCCAAGGGCCAGAAGGTTGAGTTCAGAGGTAGAGCACCTGGAAGTCATTTGGAGGCCCTGGGTTTGGTCCCCATCACCAAAACAAAACAAAACAAAACAAAACACTGGCAAGGCATGGACCGTTACCACCTGACCATCTGCATGAGACCTATGACATCTTTCCCATTGGCTTAAGATAAGCCAGTTTTACCCTGACCACTTTATAAATCCCTTCTCCCGACCCACATCACAGGGATCCACTGATCTTGCATCAGCCCAGGACCACACCTCTGTCAGTAAGCCCCCAATCAGTTGCATTCTGCACAATCAGGGAATCTGTCAGCCTCTTTTCTTTGGTCTCTTGGAAACTCGGAATCAGTTCTCATAAAGAGTGGGTTTTACCAGAACAAGAAAGATTGGTGGGTTATACCATAAGTATATCTCACTCATTGAAAATGACACCTTGTAGGTCACCAATCCAAAAAATTAAAATTGTCTTTGAGTCATCGTCAGGGGCTGGATAAAGTAACATCTGAGCTGCAGACAACAGTTTCCCTTCTTATGAAATTTGAATAATGCTTTGAGGACACGGGGACAACGGGAAGATGGTGCCAGCACGCTGGTTATAGACTCTGAAGCAAAAGTGGATACTTGGCGCACCGGGGTCTAAAATGAACTTACTTTAGATAGCAGATTAGGTTCTCATACTTGCTTAAATAGCAAGAAAGCTCCAAGAAATGCCTTACACGGCTAGTACATCTGGATTTTTCACATGCACGCACCAGGAAACCCAAGGCAAACTGGCTGATGTACAAAAAGGACTTAGCTCAGTAACCAAAATGACCAAGATCCGCATGCCTTTAGATGTAGCTGAACCCTGGTCTTTGTCCACCTCGTAGGTTTGCTTTCTTCTCAGGCTCTGTGTGGTGTTTCACTTTTCATTGCTAGAAGCTTGAGCAGAAAGAGAAAGACTTCTCTAAAAGCTCCGGCTGGATCACACTTTTCAATCTCCTTGGCTCCGGCGGGTGGATCAGGAGCTAATTTTTCACTGATCATCACTAAACTCTGATTGGGTCGCGTGGCACAAAGGTGGCCTCCATCTAACCTGAACCATAATGAGTGAAAGTCAACATGCAGAATCCCCTTGGCAGAAATCAGAGTATAGTAACCAGGAGAAAAACCAATGTCCGTTTCAATTGTTCTAGTTAGAAATGACGTGCACACTTCAGATGGTTAAATATAGGGAAGACATCCTGAGCCCCTTAAAGCAGAAAACAGATGAGGCTTTAGCTAGCAGCTGTCAGAAACAAATCCTCTACTTTTCAGGATAACTCAGCAAATACATTAGAGAAAAGTACGACCCGTAAAAACACTGATGACTCCCAGTTGCTTCCACTCCGTCTTTCACTTAAAGCAAGTGTGTGAGCTCTATTAACACTGCCCAATGTTGTGTAATTTATGCAGCGGCTTCAGAGCCCTCTTGGCTGAAGTAGGGGATGAAATCAGAGCTTTGCCCAGATTCCTGCAGGGAACTTTGAACTATTTTGTTGTTGTTGTTGTTTGGAGGTCAGAGGACTAGGGGAAAGGAGACCAGCCTCAAGGGTCAGCTCCCAATCTGAGACTTTTATTCAAGGTATTGCTGTTGCATTATTGGAACCAACTTGCCAAGAGAGCAGAAAGTACCTGGGAGTTTAGTTCCCTCCTTAGCCTAGAACAGGTTTTCTTGTCCCAGCCTAGAATATTGGACAATTAAAACCTCAACTTTATTGTCTGACTTCTTGCACATGGAACCCCATTTTAGGCTCTGCTTCTAAGGACCCAAATCTTAGCTTATGAGGATGAAAATTCAAACCCAGCCGGACGTGGTGGCGCACGCTTGTAATCCCCGTGCTTGGGAGGTGGAGACAGGAGGATTGCACAGGTTCGAAGCCAGCCATGCTGGCTTAAGAGACCCTGTTTCCAAATAAAAAAGCATAAAATAGGTCTGAGAGTGTAGCCCGGAGGTAGATGGGCTTCCAGGAACTTCAGTACCACACACACACACAAAAAAAAAAAAGAAGAAAGAAAGAAAGAAAGAAAGAAAGAAAGAAAGAAAGAAGATTCAAACCCAAAGAAACAGAAGATAGAGTGCAGAAAACAGAGGGTCTATAGTCACAAGCTTCTGGTTGACCTTAAAAAAGGCATATTAGTCCTGCAAACTTGACTTATTCTCATCTTTTAAATGGGAATAACTAAGCCAGGCATAGTGGCACATGCCTGTAATCCCAGTACTTGGGAGGTTGAGACAGGAGAATTGCAGGTTCAAGAATAGGCTTAGCAAGTAGTAAGACTCTCATATATTTAGTTATTTAGTGTGACCTTATTCCAAAATAAAAATAAAATAGGCCTGGGGGTATGGCTCGGAGATAGAATGCCCCTGAGTTCAATCTCTAGTACCACACGCACAAAAAAAAAGGGGGGAGGAAATAACCATCACACCTGGACCAGAAGTATTTCAGATTTTGGAATATTTGCATTATATAATAATGTATTTGGGGGATGAGACCCAAGTGAAAATGTAAAATTCATTTATGTTTCATACATACCTTATACTCGTAGACTAAAAGTAGTTTCTAAGAATATTTTAAATAATTCAGTGCATGAAACAAAGTTGAATGTTGTAGAATTTTCTACTTTTAATGGTCGGGGTACTGGGGATTGAGCCCAGTAGCATTCTACTTCAACAGCTACGCCCCCAGCCCTTTTTATTTTTATTTTGAATAGAAACTTGCTAAGTTGCTGAGATTGTCTTCAAACATGAGATCGTCCTGTCTCAGCCTCCTAAGTACTGTAATTGCCAGGCGTGACGGAGGCGGCATTTTCCACTTGTGATATCCTTTGGTTTGTTAAAGGGTTTTGGACTTGGGGTTCATTTGGGATTTGGGATTTTATTTCATATTATCGAAATACTGTAAGTAGTGGTCATTTTACCCCAATTCCTCAAACTACCTCTAATAAGCTTATCTGATACGTCATCACCACCATCTTGGGGTGAGATTCTAATACCAATCCAATAAAGAAGAGCGGCTGGAATCCCCAGAGGGCATTTGATTCCATTAGCTCTGCTAAATAATTCTACAGTTCAATGAGACCGACGCCGAGCTGAAGTTTGCTGCCTGTGGTCAGACTTTCTGGTAGCAAATGTTGGCCCGTCCTGACCTCTGTACTGTCCTGAGTACCGGGGCACAGGAGGTCCAGCCCTGCACACTGTTCACAAGGCTAAAGTGGCATCAAGCGTGGAGGACCGCCACACTCTGAGCAGTGTGTCCACCCAGCTTACCTCCAACAAGGACCAGCCCCATTCCCTGGCCCTGCTCTGTCCACCAGGAGTCTTGGACCAACTGCCTCCTCCATCTTCCATCTGGCTGCAAACTCATAGATGTGTCTCTGTCATGGAAATGTGACCCATTCCTAATCCTTGTTTTTAACCTATGCATATCTTCCCATATGCTTTATTTTTTGCTATTATTGTTAATTATTATTATTATTATAATCTGTAATATTGGGGATTGAACCTAGGGACATTCTACTTCTAAGCCCTTTTTCTATTCCCCAGCCCCTTTTTTATTTTTATTTTGAAACAAAAAAGCTAAGTCTCACTAAGTAGCTAAGGGTCTCACTAAGTTGCTGAGGCTGGCCACAATCTGAGATCCTCCTGTCTCAGCCTCCCAAGTACTGGGACTATGGGGGTGCTCCATCACGCCTGGCAATTTTTAAAAATTAGTTAAATTTATAGCCGGGTGCCATTAACTTGTAATCCCCATGCCTGGGAGTCTGAGACAGGAGGATCGCACAGGTTTGAAGCCGGCCTCAGCTACTTAGTGAGGCTCTCAGCAAATTAGTGAGACCCTGTTTCCAAATAAAATATAAAATAGGTCTGGGAGTATAGCCTGGAGGTAGAAAGCCCCTAGGTTCCACCCCCAATACCACACATACACACATACATACACCAAAAAAGAAAAGTTAAATTTGTTTATCTAAATTATTTATTTATTTATTTACTTTTTGTGTTATGGGATTGAACCCAGAGGCATTCTACCTCCGAGCTACACCCCAAGCCCTATTTTATTTTTATTTTGAAACAGGGTCTTGCTAGGTTGATGAGAGTCTCCCTACTTGCCAAGGCTGTCTTTGGACCTGATAAAAACCTAAGCTATTTGACAAGTCTTGGCATTAAGGAAAGTGACTGAACATCATTCCACACCACGTTCAGCAATTACACCGAGGAATGCCATTTGGAGTTTAAAATGACCCGTGATTGTGAAATAAAAAGGGACCGTTTCTTCTTTGTTCTTAAGGAGGCTCTGATGGATTAATTATCATCTTCAGAGTCACGGGAAGTCACCTCTGGAGAGGGGACTGCATTTTGGTGACGAGGCGATGTGAGATTAGGCCTGGGATTATGGGCTTGCTTTCATCTCTTTCTCACCATTCAAAACATGACTTCCGCTCTCATCTCGGCTGAGCCCTGCTTCTTCCACATTTCCATTTAATGAGGGCAACGACCTGTCCAACCCCCATGAGGACTCGGTGGGAAATTTAAATCCCCCCCCCCCGTGTCCTCTCCATAAGTATACATTTTATATCTGCTTTTCCTCTGGTCAGCCTGGCTTTCAGTGAGATAAAAGGATTAGAAAACGAAGTCAAAGCAGCATCCTCTTCCTCCAAGTTCTGTTTGAACATTTTCTCTTCCTCCTTCCATTTCAAAGAGGGCAAACACTGTGAATTGGTACCCAGTTTAAACACTGTGAATTGGTACCCAGTTTAAACACTGTGAATTGGTACCCAGTTTAGCTTCCCACCTAATGAGTTCTCCAACGTGAGACACTGCTGGTTCTTATTTGGTAAATGGTTCCACAAACACACCTTTTCAAAATTTTCCTTGTTTTGTTTTTTTCTTCGCAGTGCTTAGGGATGGAACCTGGGGCCTTGGGCTTGGCAAGCGCTCTACCAATGAGCAGCACTCCCAGCCCTGTTGTTCCAGAGAGATCTGCAGTTACCTTGGATGAACTTGCTAATCAACCCCTTAGTCCACTCGATGAAAATAACTCAGGTGGCCCCGTGCTTCCTCCAGCCACCCAACCAGCCCCACAGACTCCAGACTCCATCCCCACGTGTCTCATTCTTCCTTTCAACACCGGTTCCTCCCTTAGCTTCCAGTGGTGTCTACACTGAGGATGCAGCTTGCTTGCAGTTCTCTGTTGCTAAGAGAGGCTGTTTCATATTAAACCCAAGTGCAAACTCGCTCTTATTAAGGCCTTGATGTAGCATTGTAGTAGCCAAGTACACAACTTGTACTGGTGCCTGGCAAAAAGAGGAATGTTCTTTTCATCGGTTGTAATAGCTACCCAAAAGTCCAATGGTGGGGAGGGAAACAGCTGGTTGATGCTCACGGAGAAGCGCACCATGACGAGGATCCTGCCGAGACAGAGAGAAATTAATACAGGCGCCCTTTCTCAGGCAGAAGTGTGTCTTTTAAGTGACAGCAGATAACAAAGCCAAATGGAGCCTCTTGCCATCTGCCATAAGCCCCTCATTTTCTGGGAGAGGAAATTGAGGCCCAGGGAACTGGAATCCTATATCCAAACATACATATATGTCACTATTACTATGATTTGCATTATGATGTGAAACTATAATGCACCAATAGGATTTATTTAGAAATACAAAAATAAAAAGAATAAAAGAAGCTTACCTGGGACTGGAACTCAGTTCCTCTGATTCCCAATCAATACATCCTTCATGCAGCTCCCTAGAAACCGGATGTGTGTAGAACACAGCGTGTTCAGTAAGGGAACCATGAACACAGTTGACAGGGCCTTTCTGCTCTCACATAAACGAAGCTATTGTACAGTCATTCTCCAACTTCATTTCTCTGGAAATAAGTAGCTGAAATGTATTAAAATGGGTTTTCTCTGAGTTTCTTCATCTGAACATTGTGTGTGTGTGTGTGTGTGTGTGTGTGTGTGTGTGTGTGTGTGTGTTTCTTTTGAAATACAGAGGCAGTCTACCTCCAAGCTACACCCCCATTCCTTCTTATTTTTTTATTTTCAAGCAGAGTCTCACTAAATTGCCAAGACTGGCCTTAAACTTGCGATCTGCCCATCTCAGTCTCCCAAGTACTGGGATTACAGGCATGTTCCACCATGCCCCGTTTCTCTTTCATACTTAATACTTAGTAAGGGCCTAACATATGGTAAATGAAGGAAACAAGGAAATGAAGCAAAACCCAGCTGTCCCACCAAGGGCGAAATGCACTCTTCTGTTAGTTAACCTATTAATTTAGTGCTAATCAGCTGCAAGTGAAAGCAAGTTCTACCATGGGAAGCTCAGTTTTCACTTTTATTATTCCAATGAGATTGTTTAATTTAATTTTTTGAGGCTTTTAAAAGCATCAGTGTAGTATGTAGAGCTAGATACATATACAATATGTATATACAGTTTGTAGATACATATGCAGCATATATATATATATATATATATATAATTTGAATATATATATATAGAGAGATGAAATCTAGGGCCTCATCTATGTTAGGCAAGTGCTTTACCACTGAGCTACATCCACAACCCAGTGCAATATTTGAATTAAAACCTAAAATAAAAAAACATAACTCATTCAAAGTTTCTCTTTGTCTTCAGATTCCTAATGACAGGAGTTCCCAAAAGAGAGGAAACTCTTCTAAAAATGCTAGCCTGCCTCTTCAATGACTCTACTCTGCTAGGAATTTCTGAGCCTTTTTCAAAAATCCTAAGTTCCCTTCAATCAACCTCTGACCGCAGCACTGAAGAGTCTAAGAAGAGCTTCCTTGCGTTCCCTGGGGGGCATTTTACAAACAGCCGAGGGCTCTGCACAAACAAAGCCATCAGCAGCCCAGCTGTCACAAGTGCACGCTCATCCATACTCACACAAGTCTGTGGTTTCTGTGGGTGGCTGTCGGGGGCTGGGTTGAGGGTGGCTGCCGGGGGCTGTGTGGGGGAGGACCTGCCACAGGCTCTTTCTCTTTTCTGGCAACTCAACTAAGACCTAGACTAACACAAAGTGCGAGAGCTTTGCCAAGTTAAATATCACCATCATCATCATCGCCGCCATCATCGTACAAATACTCGTCATCCTCCAAGTAACTCATAGTTCAGTTTCTGCATATAAAGCAAAGGATAAAGAGGGTGACTGCAGGACAGAGAAATTTCTTCTGAAGAGACGGGGCACTACTTGACTATATATTGGGTATAGATTTTTTTTTTTTTTTGAAGCAAACAAGCTTGGGAAGTATGGGTTTAAGACCAGGCTTTCTTACATCACCAAAGCCTAATGCAGAAGGCTTCTCTCATGTCTTGATTCCTGTAGGTCTTATTTGTGTGAAGTAAAAATGATAAGAGGCTATTGCTTGGGATTAAACACCTGCAGTGAAATGCAGCAGACTAAGCTAAAAATCTAGATGGGGTTGCTCACTCTAAAGTTCTCCCCACCCAGCTGAAACCATCTATGGGAATTTCTGAGGAATCAGGATTAGAGAGCTAGCAGCCAAATTCCCCACACAGGCCAGTTTCAAGCAGTGTTAAGGAAGTTCCCTCTTCCTTAATCTTTACACAAAATAGGTAACCTAAAATAACCTGATGTCAACCAATCATTCACCAATTAGTAATTTCCAAATTTTCCTGTCCTTAGCTTATAAGAAAAGTAACTTTCAAATGATCAACTCCCTTTCTGGCCTTGTTTTTATTTCTGTTTTTTTTTTTTTTATCCTTTTCTGTCTATAAACTAGCCTCTTAGTTCATTAGAACATTTATTCTGTTTTGTGGAATGAAGTGTTGCCCAGTTCTAGAGCTGGCAAATAAGGCCATTTAAGATCTTTAAATTGTTCTGTGACACCTGTTGATTGGCAATTGCTTCTTATACTTAAACTGTGCGGTGGTTGAATGGTGTTTGTAAATATAATAAGAGATTTCTACTGCTTTTCTAACTGCTACTAAGGGTGTTTTTTTATGGATTTAAAGAAAGAAAGGCCAAGTGTAATGGAACACAGCTATAATCCCAGTACTTGACAGGCTGAGACAGGAGGATCCCAGGTCTGAGACCAGCTTCAGCAACTTATCAAGGACCTCAACGACTTAGTGAGAGCCTGTTTCAAAATAAAAAAAATAAAGTAGGGTTGGGGTTGTAGTTTGGAGGCAGAAGAACTCTGGGTTCAATCTGTTCAGTACTATAAAATAAATGAATGAATGAATAAATCAATGAAAAAGGGCTGAGGGTGTAGCTTGAAGGTAGAATGCCCTAGGGGGGGGAAGGAAGAAAGAAGTCTACTTGATAATATTCTGTTTGGTCCAGATTACTTAGACCCTTGTCCTTTTGTCGCACTGTCTCTGGCCGGTATGTGCTGAATCTAGAGTGACTTTCTGTCTTTATACCCGTGCGCAGAAGCAGTAGCACTAATTCAAAGTGAATGCTTCAGGATGTCACCTTGTCAGCCGACGACAGCGTGTTTGAGGTGGTCTTGGTCACTGGGGTTGCTTTCATAGCAAGAGGGATGACATTACCGTCAAAGTTGTCGCATGGTGGGACAGCCGGCTGACACATGCTTGTCCATATGACAGTGAAAATTCTAGAACAGTTCGAGGTCAGAGTAGCACATAGCCACCTTGACTTTAGGGCAGAAGCCCTTCGAATTTGTGAAGACCACGAACTGAACTTCTCCCAAGAAGCTACATTTCTATTAAGGACCCTGTGTCTTGCTTGACCTTGGCCGACCAGAGCATCGTTCTTGTAGAAAGATTGTTGTAGGTTAAAAGCCAGAATTATCTTAGGCTATCTTAGGCCCTTTAAGAGCCAAGTACATTAACTTTTATATTTGGACCAACATTCCCATGACCAATAAATAAATTCGGAAAGAATCACAAAGCTTAACACACCTCTAGCTTCCATCAACCCTTAGACTAAGAATAACATTTGAAACCTATGGGAGAGATTTTCCCACCTTGCTGTAGCTGCCTACCTGATGATCTCACCAGTGTGATTGGTAAATGTGTTGACTTATGGCATTCTTTTGTTCTGCGACTATGAAAGTTCAAGTAAGCTCTTCCGTGGTAAGACACATCATTCAGAATAACTTGAGTCACTGTGTCCATGTGATGGTCCCTCGTGTTTGATGGTAAGGAATTAATTCCATGTATTAATGGGCTCTCGAGCCAGAAACTCAATTCCCTGGATGCATACTTTTGGGTGAATAATAATCTTACCACACACTGTCTTAATGGATTTACACTCATTCATAAAACATTCATTTTAGCTGGGTGTGGGGGTGCCTGCTTTTAATCCCAGGACCTGAGAAGCAGAGACAGGAGAACTTCAGGTTCAAGACCAGGGTGTGGTAATTTAGTAAGACCCTGTTTCAAAATAAACAGGGCTGGGGATATAGTTCAGAGGTAGACTATCTCTGGGTTCAATCCCCAGTACCATATATAAAATAAACAAATAAAGTAAATAAATAAAAATGGCCAGGGATGTAGTTCAGTGGTAAAGCACCCTGGATTTCCTCCCCAGTACCACAAAATAAAATAAAATAAAAACTAAACATTCATTGGACTTATGTCATATGCCGTTGACTGTGTCAGGATAAATGTTCCCTCCCGCCGCCCTGATAAAATTAATGGGATTAACAAGGAATTCACAGTCCAGTTAGTAACTGGTGATAATGCTGCATATTTTGATAAAAGTTGGCTTAGGGCACATACAAACTACTCCTGACTCAGACCAGAGTTCAAAGCAATCTTAGGACAGGCAATACTTGAACTACATCCCAGTAGTGATATAGGGGTTACCTAGGTAACAGAGGCACCGGGCAGGAGGAACGGAGGCCTCAGAAGCCATTTTATATAGCATGTTCAGATTTTAGCACACACAGGAATTACCCAGGGCTCATTAAGATTCAGGATGTGATTCTGCAGGTCCAGGCAGGTTATAAGAATCTGCATATCCAAGCAGCTGCCAGATGATGAGGCTGCTGGCAGACCTTCCTTTGAGGATGGAGGAGAGGAGAGGAGAAGAGAGGAGGGAAGGGGAGAGGAGAAGAGGAGAGGGGAGAGGAGGCGAGAGGAGAGGAGGGGAGGGGAGGGGAGGGGAGGAGAGGGGAGAGGAGAAGAGAGGAGGGAAGGGGAGAGGAGAAGAGGGGAGGGGAGGGGAGGCTAAAGGAGAGGAGAGATCTAACAGGCCATTTAGGGAGCTGCGAGTAGCTCAGGGTGGCTCAGAAAGGGGTTCAGTTTCACCTTGTGCATTAGCTTTCCATTACTGTATCAAATACCTGAGATAATCAATTGACTCACAGTTTTAGAATCGTCAGCCCAGGATCGGGTGCCCCGTGGCTTTGGGCTCAGGAGGAAAACAGCACATCTTGACAGGGAGTGCGTGGTACAGTATAACTGCTTACCTTATATGCAGAAGTGAGAAGGAGAAGAAGAGGGAGGGACTGGAGTCTCACTACCCCCTTCAAGGGCATGCACCAATAACCTAGAGTCCTCCCACTAGGTCCTGCCTCTTAAAGGACCCAGAACTTCCCAGTGCCACCAAGTTGGAGGCCAAGCCTTCTTGGACCTCGGGGGATGCTTCAGATCTACTCTATAGCACCATGTTCTAAATGCCTAGAAGAGTCTCTCTTTCTCTGAAAGATTTCAAATGCACAGAAAAATTTAGAGAATAACATAATCACACGCCAGCCATATCTGGTTCACGTTTCCAATAAAAAGCTGAAAACTCCCCACCCTCCCATCCCTCCCTCTCGACAGAAGGACTCCTGTTCTGATATGTATCTTCTTACTGTGTTTTTATATTTCCACCTGCCTGCTTGTCCCTAATCAATATTTAGCAGAGTTCTATATTTTATATAAAACACTTCATGCAGTTTTCCACAATTTATATTTCTCCTCGACTCTATGATTTTTTTTTTTTTACTGGTGAGTACCTGGAGATCTAGTACCTTTATTTTGAACTGCAGCTTTCATATTGTTTCTATGAATTTGTTACTATTTACTCATTCAGTTGTCCACTGGTGAACCTGTAGGTTGTTTCTGATTGTTCATTCTCAAAAACAATCATTTGGACTGGGGGTTTAGCTCAGTGGTGGGGGACCTGCCTAGCACACTTGAGCCCTGAGTTCCATCCCCAGCACTGTAAATAAAGTATTAAAGAAGGCTGACGATTTTCAGGGATTTTGATGATCTGGGATGCTTATTCTCAGATGCTTTGCAAATATATTCTCCAAGTCTGTAGTTTGTTTGGTTGTTGCTGATTCTGGTGTTAACTTTGTTTCTCCTGCCTTTTGTTACATGGAGCTATTGAATTTTAATGCAGTCCAGTTTTTCAGTCTCTTTCTGTTGTGGTTTATGCTTTTATTTAAGAAATCATAAAGATGTGCTCTGTCACTTAGGATTTTGCAAATAATACGGATCATTTGAGAAAAAATAGTACGTTGTGGCCAACTTTAGTGTTCTTAACTGTTAGCACAAGCAGATCTCTTTACACAGGTGTGGTCTTGTTTCATCTCTATTCCTTAACGGCTGGAAAATTCTATGTAGAAACTGGTATTTCTTTCTCTCTCTCTCTGTCTCTCCTCTCTCTTCTCTCTCTCCTCTCTCTTCTGTCTCTCTCTTTCTCTATCTCCTCTCTCTCCTCTCTCTTCTCTCTCTCCTCTCTCTTCTCTCTCTCCTCTCTCTTCTCTCTCTCTTCTCTCTTCTCTCTCTCCTCTCTCTTCTCTATCTTCTCTCTCCTCTCTCTTCTCTCTCTTCTCTCTCTCCTCTCTCTTCTCTCTCTCCTCTCTCTTCTCTATCTTCTCTCTCTCCTCTCTCTTCTCTCTCTCCTCTCTCTTCTCTATCTCCTCTCTCTCCTCTCTCTTCTCTCTCTCCTCTCTCTTCTCTCTCTCCTCTCTCTTCTCTCTCTCCTCTCTCTTCTCTCTCTTCTCTCTCTTCTCTCTCTCCTCTCTTCTCTCTCTCTTCTCTCTTCTCTCTCTCCTCTCTCTTCTCTCTCTCCTCTCTCTTCTCTCTCTCCTCTCTCTTCTCTCTCTCCTCTCTCTTCTCTCTCTCCTCTCTCTTCTCTCTCTCCTCTCTCTTCTCTCTCTCCTCTCTCTTCTCTCTCTCCTCTCTCTTCTCTCTCTCCTCTCTCTTCTCTCTCTCCTCTCTCTTCTCTCTCTCCTCTCTCTTCTCTCTCTCCTCTCTCTTCTCTCTCTCCTCTCTCTCCTCTCTCTCCTCTCTCTCCTCTCTCTTCTCTCTCTCCTCTCTCTTCTCTATCTTCTCTCTCTCCTCTCTCCTCTCTCTCCTCTCTCTCCTCTCTCTTCTCTATCTTCTCTCTCTCCTCTCTCTTCTCTCTCTCCTCTCTCTCCTCTCTCTCCTCTCTCTTCTCTCTCTCCTCTCTCTCCTCTCTCTTCTCTCTCTCCTCTCTCTCCTCTCTCTCCTCTCTCTCCTCTCTCCTCTCTCTCCTCTCTCTTCTCTCTCTCCTCTCTCTTCTGTCTCTCTCCTCTCTCTCCTCTCTCTCCTCTCTCTTCTCTCTCTCCTCTCTTCTGTCTCTCTCCTCTCTCTTCTCTCTCTCCTCTCTCTCCTCTCTCTTCTGTCTCTCTCCTCTCTCTTCTCTCTCTCCTCTCTCTTCTGTCTCTCTCCTCTCTCTCCTCTCTCTCCTCTCTCTCCTCTCTCTCCTCTCTCTCCTCTCTCTTCTGTCTCTCTCCTCTCTCTCCTCTCTCTCCTCTCTCTTCTCTCTCTCTTCTCTCTCTTCTCTCTCTTCTCTCTCTCCTCTCTCTTCTCTCTCTCTTCTCTCTCTCCTCTCTCTTCTCTCTCTCTTCTCTCTCTTCTCTCTCTTCTCTCTCTCCTCTCTCTCCTCTCTCTTCTGTCTCTCTCCTCTCTCCTCTCTCTTCTCTCTCTCCTCTCTCTCCTCTCTCTTCTCTCTCTCCTCTCTCTCCTCTCTCTTCTCTCTCTTCTCTCTCTCCTCTCTCTTCTCTCTCTCCTCTCTCTCCTCTCTCGTCTCTCTCTTCTCTCTCTCCTCTCTCTTCTCTCTCTCCTCTCTCTCCTCTCTCTTCTCTCTCTTCTCTCTCTCCTCTCTCTCTCCTAGAAACCATGCACTCATACTTGCAGAAACATGAGCTGAGATAAACCTGTTTTCTTGATAAATTACCCAGCCTCGGGTATTCTGTTATAGGAACAGAAAAGAAACTTTTAAACAATGGATTGGAAAATGGTTTCTCCTCTTAATCTGTACATGAATTTATAGCTCATATGGGGGATACTACTTTGGATGCTGGGCATACCACACAAAAAATTGTACCATCATTACTTCTGGGTCTTGATACCCCAGTGGACCATGCATATCATATTGGAGAGCTTACATTTCATCTTGGAGTAGACAGGAGGGTGATCCAGGTGATCCAGATGGCTTCCATAACATGGATTAGAATACCTCTTAGAATTGATCTCAGGAGTCAGTGAACACATAGAGTGCATAACCAACGTAACCTGCCATTAGCATTTCTCCTTTATAATGCTTCTTTGTGTGTGGGGGAAAGAAGATATTTTTATTTGCACATAAAGAATGCTGGTGAGACATATAAGAAATTGTTAAGTAGGAGATGGGAGAATCGCTTTTTCTTTTCCTTCTTTGTGGTACTGGGGATTGAACCCAGGGGCACTCTACCTCTGAGTTATATTATTTCCAGCCCTATTTTGTTTTTCATTTTGAAATGTTGAAACATGGTCTCACTAAATTACCATGCTATGGCCTTCAATCTGTGATCCTCCTGTCTCAGCCTTTCAAGTACTGAGATTACAGGCATGCACCACCATGCCTGGTTAAAATTGACTTTTCAGTATATGGATTTTCAAACAGATTTTTAAAACTTGTTTTGAGTTTTGAATTGCATGGATCTATTTTTCTTTCTTTCTTTCTTTCCTTCTTTCTTTCTTTCTTTCTTTCTTTCTTTCTTTCTTTCTTTCATAGTATTGGGGATTGAATTCAAGACTTTGCACACACTAGGCAAGTATGCTACCACTGGGCTATATCTCTAACCCTTTATTGTTCTTTGAGATGGGGTCTTGCTCTGTTGCCGAGTCTGGCCCCAAACTCCTGGGTTCAAGCTACCTTCCTGTCTCAGCCTCCTGAATAGTTGAGACTAAAGGTGCTGTCATGGCTTATGTCTTAAATTTCCTCCCAATTCATAAATGTTCAAGACTTAATCTCCAGCCTATGAAACCAGGAGGCAATGCAGCCTTCAGGAGGTGGGGCCTGGTTGAAGGAAGTTAGGTTATTTGGGGTGCGTCCTTGGAGGGGATGCTGGCAACCTGGCCCCATTCATCTTTCTTTGCTTCCATGTTGCCGGAGGTGAGCATCTTTGACCCACCATATGTTCCTGCCATGATGCGCTGTCTCGTCACAGACCCAGAAACAGCAGTGCCAAGCAGCCATGGACCATAAACTCTGAAACCCTGAGCCTAAAGAAGTCTTTCCCCCTTTTAAATTGATTATCTAAAATATTTTGTTATAGAGACAAAAAGCTGACTAGCACAGATACACACCACTGGGATTTCCATGCATACTCTTATTTTGTGGTTCAGGGACAGTTTACCACTGAGCTATAGCCCAAATCCTTTTTAGTTTTTCACTGTGATGCACGGTCATGCTAAGTTGCCCAGGCGGGCCTCGAATTTACAATCCTTCTGCCTCAAGCCTCCCAAGTGCTGGGGTTACAGGTGTGAACCACCATGCTCGTCTTCATGCCTATTTACTTTATTTTTATTTATTTATTTATTTTTTGAGGGTCTGGGGAAGGAACCCAGAGGCATTTGACCTCCGAGCTATACCCCCTGCCCTACTTTTTATTCTTTATTTTGAAACCGGGTCTCACTGAGTTACAAAGGGCCTCCCTAAGTAGCTGAGGCTGTCCGCGAACCGCGATCCTCCCGTCTCAGCCTCCCGAATGCTGGAATCACAAGCGTGCGCCACCACACCCGGCTATGCCTATTTACTTTAAACATACAATTTTGTTTATTGTGTTTGGCAGATTTTAAAATCTCTCCTCTATAGATCTGTACAGTTATCTGACGCTTGCATGAGTACACGCACACACACACACACACACACACACGCGCGCATGCACACACACTCTTTCTCATCCCTACACCTTTGCCCTTTTCCCTCAACACATGTGAGTTACAATGAACATTTCTAAGCCTTGACTTACAACTTCGTTGATCATTTGAGTTGAGCTAGACAAGCATTTGAAATATTGGGCAATGCTTGAGCCAGGGTGGAACATTGGCAATATCCTATTTATGTGAACTCATATTTCCATCAATGGTGGCAATAAAAAACAAATATCAAAGCAGGGCTTAGATTTAAAATGCTTTGAATACATTATAACACATTAATTCCATAGAGGCTTTCAAACCCGCTGGATCAGGCATTTGAAAGTCCTTTATCTTGAATGGGTCTCTGTAATGTACGAGGGCATTACAGATGACAATTATGTTGACTTCATGTTTTACATTAAAAAATAAAAAGCATTGCAATTTCTGTTGGGGATGAGGGCATTTTTTTTTTCTAATCCCATAATTAGCTCCCTGAGTATCCAAAGAAAACATCTCATTCCAGTCTTTAGAATAGCCACATCTTTTTAAAAGCCAGATAATGTATGCGTTCACAGACACAAAGACCAAAATAGATCAAGTGGTGCCTACTCCATACTCTTAGGTGTCAGGATGTGGGAGAAAGGAATAAAAATAAGAAAGACATCACTGGCATTTCCAACTCTGGAATCTTCTTTTGTTTTTGTGTTTGTTTTGTTTGTTTGATTTTTGTTACTGGGGATTGAACCCAGGCAATTTTTGTTACACCCTCAGCCCTTTTTTATGTTTTATTTTGAAACAGGGTTTCATGAAGTTGATCAGGGTTTTGCTAAGTTGCTTAGGCTGGCCTCAAATCTGCAATCTTCCTGTCTCAGCCTCCCAAATACTATGACTACAGTTGTATACCACGAAGCCAGGCTCTAGTACTGGAATCTTGACAACATCCTCATTCATTGAACTGTTGAATTATTCCGCACGCACGCTTAATTATGCAGAAGAATCTGTAGGTTTGACAACACAGAGAATAATAAAAGGTTCTCCCTGTTCTCAAGGAGTCCGTTGTCTGGTGAGAGGGACGGTACCGCCAGGTAATTAGAGTGTCACCTGGGACGTGCTTAATGGCAGAAAGAAAAAGGTGCTCCTACAACATGCAAAAGCGAGATGCACGTAAACACAGGCTAACTGATGGTTTGTTGACTATTTTAAGCATTTGTTTTGTCTGAGATGGGGTGTGGACTCATTTTCTCTGTGACTCAAGGAACACTGCTGGAAGTTTGATGGCTCTCGACAGCCCCTTACCAGGGCATTGGTAGGTTCCTGTACGTATTCATTCAGCAAACATTTATTTAGGGTTGGGCACTATGCTGGTTTCCACAAATATTGAAGGCTGACAGAAATGTGGTTTGGGGTCCACTTAAAAAATAATATTTATGGCTTCTGACGTTATGATTTCAAATCCTTAGACAACAAATCTTCATTCTGGGATCTGTTGGTAGGGTAACTGAAAGCCTAAAGCATTAAAAAAGAAAAGTATAATGATTGACTAGCAGAGTCCCAGATAATCTGAACGGTCACAGATTTTTGTAATTCTAACCTGACCCTCATGCCCATGGTGACACTGCCACCCAATCAGGCCTCTGTCCATGGTAAGAAAGAATACAGATAAGGATCCTTTACTACATAAAAGTTGTTGTGAAGTTAAAATAAATAAGTTTGTGGTAAATTTAAATAAAATGCTTATTAGTACAACCACTATCAAAATCAGTATGGAGATTCCTCAAAAGACTAGGAGTGGAAATAAAATATGACCAGTTTATCAGTCCTTGGTATCTTTCCAAAAGAATTAAAATCAGAATACTATAGTGGTACATGCATACTAATGTTTATAGCAACATAATTCACAATAGCCAAATTATGGAACCAACCTGTCTGCCAACAGAGTAATGGATAGCAAAAATGTGATATAATACACACACACACACACACACACACACACACACACATTGGAGTTTTACTCAGCCATAAAGAAGAACAAATTTATGTCATTTGCAGGACAATGGACGGAATATTATAAGAATATCATGCTATGTGAGATCAGCCAATACTTGGAAATGTGTTTTTTTCTTATATGTGGAATTTTTCTTAAATGTGTTTTTTGGTCATGTGTTCTTTTCTTATATATGGAACCTAGAGAGAAAATAGGAATTTTAGATTGTTGAGTAGAATGGGAGAGCAGTGGGAGGGGATAGGAGGAAGCAGGTGGGAAGAGATAAAGAAGAACTGATGGAAGAAACAGTTCAAATTGTGCTACATCTATCCACGAATGAAGGTGTCACTACCAACCTCACTGTTGAGTACCGGGAGGGGTAGGTAGCGAGGTGGGACTCGTGAAGGGAAACAACACCTGCATGCACGTTTGTATGACTTTGAACCTCACTATGAGATATTATTATCATATCATGAGGTATAATTATCATACACTAATAAAAGTATCTAAAAATTGGTGTAGCTCCAATTTGGGCATTGTTTTAAGTGCCTCAAACGTGCCAGGTTCTGGATTCCACCCCCGGCATGACAATAAATAAATAAATAAATAAATAAATAAATAAATAATAAAATGCTCCCCAAAGAGAATGCTATCTTCCACCCCTGAATTAATAGCAGTCCATAGGTCAATATGAGTGTGTGCATAAGAAGTGGGGGGTCTTTGGTTGTTTAACTATCAGGTCATTTAGAGGCCTTGGAAGCTGTGTCTAGGAATCACTAAAGTATAAAGGAGACTGAAATGTCTCGACTTCACAATCAGATTTAACCTCTTGCACAGACCTGGCAGCAGGTTATGTTTCCCCCCACAACAAGACCCCATGGATGTCTCGTTGGGGATGGATGGACCCCATCATGGTGAAGCGGCTTCCCAAGGAGGCAGGGTCAGGACGGCAGCAGAGCTGAGCTGTCTGAGGCCCAGTGCCCATTTCACAACGTCACAGCTGCCCAAAGAGAGGGCCATGGGGAGCCAGCGCTGCACATGTCATGTCAGTGTCTGCCAGAAATGTCACACCAATCCTTGGGCTTTGTTAGCACCGATTGAACTTGGGGGAATTTGGGGTCAATTCATACTAACTCCAACTGCCCGGCCTGTGTGAGGGCATGCTGAATGGAATATTCTTTTGAATGCTCTGCCAACGATTGAATCCCAAAGTGTGTTCAGATGGCCATCAGCATCAGAGTGAACTGGGGAGGTCGTTAACAATGCAGATTATGGGGTTCCTGTGCTGTATCCACTGAACCCAAAGATAAGGGGCCTGGAAACTGCATTTAAAGCTCTTTATGGGGAGAATGTAGTGAAATTAGAATCCTTGTCTACTGCCAGTGGCAATGTAAGATGGTGCAGCCAATATGGTGGTTCTTTGAAATATTAAGCATGGAATTATCATATGATCCAGCTATTCTACTTCTGAGTATATACACAAAATGACCCAGAGTAGGAACTTGTGCAGATAATCTGCACACTCATGTTCATTGCAGTGTTATTGACAGTAGCCCAAAGGCAGAAGCAAACCAATGTCCATGGATAGATGGATAAACAAAATGTGCTCTCTACACATGATGGAATATTATTCAGTCTTAGAAAGGAAGGAGATTTGGGCATATACTATAATACAGAAGGCCTTATGCTAAGTGAAGTTAGCCTGTTGCAAAAGGACAAATACTGTACGATTCTACTTATATGAGGTTTCTAGAGTAGCTAGATTCATACAAACAGAAAATATGGTGGTTGCCAAGAGAAGGGAATGAGGAGTTAGTATTTAATGGGTACAATTTTAGTTAGTATGTTTGTATTATTTTATTGGGGATGAGACCCAGGGGTGTTCTATCTCTGAGCTACACCCCCACCCATTTTATTTTTTTAATTTTGAAACAAAGTCTTACTAAGTTTCTGAGGGCCTCATTAAATTGCTGAGATTGTTCTCAAATATGTGATCCTGCCGGGCGTGGTGGCACACGCTTTTAATCCCCGCGCTTGGGAGGCTGAGACAGGAGGATCACGCAGGTTTAAAGCCAGCCTCAGCTGCCTTAAGAGACCCTGTTTCTAAATAAAATATAAAATAGGTCTGGGAGTATAGCCCGGAGGTAGAAAGCCCCTGGGTTCCACCCCCAGTACCACACACACACACACACACACACACACAAAAAAAAACCACCTGTGATCCTCCTGTCTCAGCCTTCCAAGTACTGGGATTACAGGTATACGCCACCACATCCAGCCATTTTCAGATTTCCAAGATGAAAAGTTCTGGATGTGGGTGGCAATAATGGTGGCACAGCCTTGTGAATGTGCTGATAGCCACTGACTAAACAGTATGCTCAATAATGGCTAAATCAGTAAAGCTTACATTATGTATATTTTATAAAGAAAGAATGAAGCTTGGCATGGTGGCACACGCCTGTGATCTCAGTATTCAGGAGACTGAGGCAGGAGGATCACAAGTTCAAAACTAACCTCAGCAACTCAGCATGACCTTGTTTGAAAATAAGAAAAGGGACTGTGGGTGTAGTTCAGACATGTAGAATGTGTCCTTGGATTCAATCCTTTGTACAAAAAGAAAGAAAGACAGGAAGAAAGAAAGAGAGAAAGAAAGAAAGAAAGAAAGAAAGAAAGAAAGAAAGAAAAGAGAAAGATCCCAAGTTCATTATTATGCCACTGAAGTTTGCCATAAATTTTTAACCTCTCTTACTCCTCTCTTTTCTTCACCTTTGCATGCAGTCTGTTACCACAGCCATTCTTTCCTAGTCCTTCTTTCCCATCCTGGTCCTGCCACTCTTTAAAGCACCAACCTAATCATCTATGCATCAAAGCTGTCCACGTCCCCCATCTCCTGGTCCCATGCAACCCAATTATTGTGGTTGACCAGTAGTCCCAATACACACCCTCTGTCGAGCAGGCAACCACCTGGTGGCCATGAAGACACTCTGCTCTTTTCATCTCTGTGCTTTTGCTCCCATAATTGCCTTCAGGATGATGCTCCTTCCCCCCCTGTACTTTATCTTCTCAAGCCCAAAACCACCATCTCCATCCCTAGACTCTTGTTACTTTTGGCCACCAACTTGTCTTACACAGAAGCACTTCACTGATGTCCTTAGCACTATTTTTGCCGCTCAAGTAGGGAGGAAACTACACTCCAGAACCCATTTTAGGTTTCTTTTCTATCTCCTGCAGTCAGATCTAGCAGAGTCCCAGATTCCCTGTAAATTATTCAGCGACTACTAGTTGCTGAGTATGAATAAGATTCGACTTAGACAACCAAGCTGAGCAAATATCAGATTACAAATCAGTTCCAAAACATCACCTGCACTCTTTCAAATTTATCTGGGATGTATATTCCTAGCCCAAGGGTACCTGCTGGTGTTTAAAAAAAATCGCTGGGTCTCCTCATTGGGAAAAAGCAACTTTCAGTGTGATTTGAGGGCAAAGCTGGGAGCTTGAGGGCTGGTTGAGTGGGAAGCAGTCGGAATGTGTGAGACAGAGGCGGTGTTGACAAGGACACTTCAGTCATCTGATGAAAACTGTAGAGAGGCAGCCTGGAGTCCCAGAGCTCAGTGGTGGGCAGGGAAGTAGGACGCTGAGCTGCTGGAGCCCAGGCAGTGTCCAGGGGAGATGTGTGAAGGTCAGGGGAGATGTGTGAAGGTCAGGGTCCCCAGGGCACCACTTCACATGCTTCTCATCCACCCTCTTGTGAAGTGTCACCAGTCTCTGCAAATGAGATCATCAGAAAAGTCCAGGGGCGATCTATGGATAATGAGAACTTGCTTTTCAAGTCTTAATGACCTGCTGCTCACAAACCAAATATGTGCCCCCCATCCCCATGCACCAGGTGGAATAGAGAACTGTATGGATTATACAGACACCCTGGATTCCTAATGCCTGATTCCAGTCCATCATGTGCATGGTTTTTTGTGGGCTGGACACTGGAGATTCTTGCTAGATGCTGGCACCAACACAGAGTTGAGAAGAAGAGACTTACTGGCCAGGGAAAGAGAGTTGTATGTAGGCCTTTAAACACAGTGTGTGTGGCACATATACAGGAGAGGATAGTATTTGAGCTTGAAGCTTCTATGATATCTTGATCAGTTTTGTGTTGCTATTACAGAATACTTGAGACTACATTGTTTCTCCTCCTGCAGGGTAGAAGTTTATTTGGTGGATGGTTCTGGAGGCTGGAAAGCCCAAGAGCCCAGTACTAGTGTCTGGTGAGAGTTCTCTTGTTAATTCATCCCATAGCAGAAGGTGGAAGGTCAGGAGAATACACGTGATGGAGACTGAACATGCTAGAAGGGACTGCCTTTATAACAAACCTGCTCTCGAGATGACTAACCTATTCCCGCAGTAATGACATCAGCCTTTCCCTCATGACCTGACCACCACTTCCAAGGCCCCACTTCCCAGCAGTGTGGCACTGGGGATGATGTTTCTGGTACATGGTCTTTTGAATAGAGCCTTTCAAACCATCACAAATGTCACATACTTGGACAAAGAAGAAAATTCTACTCTTTAATAAGAAACATATTTTGGCTTTGTTCTTTCAAATTTTATGTGATCTTTTAAACACCCTCTTCTTTATAGTATCATGAGATAACAGTCTCCTATTTTGCCTGATATCAGCTTCTTTTTTCACTGCCAACACTATAGGCCTACGTAGACTAATTCTGTCATGGATATATTTGGTCATTTCTAAGCACCTGGTCTTGGGAGTGGCCTGTGAGGTCACAGACTCCAGAGGACTGCTGGCAGATGGCCAATTTGCATTCTTGTCCTGATAAAGCACTCTCATCAATAGAGAAGCTAGTTCCTGTCCCTTGGAAATAGAAAGTACTGATGGGGTGGGAGCAAGCTCTCACCTTGAGCACTCTCAGTGGGTTCCTGGACATTGAGAACATTCATCTGGTCTCGATAAAGGAAGTAGAACTGTAGCCTCTGTCTCAACTCCTTGTGCTTTCTGGCAAGAATGATCTTACGAGGCACCAAAATGACCCCAACCTATTGTTATCTAATGGACAAAAGGGTTGCGTCCCCATAGATATTTTCCCACCATTGAAATTAGAGGTTGAACAATAAATGTTGGAGAGGATGTGGGGAAATAGAAACTCTTCTACACCGTTGGTGGAAGTGCAAACTAGTTCAGCCACTATGGAGATCAGTGTGGAGATTCCTTAGAGAATGGGGAATATACCCACTACATGCTCCAGCTATACCACTCCTGGGTATCTTTCCAAAGGGGTTGAAACCAGAGAACTACAGTAATATATACATAACCAGGTTCATGGCAGCACAATTCACAATAGACAAATTATGGAACCAACCTAGGTGTCTACCAATAGATGAATGGATTACAAAATTATGGGATATCCACACAATGGAATTCTATTCTGCAATAAAGAAGAACAAAATTATGTCATTTATAAGAAAATGGAAGGACCTAGAGAACAATATGTTTAGTGAGATTAGCTAGTCATAGAAAGTGACGGGTCATATGTTTTCTCTAATATGTGCAAGCTAGGGAGTAATTGGGATACCAGAGGGACTCCAGATAATAGAGGAAAAACTTTAGTAGAGCCAGGGAGGTGATCTAAGGGAAGGGAAGGAGGAAGACTGAAGGTCATTAATGGAAATACTACCCTCAACTATGTGTACATATGTAATATACCAACATCAATTTTAGTGTTCTGTAATTGAGAAGGATGAAAATGGGGAGACTGAGGGGGGCATCAAGTGCTGTGTGCATGTATGTCATTGTCAACATGATTTACATTATGATGTGAGACTGTAATGCATCAATAAAAGCACATTATAAAAAAAAGAAATTGGTGTTTGAAATTTCCATAATTAGGGGTCACTTGTTAACAGGTGTACCTGTTAAAATATAAACATAGGGATGTAGAGGGAAACACATCAAGTGATATATGCATGTATAAATGTGTCACTTTGAATTTCACCATTGATGTACCGATTAAATTATAAAAATATAAACCTGTGAGCCGGATCACTAGGGTTAGAATCACCTAAAGAGATTTTAAAAAATATTAAACTTTAGCTGGGCACAGTAGTACTTGCCTGCAATCCCTGTACTTGGGAGGCAGGGGCAGGAGGATCACAGGTCGAGGCCACCCTCAGAAACTTAGTGAGATCCTGTTTCAAAATTAAAAATTAAGAATAGGGCTGGAGGGCAGTGTAGCTTAGAAGTTGAATGCCCTGGGTTAAATCTCTAGTGGAAAAAAAAAATCAAACCAGTCCTAACTAGAACAAAAAACTAGAATTTACCTCAAATGAGCTACATCTAGATATCTGGAAAGTGAAACCAGGCTGACTTATCTCAAACCCCTAGACGATTCCAATGAACAGCAGAGGTGGGAGAAGAGCTGTCTGTCATATGTGAGTGGGACCCGAGGACCCAGGAGAATGGCCAGACCTTCAGGAGAGCACGTTCTCCTCAAGGGGACAGTAACGGCCCTAAGAGACGTCCACTTCCCCTGCAGCTTGAAGTGGGGCTTATGGACGTGCAGCATCAGCATCTTCTGTCCATTTGGGTTTTATTTTGGGGGGTACTGAGGACTGAACCCAGGGGAATTCTACCTCTGAGCTACACCCCAGCCTTATTTTATTTTTATTGAAACAGGATCTCATTCTCACAGAGTCACAGAGGCTGGTCACAGAGGCTGGCCTGGAATCTGTGGTCTTCCTATCTCAACTTCCCAAGTACTAGGACCACAGGTGTGTGGCGTTATGCCCAGCTTGACCATTGTGTTAGAAACAGACTCCAGGGCCCATCTCAGAACTACTGAGTCCAGGTCTGTAGCTAATAAGATCTCCAGGTGACTCATGGGCACATAAAGTTTGAATAGGGCTGTCAACATGGTGTCTTTCTTGGGGTTTTACTGTTTACTGTTACTGTGTTGAGTCATGTTTCCCACACACACATACACACACAAATTGAAGTTCTACCTCTGGTATTTCAGAGTGTAAGCTTATTTGGAAATAGGGTCTTTACCGAGGGAGTCAAGTTATAGTGAGATCATTAGGGTAGGCCCTGATGCAATATGACAGGGGCCCTTATAAACAGGAGAATTCTGAACACAGAGATAGGCAGATAGGGAAAAAGATCATGTCAAACATCATATGACATCTACCTACAAACCAGAGAGAGGCCTGGGAGAAATTTGTCCTCTAGGGTTCTCAGAAGAAACCAACCGTGTCAATACTGCTATAGTCTGGATGCATTCGTCCTTCTGAATTCATGCAGGAGTTTAATTCCCAAAGATATATGTTAAGGCTATTAAGAAGAAATTTAATCTGATTATGGTGTTTAGCATTGATGTTTTTGAGATTAGATTAGGTCATTAGGGTAGAGCTCTTCTGATTGAGTCCTAGTGGTTTTGTACGAAGAGAGGGAAAGAAATCAGAGAGATACACATATTGTCCCACCACGCTGTCATGTAGCAAGCGGGACCCTTATGAGAGCTGCACCATACGCTCAATGGACTTCTCACTTCAAAAACTGTGAGCTAAATAAACCTCTTTTCTCTACGAAGGAGCCTGCCTTAGATGCTTCATTATACTAATGGCAAGCAAAGATGAATACTTTCATCTCAGACTTCTACAGAACTGTGAGATGATAAATTTCCGGTGTTTAAGCCCCCAGTTTGTGGTAGTTCATTATAGCATTCAAGGAAACTAATATATACATGCTGTTTTCTCTCTATTTCATTGCCAAACTCCCTGAGAAAGAATCAAAATAGATCCATCAGTCACTGTCATCTCTGATCTGCAAGGATGCTGGCAGCAGAGCCTGGAGGTGGGCTACCAACGGTTAGAAATCCAGAGTGACTTCTAGCCGGGGTGGGGTGGTGGCCAGTCTCCTTTGGCAGGCAGGGGGTTTCCTGGGTTGCTGTATGCTCTATCAGTCTTAAGCACCCACTATGGCCAACACATCATAAAAGGGCACTGTGGAGACTAAATTGTTTATTTATACCAGGATTAAACTGTCTGTCATGTAGATATTTGCAGACTGATCAGCGAGAGGAAATCTTGGTAGCCCAATACAAGAAGTCTGCGGAGGCCACCCACTTTTCTTAAAATCCAGTTTCTTTAACTAGTTTTTGTAAGGCTCCCTCATCCCCAAACCCAAATCCAATTTCAAGAGCTCAGTAAACTAATATGGTCTTTGCCGAGGTTGTGTTAGAAGAGGGAATAAATATTTCCATTTTCCTTATGTTGTATATGAACAACCTCCTCCAACATACTCTGAAAACTTCTTTCTCCCTTTGAAAATCACCAAGTCCCTTTTAATCTATAACCTCTACCTGATTCCATTCTTAACAGTTCTCAAAAAGGCAGGAAGTTTGTCCTATTCAGTCAAACAGGCTGAGATGCTACTTTCAGGGAGGCCGAGCTTAAGACCACCAGGATCACCTCCTCCCTGGTGCCATTTAACAAGTCGGATTTAACACAGGTTGCAGTGAGGGAGAATCCCGGACTGTCTCAGCAAGAGAGGGCAAGGAAGGACTTACAGGATGGGATTTGGTGGGATGACTTAGGATGTTTGGAAGCAGCTCTAGACTGAATGTTGTCAGAAAGTTGGAGCAATTATGCAATTGAGTTTCTCAAACACCTCTTGTATGGAGCTGGGCATAGTACTACATGTCTGTAAAGCCAGTTTTGGGAAGGCTGAGACAGGAGAATTGTAGGTGTGAGGCCAGCCTCAGCAATTTAATGAGATCCTGTTACAAAAGAAAAATAATAATAATAATAAAAGGCTGGGGTGTAGTATGGAGATAGAATGACCATGGTTTTAATCCTCAGTACCCTAAATAAATAAAGATAAATACTTATCTTTTTTTAGAGGCTAAAGTCTCTCTATTGGGCGCTTAGCAGGGCCTGAGGAGGGAGCACAGTCCTGGTCATTGCTGAGTCAGGTGCAAGCCTCAGAAACCCCATAGAGGGTTTTCTAAGATCCATTAGTGGTGACCTGCTGAAGCTTCACAGATGAGCCATTACTGCTACGGGCTCAGGGCTGGGAGCAGGGTTTGCGTAGCCTCCTCCTACCCATGAGAAGGGAAGAGCTGTGTGGAGCAAAGTACAAGGAGAGGCAGCTGGTGCTTCTAGTTCCCCTGCAAAGCTCTGGGGCAAAAATGAGGGGCAGCCACTGGAGGACTCTCTCACTGGGGAGGGATGTGGATTTGGAGCCTTCTAACTTCATCCTCCAGGAGGATCCACCCGAGAGAGGACTATGGTTAGTGAGGCTCAGGGCTTTCCATGCACTGCTACCTCTGCATGAAGCACCGGTCACACTGGCTTTCTAAGAAAGAACACGCCTGGCCGGGTATGGTGGTCCATGCTTATAATCTCATGATTTGGGAGGCTGAGACTGAAGGATCACAGGTTCAAGGTTAGCCTCAGCAACCAAGTGAGATCCTCAGATGCTTAGCAAAGACCTTGTTTCAAAATGAAAAATAAAAAGGACTGGAAGTTTAGCTTCAAGGTAGAATGCCTCTGGGTTCAATCCCTAACACACACAAAAAAAAAAAAAAGAAGAAAAGAAAAGAAAAGGAAGAAAGAAGAGAAGAAGAAAAGAAGAAAGAAGAAGAAAAAGGAAAAGGAAGAGGAGGAGAAGGAGGAGCAGGAGGAGGGGGAGGAGAAGGAGAAGGAGCAGGAAAAGAAGGAGGAGGAGCAAGAGGAGGAGGAAGAAGAGAAAGAGGAGGAGGAGGAGCCCTCTAAGACTACAGAAAACATTAAGTATTGATTGGTTGATCCCACGGGCATTGAGAACTGGTTTGGCAGCTACCAGGGAGTGTGCCCGTGCTGTTCTATTGGACTGAGGCTATGCCTTGGTCATGCCTGCTGATGTCTGTTTGTATTTCACCTTGCCACTCCTCCTACCTTAGATCTCAGCGTATTCACCTGTGAACTGGTGACCTAAGCTTCCTAAACTTAGGCTTCCTCATCTGTAAACTCCCCTCCCCCGCAGGGCTGGGTAAGGAATGCATGAGGTGCTTGCCCAGCACCCAGCTCTGTCCTCTTCTTTCCTTTCCTCACAACTGGGGGGAGATGGGACTTGAAAGGGGGGGCACCCACTAAGTTCAGCCACATCAACTCTGTGGCATCCTTAAGTCATGCAGGAATCAGAAGTTGTCACACGTTTGTAATCCCAGCATTCTGGAGGCTGAGACCAGAGGATCGCTATTCGCAGACAGACTCAGCTACTTTAGTGAGGCCCTCTGCAACTCAGTGAGACCTGGTTTCAAAATAAAGAATAAAAAAGAGGGCAGGGGGTGTAGCTTGGAGGTTGAATGTCCCTTGCTTCCATCCCCAGACCCTCAAAAAAAAAAAAAAAAGAAAAATGAAAAGAAGAAAAAAGAAAAAGAAGAGGAAGTGGCCGGGCATAGTTTATAGTCCAGGACATGCAAAGGGCTTTCCGTAAGCTATAAAAATCACATTGTGTTTATCGTAAAAGGTAATCTTGAAAATCATGAGTCAACCCTTCTCTTTCATGGATGAAGAAACTGAGGCCCATCTAGGAGCTGACTCGTCTCAGTCACTCAGCAAATAATCGGCAGAGCCGGGAGGATAATAGACATCCAGAAAAGCAGGTTTGCTGACTCAGGGACATGAGCTGCTGAACAAACAGCGAAGCCTAAAGCAACGTGTAAAAATCAGCTAAGACGTATAGGTGCTCTTTACTCTGTGCCAGGCGTTAGCCATTTTTCTACTCTTCCGATGCATTGTAGGGGTACGTCATAGTGAGGTTCAGAGTGATCCAGACATACAGGCACACGGGTCTTAGTGCAGCCTGCGTTTCCACCCTCCCCCTCCCCTCCCTACATATGAGAGGGATCGGCAGTGATAGCTTCGTATATGGACATGGCATTATTGGAAACGTTTCTTTCATCAGTTCTCCTTTTCCCCTCCCACCTCTCTCCCTCAATCCTGTTCCACTCTCCTACTAGTCTCCTTCCCCATTTACTTAAAGTCTCTTTTTGTTTTCTGTTTTCTCTCTAGCTTCGACATGTGAGCAAAAACATACCGCCCTTGACTTTCTGAGACTGGCCGATCTCACTTAACATTATATTCTCTCGTTCCGTTCACCTTCTTGCGAATGACATCATTTTGTTCTTTATGGTTGAGTAAAATCCCACTGTGTCGACTACACCATAGCTGCTTTATCCATTTGTCCGTTGGAGGATACCTAGCAGTGGTATGGTGTAGTGGTTGTACGAGTGTGCAGTCTCAAAGACAGTGCATAAGAGTTTCAGTCTCCTCACATCCTCACCAGCATTTATTATTGTCTGTATTTTTTTTTTTTTTGGTGGTACTGGGGTTCCTGGAAGCCCTTCTATTTTTTATATTATATTATATATATATATATATATATATATATATATTATATATTCCCAGACCTATTTTTTATATTTTTGAAACAGGGTCTCTTACGCCAGCGCGGCTGGCTTCGAACCTGCGTGATCCTCCTGTCTCCGCCTCCCAAGCGGGGGGGATTACAAGCATGCGCCACCACGCCCGGCTTATTGTCTGTATTTTTGATGATCGCCATTCGAACTGTATTTTCTGTGTAGTTTTGATTCGCAGGCCCCTGATTGTTAACGATGCTGAACATGTTATTCATATATTTATTGGCCATCTGTATCTTTGCAAAAGAATTGGAATCAGAAATACTATAGTGATACATGCTTATCCATTTAAAATTTTACCTATTTTTATAATCCTATGAAGTAGGCAGAACAATAAAGTACTACCATCATTCCCATTTTAAAGATGAGGAAACCTAGGTGCCAGTGGTAATTGTCCAGGGTCACACAGTGAGTGGCAGAACCAGGGTTTGGATGGAGGTGGTCTGACTTTCAAAATCAGTGTTCTGAACTACTATGACTTAAATGCTGGGATCCCCTCTAAAATCATGTTGAAACTTCATCCTCAATGCAATAGACTTAAAAAGTTGGCCTTGTGGAAGTGATTGAGCCCTGTGGGCTCCACCCTCATGAATGAGATTAGCTTCTCATAAATGAAATCGGTAAAAGGGCTCAAAGTTGAAGGGAGAACTCTCTCGCCCTTCGCCACCTTCTGTGTGAAGACACAGTCTTCCTCCTTCCAGGGGATAACAGGCATCATCTTGAAAGCAGAGAACAACTGTCACCAGATACTGATCTTTGGGCTTCTTGGCCTCCAGAAAGGCAAGAGATTAAATTATACCATTTATAAATGACCCAGTCTGTAGTATTTTGTTAGAGGCACAAATAATGACACCTGGAAACTTGTTGGAAATGCCAGTTATTGGTCTGACCCAGGACAGCTGGACCAGGTGCAGAAGGCTGAGAAGCGCCACCTCCAGCACAAGCCTTTCTTTCCCTTCTTTCCTCAGAGAACCTCTGCTGGAGAAGGGAAAGGAGGCTAAAAAGAGCATCAGCCAGATCTGGGAAGTTCCCTCCAGGACACACTCGGATGGCCGCTTTTGAATTTTAATGGGTGCCAGAAGCAATCTGGGCTGGGAAGGTGCCATATTGGTATTCAGTCCATCTCTTTCTGTAGACGTAAATTTGGGGTTTATTTATATTTTTCCTTTTTCCCCCTGGTCTAAGTACCTAGCAGAGAATGGACCATTGGTAATCAATAAGCTTTTATGCTGCTCCTAAATGACTTGTTTTCCACAGAAAGCTAGCCTGAAAGCAGTAGATCACAGGCAGGGACAGGCTTCCTGGATGGGGGATGTGCTTTGGGGAGAAAGAGGCTGGCATGGTGAGCCTGTGAATCACTCCAAACTCAGCCTGCTTAATGCCAGCCTGCCTTCCTCCTCTCCTCTCCTCTCCTCTCCTCTCCTCTCCTCTCCTCTCCTCTCCTCTCCTCTCCTCCCCTTCCCTCTGTCCTTTGTGTCTGCTTGTAGACCACCTTGCCACCCCTTGCACCTTTCCCAGGACTTAGATCTGCTTCCTCTTCTCTTCTTTCCTCTCTTTTCCTTTTTTTCTCTTAGGTGATAAATACCTGTATGACCTCTAGCCAGTTCCTTAAGCCATCTTTGCCTTGATTTTCTTATTGGAAAAAAATAGAAGTAATAATAACATAGGAGCTTGCTCATCTTCAAGAATTATCAGAAAAGTATACATGTGAATCTGAAAATGTTTTGAGCTAAGGGAAAGACTGTAATGTAGCAACATTTTAAACTACCATTTCTCCTATGTCTTCTTTTGTGGATCCAAAACTGAAAAACCAAAGAAAAGCACAACCCAAACCCAAATCAAGCAAACACAACACAACAACAACAACAACAACAACAACAACAACAACATACACACACACAGAAGTTCTTTTATTTTTATTTATTTTTGTGATACTGGGGATTGAATCGAGGTGTGTTCTACCTCCAAGGTACACCCCAGCCCTATTTCACTTTTTATTTGAAAACAGGGGCTCACTAAGTTGCTGAAAGCCTTATTAATTTGTCCTTGAACCTGTAATCTTCCTGTCTCAGCCTCTCAATTACAGGGATTACAAGTGTGCACCACCACACTCGGCTCTCATCCCCTGTCTTGATGGCAGGAATGCTCTTGTGCTCCGAGCTGGGTCAGGTGAGCAGCACTATCAGTGATCAATTAAAACTTCTAGAAGAATAGACACCAGTGCCCAGCCCTAGAAGAACACAAACACCATCACCTGAGAAAAGCTGATAGAGAGAAGAGAGGAAGAGAAAGTGAGTGAGTGAGTGAGAGAGAGAGGTGGGGGGGAAGAGAGAGAGAGGAGAGAGAGAGAGAGAGAGAGAGAGAAAGAGAGAGAGAAAGAGAGAGAGAGAGAGAAGGGAAGGGAAGGGAAGGGAAGGGAAGGGAAGGGAAGAGAAGAGAAGAGAAGAGAAGAGAAGAGAAGAGAAGAGAAGAGAAGAGAAGAGAAGAGAGGGGACTGTCATTCTACCAATGGCAGGGCCAGGCAGATGGAGAGTGGAGAAAGTGGCCAGGCAGGATTGGCTCGGGTGTGACCTTAGCCAGGGGATCCGCTGCTGGGAGACACAGAGTCTAAGTGGAATCTTTCTGTGGACCTGTGAACGATGCAGTGGTAGATTCCCGGGAGGACGGGTCTCCAAAGGACCCATGCAGCCCCCAGTGGAGAAAGCTCCATCCAAGGCTACCAGTTTCCTGGAGAAACTGGTGGAGACCTTGTGTCCTGCCTTCCCACTCCTCGTTCAAGAGTTGGAGGGGGCATGAAGAGTGGAGAAAGCGGTGGGTTAGGCAGAGCTCGCTGAGAATCTGTCTACTCCTCCGTTTCCAACTGTGCATTTCTGAGCTGGCCATAGGAGAATCTGAAAAGAAGGGGAAAAACTGAAATTGGATGACATTAGAAACTTGGTTTAGAGACACTGGGACAAAGGAAATACTATCAGGAGATAACTGTGGTTGAAAAGATGGTTTATTATTCACAGTTCCCAAGCAGAGGGGCCTGCCATGGGGGCCACATGGAGAAAAAAACAATAGACGGGCTGTGGATAAGGGCATGTGCTGTGGTTTCTGAGGAAAAGCTTAGCATGGGCTGGTTTGAATTATCTCCACCTGCTCTGGGACATGGGGACTGTTCTTACTCGTCTGGGACCTGGCCCTGGGGTGGCTGGGGCAGGTGGATAGTTCTTAGGGTGTGAGAACCCAATAAAAGAGGAGGTTGGGGGTATGGACTCTGGATTGGTGGGTTTGTATTTGAATAGCTTCCCTTTGGGAGGAAGATGCCCCCCGAGGATGTGGGTAGGGTGACAAGGGAGGCAGACAGCCACAGCAGAGTTGATATACACGCAGGGAAGATGCTAAGACATCAAGGAACTTGCTTAACACACAAAGCCAAATCAGTCCTTAGGATTAAGCACTCTGGGAAGTGAGGCTCTTTAGATTTCCAGCTTCTATAGCCTAGGAAGTCAAACTGGAAGGAAACTGGAGTCAATGCCGAGCAAACTGATCTTCCATCAAACACATGTTAATCACACACTCCACAAATACACATGGATCTGGAGATTAGAGGTGGAGAGTAAGTATTTTAGCAATTCTAATATCATCTTCATGCAGTGCGATGGTCCTACTGCAGACTTCTCCGTGGAGGCCACCATTTAAGAACAGTAATTAAAAAGCCACACAGTAAAGATGCACATGAGGACAGCCTCAGGTGCTGCAGAGGGCATCGACGGACATGAGATCATATGGACCCAACACACCTTCATGAAGTGGGCCCAGCATGTGATATCCCCATTGCCAACACGAGGAAAGGGAGGCCCGGAATGGATAGCTCATTTACCCAGCTATCACAGGTAAGTGAGTAGGAGACCTGGAACGTGAGCCGTGGTGACTCCTCAGCTATACACCATAGAGTCGCACAGGTATTTTAGAAGATTTGCAGAAAATCATGGTTCTAATAATTATACATTTCATGCATTCCTTGAGGGGGGGAATACATTCTGAGAAATGTGATTGTGGGCGGGTTTGTTTTGTGACCATCATAGAGTCAGGCTACATGGTACAGTTGGTTTTAAAATTCCATTTGGTCAGGCATGGTGGCGTCGTGATCCCAGTACTTGGGAGGCTGAGACAGGAGGATCACAGGTTCTCGGCCAGCCTCAGCTACTTAGTGAGGCCCTCTGAAACTTAGTGAGACTCTCTTTCAAAATAAAAAAATAAAATAAAATAGGGCTGGGGGTATAACTCAGAGGCAGAATACTCCTGGGTTTTATCCTCAGTGCCCCACAAATAAAATAAAAAAATAATAAAATTTCACTTGCCATTTTTACTCTTTAAATATTTTGCTAAAGACTAAGACACAGACACACACATTAGCCCTGGCTTACATGGTCAGGATCATCAATATCGCTGTGGTCCACCTCCTTGTTCTGTCCCACTGGAAGGTCCTCAGGGAAGTCACACAGGACACTTCATCTCCAAGAATAACCACACTTTCTTCTGAAACCCCCGTGTGTAGGGTGTGTGTGTGTGTGTGTGTGTGTGTGTGTGTGTGCATGTGTATGTACTAGAGATTCAGCCCAGAGGCATTCTACCTCTGAACTACACCCTCAGCCCATTTTTTAAACTTTTTATTTTGAAACAGGAGCTTGCTAAGTTGCTGAGATTGGCCTCGAACTTGAGATCCTCCTGTCTCAACCTCTTAAGTACTGGAATTACAGGCATGTACCACCATGCTCAGCAGGGCTTGCTCTACTATTACACAACTGGCAGCAGAGTAGTTTTGTGTCTATCACCACAAACACGTGAGTACTGTGTCGCACTATGATGTCACTAGGCAAGAGAAATTTTCACTCTGTCATAATCTTAAAGCACCACCATCATATATATGATTCATCATGGACCAAAACGCTGCTATGTGGCTTGTGATTGTACATATCTTAAATTCTCTTTCAATTTAAGGCCACATGCCAAGTAAATGTTTAGAAAGAAAATTATGTTTGAACTTAAGGTAAAATATTGTCTCATGCTATAGGCCATAAGTGGAGTAGATCTGGAAGGGCGTGTGAAGGCAGTCTCTCTGTTCTTTGCATTCTCCTTTCCAATGCTGACAGGCACACTTGGAGACAGTGGTCGTGTCTGACTCTGTCACAGAGAAAGCGGAATGACCATTTTCACTGCATTCCAATTCAGAGCTGTGAAAACAGGCAAAGTATAGTGTTTGAAGGCGTCTTAATCATGTGAGCACACTCTGAAATAGGAGACACAAAACAGGTTGAGTTCTCTGTTGAGGAGCCAGTTTCTAAATAAATCACATGCTTTGGAAAAAAAAAAAAACACCCAAACCCAGCTCCATAGAGATTAAAAAAGAACAAGTGAAGGATACCCTGAGGGAACTCAGTGATTCAGACTGCAGACAAATAAATTACACCTTCGGTTCCGACTGACTCTGAGTGTGTGTGTGTCTAAAAAAATGTGCAAACACATGTGAAGAGTTATTTAGAGTTTAATTGGCTTAATGTCCTAATCACCGTGTTGTGAAACCAGGATACTAAGCTAGCAGATCTAATTATGGGAAGAATCCAATAGACAATTTCATTTATCGGGGAAATATTTATTTTCTCCAGATTTCTATTAGAGCGATGAGTAGTTCTATTTCATTGAGACCTTTGTACCACTAGAGAAACCAAAGGCTTGGTTTACTTCTGTGCCATCAAATTGGAAAAGAAACAGATTAACCTGGAATCAACTGGAAGGATTATTACTAGCCCATCAGGGAAAATTTATATGGAGCCAGCTGGCTTTCTTATACACTGTGTTTATGTGCAGGAGCCCCAAGTCACCCCCACTCCCAAACAAATTTGTTTTTAAAAAAGAAAAAGGATCCGGAGAGGTATGCTCCAGCTGATTCTGAGGTTATAAAAATGTGGTGCCAATATAAGGGAATCCTAGAATCTCAGGACACAGGAGAATGAGATTGCTCTTAGACAATTAAAAATGTTTCTAAAGATCACTAATCTTAGCTGTATTCTATGGAGGAGACAAAGAATCTTAAAATACTTTTTTTTTCTGGCTTTAGAAAACTTAGATTTTCATTTGTGTCTTCCCAGAAGATTCACTCTCCTTCCTAAGGGAGTAGATTGAGGGAAAATGAAAAGCAAATAATCTCAGGGCTAAGATTAGATGTGTGGTGCACATAGACATTTCCTCTTAGAAGCTGGTGGAATGGTCTCTCTTCTTTCATTCCTACCTCCTTTTACAATTCTCAGAAATGATTTTGAAGGGGTGACTAAAAACATGAGTCTCGGGGTTGAGATGTAGCTTAGGGATAAGGGCATGTTTAACATGTGTGAGGCCCTGGGTTTAATCTCCAGCAACCAGAACTAAACAAAATAAAAAATAAGTGATCTGAAATACACAGTGTCATTCAATTTCCTCTGGATTTTCTGATAAAAGGTCTGTTGAATTTTTGCCTTTTATTTCATTTTTAGTTTTTTTTTAATTGACATATAAAAATGGACATTTATGGGGTATCAGATGATATTTCAACATAATTATTCATTGTCTAATGTTGAAATCCGGATAAGTTTAGCTATCTCCTCAAACATTTATCATTTATTCTGGAATCACTTGAAGATATTTTCCTTGTCACTTTTTTTTTTTTTAAGAAATTTGATGATACAGTGCTATGTTAGTCAGCTTTCTATCAGTATGACAAAATGCCTGAGATAATAAGCTTATAAGGAGAAAAGGTTTATTTTAGTTCATAGTTTGGGAGGTTTTCAGTCCATGATAGCTTGACCTGTTACTTTTGGGCCTGGAGTGAGGCAATACATCATGGTGGGAATGTGTGGTCGAGAAAACTGGTTGCCTCATAGTGGCCAAGAGGTGAAAAAGCAGAATTCCCACAAGTCTCTTCAAGGCATGCCCCCAGTGACCTACCTTCCTCCAGTAAGTTCCACTTCTTAAAGGTTCCACCACTGCCCAATAGTGCAATAGTCCAGGGACAAAGCTTTTAATATGTAGGCTTTTGAAGAACACTTATCTAAAGCATAGTAGGTGTGTTTAGACTATGTGCATAGACCATTTGTTTAGTGTCTTTGATCTGTGGATTTATAATTTTAATAAAAATATAATAAAAATTATATATATAATAAAAATATATATAATATATAATATATATAATATATATATTATAATATATAATATAATATATATATAATATATATATAATATATATAATAAAAATTATATATATAATAAAATATAATAAAAATTGTAACATTTCAGCTTAAAAACATAAAGAGCCTTGGTGTCAGCAGGATTCCAAATCAGGGTCAAATGTAGGTTTTCAGTGGCATCATAGGGAAATTACTTAAGAAATTCTGACTTTTGATTGTTTTATCAGTAAAATGAAGATAATAATAGCTACCTTAGAAGGCAACCATAAGGCCTAAATAATCAAAGTAGCAAGATTAAGTTCAGAGATATTAGCTCAGTGTTTTAGACAACATTCTCACTGATGTAATCCAAAACAACTGACCACACAACTTAGAAGAGGAAAGATGTATTTCCTCACAATTTGGAGAGTCCAGAAGTTTTAGTCCATGTTAGGCTGGGTTTGTGGAGCTTAGAGCATGAAGGCCAGAAAGAGAGAGAGAGAGAGAGAGAGAGAGAGAGAGAGAGAGAGAGAGAGAGGGAGAGAATTCTCATATCATGTAGGCTGGAAGCAAGAAAGAAAGCAAAGGGAGGAGGGACCTTATATAATCTTTAAAGCCACACACTAGGGATCCCTTTTCAATAACCAAGCCCCATGTTCAATAGGGTTGCCTACTTTCTATGAGGTTGGGAGGACATCCTAAATCTAAACCATTACACCAAGTTTCTCCCTAGGCACAGTGTATTCCAAAACATGATTCCTTCTTACCTTTGATCGCTCTTCTCCAGAAGCATATATAGTCTCAAGGGAAAAAAAAAAACAAATATAAAAGTGAACATCCTATTTTTGAGCTGCAAATACGTTATCTTCTTACCTGTTTTTAATTTTTTATTGAGATAAAACACAAAGTACGCAGTCTTAAATATACAACTTGTTGACAAAATGTAGAAATTTCTAAATAGAAAGGTCTACAAAATGCCCAATACAATGAGTGAGAACATACCTTACTAAGGCAAACCGCTGAAATATTAAGATTCAGTAACAAAAAAAGATCCTAAAGGCTTTAAGGGTAAAGGGGAACATATAAAAGCAAGAGAATGTACATTTTATAGGAGTTTCTCAAAAGCCAGAATGGAAGCCAAAGATTCAGGGTGAAATGATTCTCTTCATAGCAAATTATTTATCCAGAGGGATGGCACAATAAAGATATTATTTTCCAGCCGGGCGTGGTGGCGCACGCTTGTAATCCCCGTGCTTGGGAGGCAGAGACAGGAGGATTGCGCAGGTTCGAAGCCAGCCGCGCTGGCGTAAGAGACCCTGTTTCAAAAATATAAAATAGGTCTGGCAGTGTAGCCCGGAGGTAGAAGGGCTTCCAGGAACCCCAGTACCACCACCAAAAAAAAAAAGATATTATTTTCCAGACATGATGGCGTAAAAATATTGTTTCTGCCTCTTATGCATCCTTTCTTGGAAAGTATTAGAGAATGTGTCTTTAATAATAAAAGGATATACCGAGAATGAGGAAGATAAACACTCTAGGGAACAGAATATCCAAAATCAGACAAAAGCAAAGCCCATCCCAGGCCAAGGCTGTGTAGGAGAGCTATCATGCTTTTGGGAGGAATACTAAAGGTTTGGGAGAGATAAGTTAGTACCTATTGTGTTTGGTCATAAAGGTAAACCATAGCACTTAGATGGTTTTATAATTCTGTTGAAGAATTTAATAAGAATTAACAAACAAACTAAACAAGCAAATAAAAATGATTAGCTCCAAATGATAACTATTATTATATCCAGAGAGAAAATGAAGACACATGAGGAATTAACTAAATCGTAATTCTAGGATTAATAAGTTACATACAAATCTAGCCAATATTAGGAGATGGGAGAGAAGGAACTGGAGACTAAGGAACTGAGGTGACACAGGATGGTACCTGTTTTCCATCACAGGAAATCACTAGATAATGTCTAAAACAGTTAAGTCAATAAATAATGTTCTAGTGATATAATTCAGAATTATATTTGTAAATGCTGTCAAAAGACCCAAAAGATGCTATTTTTCATTGCCAGGGTTGTAGTTCTATTTGGTTGTAAATGTGTATTTGTATTTCTTTGATAATGTTTTTGAAGATTTAAAGAAGGGTGACTCGAAATGAATACACCCTTTCTTTGATAATTTTTAAAAAGAAAATTTCACACACACAAAAAAGATGAGAGATGATATTCTTGAGAGTTTTGAGTTTCAAGAGCATGAGCTTGAGAATCTAAAAAGGATAATACCAGAAAGTTTATGCCATAAACAATGCATTAGAAAGAGAATCAATTCCATCATGCCTTTTGGAACCAGATCGATATCTGAGACAAGACATTGGAGAGGAGGATGGCAGAATCAGGTGTCAGTGTGGGGAGACCCCACTTCACTTCTCCTGTTCTTTCACTTTGTAAACTAAGCCTCTGGTGGGAAATGATAACAAGAACCTTTAAAACATTCTAGAGTTTGAAAGTCCATCAACCTTATGCTCCATTTCCCCAAAGACTGAAATCACATCCCACCTTATAGAGAAGTTACATGTCCATTATTAGCCATTCTGTGGTTTCTGTGTGGGAGCCACAGAAGGTGACTAATGTCCACTTCCTAGGTACAAAGGACCCTGAGAAGCCTCTCACCTCCCATGGTCCCAAGGAGCACGCTCTAAAACTTCTCTCCCTAATCTCAGTGGCTAAAAACCATAACATTTTATTTCTTGTTCCTGCCACATGTCCCTCTTATGGTCTTTGGGTGGCCTCTTTCAAAGATGTGAAGGAAGATGGCAAAGCCACCACATGAAACAGTCCTGATGGCCGAGAAGGCGCAGGGTACGGGAGGTGGTGACCTGCTCCCTGGTCCTGACAAGTTCTACTTGGAAGTGACACATGTCCATGTATCCTGAGAAGAAAACTCTTGAAGGAATGGCAAAGCCAGGGAGACCTCAAGATTGAGGAGAAGGAAATGAACAGTGCACAGACCCACCATGAGGATGAGGCAGGGTCCTTAGATTTCTCAGATGTTAGTGTGGACTGGTTATAACTCCTAAGGGCTTTTCAGGAGAAGCCATGCCCCTGTGTGCATGGGAGTGAGGCAGGAGGTGGCCTTAATCAGACTCTCCTGCCAACAACTGAACATGTGTGTGTCACTCAGAGCTTAGCTGTGTTCTTGGGGAGAAGGAGCCCACACTAAATTGATGGCACTTTGTGTTTTTGTTTTTGTTTTTGTTTCTGTCTTTTAGCAGAATGTAGGCTTACAGTAGAGGCAAGATTGAGTTGAAGGAAAGTTAATCTTGCTGTAGTAGGCTTCATTTCTATACCCTGACAAACAGTTCGACCACTAAGGTTCCAAAAATGTTATGTATTTGATCTCACTTAAACTCTCAGTCGAAAAAAAAAAAATTCTCACCTTGTCTGTTTTCCAAATGCAGAATGAGAAATTGAGAAATGATGTTTCCTTTCAGTACAGAAGATGACCTTGGGAGAGTGAATGGAGAGGCACTCTAGGGGGAAGCTGGCTCGGTCCCCTCTGCTGCCATCTGGGGGGGTGGCCGTGGGTGAATCCTGCTCCTCTCTGGACCTTCGTTACTCATCCAAGACGTGAGTGGGTTGGACTCGTGGTGTCTCGAGGCCACTTCTGTTTTTAGCATTCGGGTCATTTATGATCACAGAGGCTCAGGGAGGGAAGGGACACAAAAAGAGAGAGAGAAAAAAAAAAAGGAAAGTGTAGAAAATAAAGACTTAAGGAGAACACAGAGGGAAGAAAAATGAGACCAGAGAGGAAAACCCAATATCACATCTACAGAAAATAAAGTATATGGCTTGGCATTCTGTATCCTTAATGGAAGTTTATTAAATGACAAGACAACGGTGGTGGAGAGCCCTCAGCCATGCATCTTGAAACAGAAGCTTTGGTATTTACTTGGAAGACTAATTTCATTTTCCAGAAATAATTTTCGGTCCAAAGGGTTTACACGGGCAATTAAATTCTTACCTTTCAATGTATCTGCCTAAAAGCTACAAAAATAGTGACACTGTCTCCTCTGTCCTATGAGCCAGCACTTTCTAAGGGCATTTGTTACCTAATTCAGTCTTCACAACGTTATGAAGGAGTTCTGAGCAAAATTCCCAGTTACTGGTTATGCATACTGGTTATGCTCAGAGAGGGGAAGCCATTTGCCCATTGAGAAAGCAAAAACACCCGATTCAAATCAACGTGTGTTTTATTCCAAAGCCCACATCATTTCCCTCTGGTTTCCCAGTCATTGACAATGATCATAAGAAACACAATGAAAGCAGAGATTTGACCCAAGTCCACAGGCACAAGCAACAAGCAAGGCTTCCTCTTCTTTGTCATGGCTATTCATCGTTTTCATCGTTTTCATCTTCTCTCTCTCTCTCTCTCTCTCTCTCTCTCTCTCTCTCTCTCTATCCTTCTCTTTTATCTTCTTCATTTTTTTGGCATAGGTAGGTTATCTGAAATACTTTGGACCAAAAGTGTTTCTGATTTCAGATTTGGGAATATTCGCACATACCTAATGAGATTTCTTAATATGAACTTCATTAATGTTTCCAGAAACCTTATATGCACCCCCTGAAGGTAATTATAACCTGTTCAGTATTTTCAGTGCACCTCCATTGCCTACAACCTTGTCACATGAAGGTAGGTGTGGAATTTTCCACTTGCGGTGTTACGTTGGTGCTCAAAATTTTTTTATTTTGGATCATTTCGGATTTCAGAATTTTGGATTAGAGATGTTCAGCCTGAACTTGCATTCATCTTGTTCAAGAACTGAACCAACAGAAAGTACAGTGAGAAGTCTTAGCATCCCCAGTCATATCCTCCTGCCTTCACCTAAACTATTATTACTACTTTCTTTACTATTCCTTTATGCAAACACAAGCAAATGTAAATATGTATTCTTATTTCCTACTTTTTTATCCCCAAATTGGCATATCAGATCATCTTATACTGCTGGGAATGGCGGTACACATCTATAATCATAGTAGTTGGAAGACTGAAACAGGAGGATCACAGGTTTGAGGCCAGCTTCGGGAACTTAGCTAGATCCTGTTTTTATTTTTATTTTTTGGTGGTACTGGGGTTCCTGGAAGCCCTTCTATCTCTGGGTTACACTCCCAGACCTATTTTTATACTTTTCTAATTTGGAAACAGGATCTCTTAAGCCAGCACAGCTGGTTTCGAACCTGCGCGATCCTCCTGCCTCCGCCTCCCAAGCTCGGGGATTACAAGCGTGTGCCACCACGCCTGGTTAGATCCTGTTTTAAAATAAAAAAATAAAACAGGACTCAGGGTGTAGCTCAGCAGTAGAATGCCCTGGGTTTAATCCCTAGTACCATCCCCACAATAATTTTATACTCTGAACTTTTTTCACTTAATAAAATGTCCAGGAGATATATGATTTTAGTTCACAGATATTTTGAGTGAGCTTCCTCATTCTTGTCTGCAGTTCCAGAGCATTTCACCCTGTGAGCGAATTATAGGCTTATTTAGCCAATTCCTTAGACATGGATTCTTGGGTGGTTTCCAAGTTAGTATCACAAACCATGCCACAGTGAATAATCTTATCCTATGTCAGTTCACACTTGAAACATAATCCCAGGAGTGGGGTTTCTGGTCAAAGAGAACCCATTTGAAATTTTTGATGACTGCTGCTCTTGGGAGGGGCTGCGCTACTTTGCAGTCCCAGTGATAAAGAACGACAACGCCTGCTCTCCTGGCGCCTAGCCACAAGAACATTTTGTCAAACTTTTGGAATGTTTCCAATCTGATCAAAAGAAAATTATACCCCAGTATAGCTTTAATTTTTCATGTCTCTGATTATGAATGCTTGCAAGTATTTCTGACCATTTATATTTCTTATTCTGTGAACTATCCATGACCTTTTGTCCATTTTTCTATTGATTTTTGTGGTCTTTCTATTTTTCATCTCAGGGAGCCCTTCATAGACTTTGGACAAAAAGCACTTTTCTGTGTCCTGAGCTACAAATATTTCCCTGAGCTTCTCCACCCTGGTGTGTGTGTGTGTGTGTGTGTGTGTGTGTGTGTGTGTGTGTGAATTGTTTCCTATGCAGACTTTGTTCTTCTTTTCTTTTTGATTTTAGATCTTAAAACATAGCTAGATGATTGGGAATGTAGCTAAGTGGTCAAACACTTGCCTAGCGTAGTGGAAGGCCCCAGGTTCAATTCCCATTACAGAAAACCAACCAACCAACCAACGAACCAACCAACCAACCAACCAACCAAACAAACAAACAAACAAAATACCATAGTTAGATTTGTTGACCTACTCCAAGGTTATTTTATCAATCAGTCTAAGTAGGAAGCGAACAGCACATTCAAATTAGGGTATATGTCAAAAGGGCCTAATTACAGAAGACTCTCAGGGTTACTATAAGGTCACAGGCAAGTTTTATGGAACCTCCAAAAGTTGGTTTAAGAATCAGGGCCTAGCAGCAAAAGAGGTATCATCGCCCTCGGCTCAAGGGATGAGGTGACATCAACGTTATTGCAGCTGGAAGGCGAGGAAACTTCAGACCAGGCTGCCCAGAAGAGCGTGCGATGTGAGTTATCAGGAATAGCAGCTTGCAGGAGGAGACCCAGGAAAGAAGTACCCTGCCCTTGTTCGCAGTGGCTCCCACTGGCTCCACAGAGGGAGAGCTTCCTAGCTGAGAATGGAGATAGTGGGTTTGTGCTCTGCAGGAGGTGAGAGAGAACTGGATCCATGCTTTCTTGTGGCACTTGTATTTTTTTTATATTTCTGCATTTAAAGCTTGGCGCCATTAGAGTGTATCTTGACACATAATATGCAATGTGGTTCCAACTTCATTTACTTCCACAATGGCCACCTCCTTAGAGTTGTTTATTACAAAGTCCACCTTTGCTGATTACAGCATTCACGGTCACCATATATTAATTCCCACACATCTGTCTATGTGTGTGCCATTCTGTAATAATTATCAAGGCCTTGTATTTTAACAAATGGCAAGACCAGTCTATTCATATATATTTTATATATATTAGCATTTTCCTGGGCTAGGCTTCAATGTTGTCTGCCTATTTAGTTCTGAAGGTAGGTAACTTGTTAGGAAATTTCGGAAGACCATGATAGATTTATAAACTTACTAATAGAAGCTCCAAATCTTTATAACAAAGATTTGTGAAGAAACTTGCCCCAAACTCATCAGATCACATGCAAAAAATTATCACTTGAAATAATGGGACCAACTGGCATTAGACGCCTCCTGATGAGATCCACAGAGAGGAATATGGCATCACTCAAGTGGGATTTCTGCCAGAAACGTGCAACCTAAATTATTGAAACCAAGAGCCGGGCATGGTGGCGTACACTTGGTATCCAGTACTTGGGAGGCTGAGACAGGAAAATTGCAGGTTCACGGCTAGCCTCAGCAACTGGTAAGGCTCTCAGCAACTTAGTTAGACTCTGTTTCAAAATAAAGAATGAAATAGAGTTGGGTGTGTAGCTTGGAGGTAGAATGCCCCTGGGTTCAAAATAAAATAATAAAAAAAAGTTAAACCCAAAAGAGTAGCATTCAAACTTAAATTAGAGGACGGTCTTTAAAAGCCTCAAATTAAGGCTTGGCCAGGTAGAGTGGCACACACTGGTAACCCCAGTACCTGGGAGACAGATACAAGAAAATCACAGGTTCAAAGCCAGCACATAGTAACTTAGCAAGACCCTGTTTCAAAATAAAAATAAAATAGGGCTGGAGATGAAGCTCAGAGGTAGAACTTCCCTGAGCTCTTTCCCCAGTAGCACACAAAAAGGAAGTGGCCTGTACTATTAAAAAATGTTAATACCTTTAAACACAATGAAAGGTTGAGGATAAGCCAGATGCGGTGGTGCATGCTTGTAATCCCAGTACCTGGGAGGTTGAGACAGGAGGCAGCCTCAGCTACTGAGTGAGGCTCTCTGCAACTTAGTGAGACCCTGTTTCAAAGTAAAGAATAAAAAGTAGGGTTAGGAGTATAGCTCAAAGGTAGAAGGCCCTTGGGTTCCATCCCCAGTAGCACACATACAAAAGAAGTTGAGGATCTATTGTAGATTACAGGACATGACCACTACATGGACTGTGTGGTCCTGCTTGAATCTTGGATCAGGGAAAAAATATTCATCCGGGAACTTGATGAAAATAAAATATGTAAATTTTATCATACCATGTGTGACTGTCCAATTAATTACCTGGATTCCATCATTGCACTGTGGTTATGTAAGAGAATATCTTTTTTCTTGTGAAATTCATGCTGAAATATTCAGGAGGAAGGGGCACTGCTGCTTGCTATTAACTTTCAAATTGTTCAGAAAAAGTAAGAATATGCATATACATGGAGCGAGAAATAATAAAGCAAGCCTAGTAAAAGTTAATAATTGATAATGTGGGTGAAGAATATATGGAAATTCCTGGTAAGATTCTTGCAACTCTTTTCTAAATTTAAAATTATTCAAATGTAAAGGAGTTAAAACAAAAGAAAGTTGGGATGAGGGGGTAGGGAGAAAATAATACAAAAAGGAATGAACTATTTGCTTTTAGCTTATTTGATCTTGATTCTACCCTTTAATATATTTTCAAAAACAGACTATTAATTGATTAATCCATATCAATCTCATTTTCAATCCCCTTAAATAGTCTTCACTACGTTGTTTAAAACACACCCAGGCTGGGCGGGGTGGCATATACCTGTAACCCAGTACTTGAGAGGCTAAAACAGAAGGATCAGAGATTCAAGGCCAGCCTCAGCAACATAGTGAGATTCTCAGCAACCTAGAGAGAAGCTGTTTCTAAAAAAAATAAATAAAATAAAAAGGAACACACACATACACACATACACACACACACACACACACACACACACACTTTTTAAAAAAATCTATAGCAGGATCAATTAGTCTTTATTGGGCACTTTCCATGTGCTAAGAATAGACCCACAAAATATTTAGCAAACCGGAGCTTGCTCTTGGGAATTAGGTTTTCCTAGAATTAGTGCTCAGAAAATGATGCTTGATTTGGGTTTTCAAAGCCAAGAGGAAATCTCTCTAGTGCTCTTTGAGTCCATCTCCGCAGTAAATGGGCACAGCTACAGCCACACACCCACCACCACCAATGGATGTGCACAGCACACCAGGTAGTTTTATTCACTCACGTTGTGACCTTGTTCCCCCAGAACAACCCTGTACGTAGGCACTGTCATCGTCATAACTGACTTCTGCAGAGTGATCCCTCACGTGGCACGTGGTGGGCAGCGTGTGTCCTGATAGTCTCTGCAACATCCTCACCAGGTTGAAAACTTAGACGCACCCAGGGATTTGGCAGTGAGGTGGCCTCTGTCAGAACGTCAGGCTTCCAAGTACCCTAAAGTGAGAAACAACCAACAATTCTGAGTACAGATCGCTCTTTGCCTTACAAAGTGTGGGCCCATGTTCTAGAGAACTGGTCTCCTAGACAGAGAAGACCCAGTCTCCAGGAGCCCGGAAGAAGGGTTTGCTCACATATACACTCCAGGAAGGATTCACAAATAAATCCTGTGGCTGCAGAGGAAGGCACAGGGTCCATGGCAAAAGGAAACAGATGCTGGTTTCCAAATAAACACAGAACTACCAAGAGATGGGAACAGGAAGGTGGCGCAGGAAGGTGCTGGTGCTGCAGGGTGATCTGGGACCCTGAGTGGGTGGAGACGCAGGGCCACCCACGGGGGCCAGCCATCTCTGAGCTGTTGCCAGGGGGGTTCTGTGTTTCCTGACTGCTCTTGTGCTATGCTCTGTGTCACTCTGCATGTGTGCGTGCGTGTGTGTGTGTGTGTGTGTGTGTGTGTGTGTGTGTGTGTGAGAGAGAGAGAGAGAGAGAGAGAGAGAAAGGATTAGGACTTACCTTGTTACCTAATGATGCCAGGATTCTACTAGGTTATTAATCCCCAATTCTTGGCAGATCCAGGTAAGGAGTGGCTCTGCTGAGCAGCAGTGTCCACTCAGCCTGTTGCCTGATGCTTTGATGCTCCATCTCAATTCCTATGGCTCCCTCTTCTTGCCCCTCTATGCCTGCAGTGGTTTGAGTATGCTTTTCCACCTCGCAAACTCATGTAGCTGAGGGATATAGCTCAGCGAAAGATGGGACAAAGACCTAGAGACTAGACCAGAAACTTTGTGATTACTAGGAAAAATATAGGACCAACTCTCCAACATGCAGGTACTTCAATAAGACCCCTAAAGCTCAGGAAATAAAATAAAAAAATGGGATGCCATAAAATTTAAAAACCCTGCACAAGCAAAGAAAGCAATCAAGGGTTTGAAGACAGTGCCTAAAGAATAGGAGAAAATCTTTGTTGGCTACTCCTCTCATAGAGGACTCATATTTAGAATACATAAAGAACTCAAAAAATTCAGCACAAAAATTCAATTGAATAGACACTTCTCATGCGAAGAAGTACAAATGGCTGAGAATATATATATATTGTTCAACATCGCTAGTAATCAGAGAAATGCAAATCAAAATGACACTGAGATTTTATTTTATTTATTTTTGTGGTACTGAGGGTAGAACTCAGGGGCTTTCTACCTCTGGGTTATACTCCCAGACATATTTTATACTTTATTTGGAAACAAGGTCTCACTAAGTTGCTGAGAGCCTCGCTAAGTAGCTGAGGCTGGCTTTGAACCTGTGCGATCCTCCTGTCTCAGCCTCCCAAGTGCTGGGATGACAAGAGTGCATCACCATGCCCGGAAAGATTTTATTTAATTCTGGTTAGAATGGCAATCAGCAAGAACACAGACAATAATAAATGCTGCAGGGGAGATGAGGCAAATAGGGACTGTTAACGCTGTTGGTTGGGTTATAACTACAGCTACTATGGAGACCAGAATGGAGGTTTCTCAAAAGACAAAATAAAACTTCCACATGAACCAGCAAAATCACTCACTGGTATCTTTCCAAAAGAATTAAAGTCAAAATACTATAGTGATACACGCATATCCATGTTTACAGCCACAAACTATGGGAAAAACCTAGGTGTCCGCCAACAGATGAATGGTTAAAGCAACTGGAATGTACACACAATGGAATTTTACTTAGCCGTAAAGAATAAAATTATGTCATTTGTAGGAAAATGGATGGAACTAGAGAGTATGCTAAATGAGATTAGAAAATCTCAGAAAGTCAAGGATCATGTTTTCTTTCCTACTATGTGGAAGCCAAAGAGAAAACAGAAAACTAAAGGGACTTCAGATAAACGAGGAGAGAGACCAGTAGCAGAGCGGAGAAGGATTTCGAGAGGAAAGTGAGGAGGAGGAAAACGAGGATTGAGGGAGAAGACAGCTCAAATAATGCTATGTCCACACATGGAGGTATCACTACCAATTTAACTAACGTGTACAATGGAGGAGGAGGGGAGAGCGGGAGTGGATGTGGATAGAAACACAAGGCGCCGTGCGCATGTCTGTTTGTATAACTTTGAACCTCACTGTGATGTATAATCGCAACGCACCGATAAAAGTGTAAAAAAGCGTTCCGGGAAGATGGCGACCGAGAAAAGCGGGGCTTAAGAGCACTGCTAACAACTAATCTCCATTACCACAAAATCAGTGCCTTTCATAGCCAGAAAACACCATCACCAGACAAACAAAAAAATCACCAGGCTCCAGAGAGAAAGTGGACTGAGAACAGAGCTCAGAGCCACAGAGGAGATACACCGGCCTCACGCCTGAGGCCGCAGCAGCAGCAGCACCATACTGCCGGTGGCAGCAGCGACTTCACCGGACGGCTACAGCAAGTCGAGGTGAGCCGCTGCGGAACAGCCAGGCGGGATTTCTCGCTGCAGGTAAAATCTAAAGCTCCCAGTGGCTGAGCTCAGCACATGCTGCAGGGATTCAGAGTGGAAATCAAAACCAAGAAGAAATACGCCAGCCTCACTGCCGAGGGCGTAGCAGCGGTGCCATATTGTCACCGGCGGCAGCAGCAGAGAATTCACCGAATCCAGTACAGCTACATCTGTGTACTCAAGAACAGTGAGTCAAATTGCGGGCCACAGAGGAGAAATCCCAGTACTGTACTCCCTGGGACTTGACCCAGGTGGGGAGGGGCGGTGGCAGAGATATCACACCATAGGAGAACGTGCAACCTGGCACCCCCCACAGTCTAAAGCAGCCTCTATCGACTCTCTGGGTCGGAGACTCTGTGATACAACCCAGTAAAGGAGTAGTGGGGTCTGAGATACTACAGACTCGAGATCCAGAACACCTTAAGTGAAGTCATAGTGACCCAAGGGAAGAACCCAGAGAAGGCACAAACTTCCAAAATCATGGGAAAGAGGAATAACAATGGAGCAATGAATGCCCACAACCCCACAACATCAGAACCCTATAAAACAGAAAATCAGAGATTTCTAGAAAATCAAATCAGGAAAATAACTGTAGAAATAATAGAGGTGCTTCAAAAAGAACTCAGAGAGAGCCAAAAAGAGATAAAGGATGCAATTAATGAAGTAAAGGCCTCAATTCAAAGCACAAACAACCGATTAGACCACATGGAGAACAGAATCTCGCTCTTAGAAGATGATCATTCCAAAAATGAACACATAGTTTCTAATCTAGGAAAAAATATCCGACAGCAGGAATCTGATATTGAAGAAATATGGGCCCATTTTAAGAGAGCTAACCTAAGAATAATTGGAATAGAGGAGGGAAAAGAAAGTGAAACCAAAGGGATCAACAAGCTCTTCAAGGAAGTAATAGCAGAAAATTTTCCAAACATAGAGCAAGAGGTTGATACACAGGTCCAGGAAACTTATAGAACTCCCTTTAGACAGGATCGGAGAAGAGGATCCCCACGCCACATAATTGTCAAAATGACCAATGTGGAAGCCAAGCAGAGAATCTTAAAGGCAACAAAAACAAAGGGCCAAGTGACATTCAGAGGCAAACCAATTAGAATCACTCCAGACGTCCCAAACCAAGTCATGAGAGCCAGAAGGGCTTGAAGTAACATATTCCAAACTCTGAAAGAAAACAACTTCTAGCCAAAAATTTCCTACCCAGCAAAACTTTCTATCAAATTAGATGGAGAAATAAGAAGCTTCCATGACAAACAGAAACTGAAGTAATTTTTGTCTTTAAAACCAGCACTAGAGAAAATACTCAAAAAGATTAACTACAAAGAAGAAATAGGTAACACACACCAGAACCAGAGAAACAAGACTTTCCATCCAACAGACAACTAAGATTGGTTATCTGTGGAGATTCATTATTTATGTTAGTCTTTTACCTATCTCTAAATGGTATTGTTTGCCTTTATTGTTGTTAATTTTTAGGATTTCTAGTTGGAATATTAATATACCTTCAGATATAGCATTTGGAAATATTTTATCCCATTCTACTAATAACTGTTAACTCTGTTTACATTGTCTTTGGATATACAATATTTTTTTTTTATTTTTTAGGGAGTTTGTATACTCTTCTGTTGCCTGTGCCATTGAAATCATATCCAAGAAATCACTGCCAATTTCAATGTTGTGAGGTTTTATGACCCAGATTTTCTCCTAAAAGTTTATAGTCTTAAGATTTATATTTAGGTCTTTTATCTATTTTGAGTTAATATTTGTATATGGGATTAGGTAAGGGTCCAACTTTATTCTTTTCCATGTAATTATTATGTTTCAACAATATTTAGTTAAAAGATTATTATTTCCACCACCAAATGTTCGTGGAAACCTTGTCAAAAATAACTTGACAATATAGGGAAGAATTTAGTTCTAGGCTTGTATTTAACTCCAATGGTTTATATATCTGCCTTTAGAATAGTACTACACTGTTTCAATTATTGTAGCTTTATATGGTTTGAAATCAGAAAATATATATCTTCTAGCTTTGTTCTTTTTCAAGATCGTTTTGGGTATCTAGAGTCCATTTTCCATATTAGGATAGATTTTTTTTCTGAAAAATAAATATATAAATATATGATAGTTTCACCTAAAAAAATAGGAAAAAATATTCTCTGGTAAGAAAGAAAGTAAAAAGAAATATTGAAATGTTATCTTTAAGTCATCAAAAGCTTGGTATCAGACAAATGAAACTGTTATGTGAGATTATCATTTTTAATTTTGGATAAATTGCTATAATACTAGATGTCAACCACTAAGCCAAGCATGGAAGGGAGGGATGGGGAGAGAATGGGGTGGGGATCGGGTGGGGGCTGACTGGGCGATGTGTGCATGTATGTCTACAAAAGTTTGTATCCCACTATGATGTATGAATACAGTGCACCAATTAAAAAAATGTGTAAAAAAGCAAATGCAAAATAAAGACAATCTCGTGTTGAAATCTGATTGCCATGTGTGAAATTTGATTGTAACATAATGGTATTAAGGGGTGGTGAGGTATTTAAGAGGTGCTTGGGTCATGGGGCATGACTGTCATGGATGGACTGTCTTTCTCAAGAGGCTGGGCTACTTCTCTTGATAGTAGGTTAGATTTTGTGAGAACATCTTAGATCAGGGGAGCATGATCTAAGATGACCTCAATACAACCACAGAACTGTAATTAGGAGGAGAAGATGACAATCTGTATCTATCTATCTATCTAGCTATCTAGCTATCTAGCTATCTATCAGAACTTGGCTCTGGGAGATTACCCAAAGTGATTAGAAAGTATCTTCAGAATTTACTTTAGCCTGAGGGCGAGCCCTTTCTTGCCCGTTGGGTTAAAGTGCTTTCGATGGCATGCAAGCACACCTACCTGTGGGTTTTTTCCTTTTCTGGAAAGGATATATAAATCAGTTGGGGGCCTGAGCAGAACTGCTTGGGACAATGGTGTTGAGTTTGAGCCTTGGCTGTAGGAAGAAAAGAGAAGGAGCTAGAGGAGGCCCTCAGCTTCTCCTCTAAATAGACACGGATGCAACTAAATACTATGAAAACGCTAGCTTTCTCAGGATCAAGCCTCCAGCAGACCCTATCTCTTTAGAAAGAAGAGGGTTTCAAGCTGGGTCCTGTGAAGGGGAACTAGAAAGCAGAGGTGGCCGGGATCGGGGTGACGTGCTTTCAGGGCCTCTGCGTGGCACAGAGATGATCTCAAGGAAGGGGATGCTACGGGAAGGGGATGCTACGGGAAGGGGATGCTACGGAGGCAGGTTGTTTCTGATCCCTCTCTGGCGGCCTGAGAGTCAGAAGGTGGAACCAGAGGAGACTCTCCAGGGCTTATGTTTGACAACTCACAGCTGGGGAGCTCTTGCAGGCAACAACCTTTAGTCTGTGAGTCTGAGAAGCTTAGGGACATTCGGTTCAGAAGCCAGCCCCTTCCACACGAGCCACCCATCAATCTTGTCTTTTAAGTCTGCGCTTTGTGCGTCACAAGCAAATTAACAGGATAAATTACATTCAACTAATGGGTCTAACAAGTATACAAAGGATGTGGCTGAGCTAATTCTGCAGCGGAGAATAATTACGAAATTTATGAATCACCCATCTGTGTGAATGTCAATTCTCAAGACTAACTGTGAGCTTGCTTGCAGGAGATGTATGTAATCCAATTTGACCAGCTACGGCCAGCTCCAGGGCTGTAGGTAAATGAAAGGATCTAGGGCCGCCGCACGCCTTTCACAAGCTTCTCATTGAATGGGGGTTAGGAATTGTGTCCTAATGGCTGTGCTGGAAGGCCGACTCTGAGACTGCTCAGCATCAAAGAGATGGAAAGGAAATACTGAGCGGGAGGGGAGGATGGCAGTCACTCCTGCCAAGCAGTAAGGGTGGGTGAGGTGACTCAGAACGCAGAACAGGCACTCAGAGGAGGAGGGTGCTGAATGGCATAGTGGTTTTGAGTACTGGGACAGTACAAATGCTTACATAATAGGGCTGTTCTGAAAATTAAATGAGATAATGCAAAGTGTTACAATGCATGCAAAATGAAAGGGTAGCTGGCCCAGAAAAATGATATATTGTGAATTGTTATTAAACACAATATTAAACACACAACTATGTTCTACTTTATTTATTATATGTAGTTATTTAGAAATTAATAACATCTTATTAGATTATAATCTATTACCATAAAATATGTGTGATATATAATATTAAATTATCTACAAATTTCTTATTTATTGCCACATAACATGTGATAAATTATATATAATATGGACAAATTATCTGCTAACTTCTTATTTATTATTAAGGACATATTACATGTTATCAAATTTTATGTATTAACATATACATGGGATACTATTATATCCTACTGTTCTACATATGACACCTATAAAAACCTATACAATTTTATAGGATACCACTAAATCGCTCAATTTAAGTTTTTATAGATGTCCTATGTATAGGATAATGATACATAATAGGCTAATATAACATTACACATATTATTATCTCAATATATTATATGTAATTATAGCATATGTACATTAATATATTGCTTAATAATTTCTTATTTTCACTAAATGCATATTGTTATCAAAGCTTATATATTAACATACTAGTATATTAGTATATTATATGTGATTATAATTATATCATGTAATAATATACATGTAAATCAGCATATTATCTAAATTTCTTACTTCTAATACATGCTCAGTGTTTTCAGATGAGACTGGGCATGTTTGGGATGGTGTGGCCATAGACATGTAAAATGTTTTCCAACTTGAGATATCAAGTTAATTTCGATGAGTATAACATGTTATTATATCAATATAAGAATCTATAAGATTGTAAAATGTGTATAGTATTTAACAATTTTCACTATGAAATAAATATTAATTGTTCCCAAACTTTAGATATTAAGTAAATATGCAGTTAAATTAAATATGCCCAGCTGAACATTAGCATATGTCAATATATTAGATACTCTACATGATGCATACTCTGCAGTATTACCAGCGAGGACCTGGTGGTGGGAATGGTCCAGGGCTCTCTGAGGGAGCGGAGCTGTCACTGGTCTGCGCAGCACGTATCGGGATGCAGAGTAGAGGGGAAGGGTGGGGACGCGTTTTAGGGCCACGCTGACAGGACCATAGTAGTGCAAGCGCTTTCTGCAGATGGAGACTCCCATTCACTCAGGAGTATGTGTTCTTCCAATTAATGATAGAAGAACAACCTCAAATCTGGTTAAACTGGCCCTTTAAGTTTAACAGTAAAAGACTAGCCAGGTGTGGTGGCTCACGCCTGTAAGGCTGAGGCTGAGACAGGAGGATCACAGGTTTGAGGCCAGTCTCAGCTACTTAGCGAGGACCTATGGAACTTAGTGAGACCCTGTTTCCAAATAAAAAATAAAATAGGGCTGGAGGTATAGCTGAGAGGAAGAACACTCCTGAGTTTAATCCCCAGTTTCTAAAAAAACAAAAAAACCCCCACAAAAACCCAAATTTAAAAAGACTGGTTACTGATAACAATGCATCATAAAACCTTCAGAAGGAGGATAATGTTTTGCAAACCATTTTGTGTGTGTGTGTGTGTGTGTGTGTGTGTGTGTGTGTGTGTATGTAGCAGTTTTAAGTTACTAGTTTTTAAAATCAATACTTTTTCATGAGAACATCTTGACCCAAAATTTGCCCCTGAATTTTGAGACTCATTAAAACAAAATTTTAATGAGGGAAAACAAGCAAACAAAAGGATGCGTTGAGCACCTCCTTTAACCCAGCGCTATGCTGTGTACAGGAGCTGCCAGCCAATAACACAGGCGTGCCCTGCCCCGATGGAAGCCATTGGTCCCCGTGGGATGGACCTTGCCGAGCTCCACCCTGAGCTGAGTGGTTCTGCAGTAAGTGAGGGGCTCTGGTGCAGAGCAAGGATGCTGCGGCCTGACGGATCAAGGGCCTTGAGTGACAGGGAGTTTAGATCCTACCTGTGGATCCAGGTAGCCTGGAGCAGGGTAGGAAGTGTGGTTGTGAGTGGAAGGAGGGCAGCATGTCAGAGAAGGCTTTCAGCCATGCTGACAGGAGGGATGAAGGAGAGCCAGGCATCCATTACTGCAAGGTTCTGTGCTTAGAGAAGGAAATATTATTGTAGAAGGGGAATGTATTTGGGGAATATACGCTGACTTTTGTTTCAACAGTCCCAGTGTTAGCATCTGAAGTTTGGCTTATCCTGTTTTCCTTGTGGGAAATTCAGGATTTATAAATTCAAATTGACTTATGAGAAGAAAATAGGATTTTTAGAGTTTGTCATCAGTATCTTCTAACAATAAATCAATGACTTGCTTGCTTGCTAATTATTGATAATTGCCAAGATTATGACTCACAACTTGGGTTAATGGCTTTATTGGGTGGTAAGGTAGGTAGGTAGATGATGTCTAGAGGAGATAAGTCATGCACATTGCGTGTCTGCCCACATGCGTGGGTGCGCACGCACTCATGCACGCACGCACACACGCGCGTGCCTCTAAACTGTACTGCAAAGTTATAATGATCCATCTTCTGAAAATCCCTGGTAAGAATTAGGACAGTGATGAGAAAATATAGAGGGAAAGGATGCTGAAACAATTACAGCTTCCCAAATGGAAGGAAGGACTAACCATAGAGGAGATGTGCTCTTTCCCTTGGAAGTGCTCAAAGCAGCCTACCTGAGCAGAGACTCTTACCTAGGCTGTGTGAACTGGCAGGTGGCATTTCAGTTAACAGTCTCATTGCTGTGACCCAACATACCTGATGACTACAACTTAGAGGAAGGACGATTTACTTGCTCACGGCGGTGGAGATTTCAGAGATTTTACTTGATGGTAAGCCAGTGCATGTCTGTGGAGCTCAGGATATGGTGACTGGTGACGAGAAACAGAGAGAGCAAGCGAAGTGGATAAAGGACATATGTATGGTACCCAAGCTCACACGCCCAGTGACCTCCTCCAGCCACACTTACCACCCAACAAATCCATTAATGCATCAATGGACTTATCCATTGATGAAGTTAGAACCCTCATTATTTGATTATTTCACCCTGACAATGTTTGCATGGCCAATACATGAGCTCTTCCAGGGGACATTCTAGATCTAAATCACAACAAATGGTCTCTGAGGTGATGCTCAACTCGAGGTCAGTAATCTGGTGATTTCAAAAGCCTTAAAGATTTCTTGGGCATACCCTTTTTTTCTATCCTAAATGTTTACTTTCTGTCCAAGGTCCCATAGAAACAGCCTATTCATAGTCTCCATTAAGAGAACCCCGGGGCTCACCCATCCTGAAGCAGCAATTTGACTTGGTAAGCTTCAAATGGACCCTGCTTTTCCTCTGTAGGTGGTGGAACAGCTTCTCTGAAACCCCAAACTTCAGATGAATTAAGCTAGCTGTGGCTGCATCTTCACCGAACACAACATATCTGCTCAGGAAAGAACCCCCTCTTAACATCACTCCCCCTAACACATCGTCATCTCCCAAACATGGCATGCCCGCTCCTCTCCGGTCCTTCATTGACATCAGGGCTGTAGAATGAACAGGTGCTGAGCAAGTATGAAGTCTTTCTGCAGAGATTCTTCTATTGCTCCTAAGATGTAGAATGCCATAGACCATCTTACTTCTTCAAAATCTCCTCTTGTGAAGCCATTTTTCTCTGTCCTCTGCCGCTGAGCTATAATAACCGTGTAATTAGGAGAGCCCCATTCCTGCAATCCCCAGAGAACTGCCTAGTCAGAAGCACTGTCCCAGTTTATCCTGTGGCAATCCCTGGCCTTCCCCAGGGACCCTGGTTGTGGAGTGACCCTCCATCACGGTCACACATTCCATTTCTACACAGGCTATCAGCCCACAGATCCAGATTGTGGATCTTGCAGAGCAAAGCTTTGGTAGCATTGAACATTCAGATGGTAGTAAGTGAACAGGTCATACTTCAAGGACGCAAGAAAATAAATCCCTGGACTGGGATCCTGGAGCCCTAACCCGCTCATGTGACCTTGGAGGAACCAAAGCCCATCTCAAGCATCCCTGTTTTCTCTTTTTTGGAGAGGGAAAGCTGAATGTGCGATCTATGGGGCTCCGTGTGATAGCCTTCCGTTACTATTAGAAGTAGTTAGATGATCAGTCTATGAAGAGGGAAGGTTTATTTCAGTTCACAGACTTAGAGGTTCTAGCCCATTATTGTTTGGTTCCATTGCTTTGAAACTGTGGCAGAGTACATTATGAAGCAGAGCAAAACTGTTTTCCTCGTGGCTGGAAGAGATGCAAGGTCCCTTCCAAGGCACGCCCCCATGACATAATGACTTCCCACAGGGCCCATCTCTTAAAGGTCCCACCACCTCCCAATAGCGCCATGCCAACGATTAAGCTTTTAACACACAAGTCTTTGGAGAACATTCCAATTCTAAACTACAGCATCCAGCCAGCTCCAAAACTCTATCACTTGTCAGATAGGAAAGAGTTTAAATGAATGACTTTTTTTCTCCATTCCCCTTTTGTTAGTTAAATTACAGAATTAGGTAATAGAATGAAACCAAACCTGGAAACAGAAGACACTGTCCTGGGGTGATGGCTATTTTTAGTGTTTGTGGGCCCTAGACCAGGCTCTTTAGTGCCTGCTTCTTGATACTTACAAGGGACAACGCCATTCTGTGTCCCTTTCCTCCTGGGCCTGCAGAGGGGCCCCACGCCTCTCTGTGACTCCCAGGGTGAGAGGACTCAGAAGAGGACAAAAAAAAAAAAAACGGCATCTGGGGGAAGCAGAAGAAGGGACGGAACTGAGCTGGAGCTGGCCAGTTTGCCGTGTTCCTGGCAGTGAAAGGCTCCGAGGATGAGTCAGCACAAGGTGGTAAACAGACCTGGCAGGTCCTGAATCTGTGACTGAGCAGAATATTGATCACCCTGTGGTGCAACTGACAGAAAGGAGTGCATGTGTGTGTATGGCTGGGGGAGGAGACATGCACACCATAAGATGCAAAGAGGCCAAAGGCACTGGGCTCTGATTTCCCTCCCCAGAGCCCGCTAGTGAGAGCTAAACTGGTTCTTTACTAAACCCTGAGTCACCCGACTTCCTTCCAGATGGGCTGGAGGTCAGCTGGCATGGGGGGCGTGGCTGGATAGGACCGCGGAGGCTCAAGCTGGTAATGGGCCCTGGAGGTCTTGGCACACCGTGAGCAGTATCTGTCAGCAGTGGCATTTGTTTATTTCTGAGCCGGACAGTATTCATCAGCAACCCAATCAGTCCTCAGCAGGAGAAGGGGCTGAGCCCAGGGAGTTGACAGCACCCTTGGCGTTGTGCCAGCGGATCCCGTTGTTCAAGAATGAAATGAACTATTCTGCCAGAGGGAATATGACTTTCGAGCAGGAGGCACTGAATGCCTTCCAGACAGGAGGAAAGGATTCATTTTGTTTATCGGCACAGGGTCAGCTCATCTGAGGACAACTGTGCCCCTCCCCTGCAGCCATGCCTGGAATTAATCTCTCAAGAGTTAGACTGCCGGGTGCAAAAAAGAAGTGGAGAATGCGATCCTTGAATTCTGAACACCGCAGAGTGCAATGGGCTCGGGCTTCTGGAGGTAGAGATCTGGCTGCATGGCTTTTGTTCTATGTTAGCTGGTAAAACATAATTAGCAAGCAAATAATGCACCTGGACAAACATTTGTCAACTAGCAACTATGCGTCAGGTCTGCTGCTAGTTGCTGGAGCTTTGCTTATGACTAAGACTGGCATATTCAGACTGACTCTCTCTCTCTCTCTCGCTCTCTCTCTCTCTCTCTCTCTCTCTCCCCCTTCCTCCCTCCCTCCTCCCTCCCTCTCTCTGCTTTCTGATGATTTTGATGGTCATAAGGGAAAAAGTAAGTTCATATTGCAGTTGCTTAATTGAAGGACCATGCAAATAGTCATTATAGTTCCTAAAAAGAATAAAAATTCTTATCATTTTAATTGTGTTTGCTCTTATAAGGAAACACAAATTAACTTTAAATAAATGCTTGTTAACCCCTCTAACCTTAAGTAGACATGTATTTGCCTCAAAGGAGACTATTTCTCTACAGATAGGAAAAGAGATTATGGGTAACATTAACAGGTTCACACACACACACACACACACACACACACACACACACACACAGTCACTCACACCCTCTGCTCCATGTCTTAATTTCAGAACATATCTACTGTCCCCTTCCAAAGTAAGATGTGGATATTAGAATTCTCATACTGCCTCCATTTCTCCTTCCCTTCCTCTCAGTTTAGGAAGCCAGGTTATTTCTGTGGGTTCCAGTAAGTACCCCAAAATACAGGTTCAAGTTTTAAGCCCTGGTGCCTATGAGTGTGATCTTACTTAGGAATCATCTTTGCAGAAGTAATTGAGTTAATAACAAACCATCCTGGAGTAGGTTGAGCCCCAAACTGGTGAGTGATGTCCTGATAAGAAGAGAAAATTTTGGGCACAAACACACAGAGGAAAGAAATCCTCGTGAAGACAGAAGCAGAGATTGGAATGCTAAATCTACTGAGCCAAGGAATGCCAAGCATCGCTGGCAGTCACCGGAAACTGGGAGAGAGGCACAGAACAGATCCTGCCTGGGAGCCCGAGGGAGGGACAACCCCGCCAACCCCTTGAGCTCAGCCAGGAAATGTCCTCTGATTAAGCCACCCAGTTGGTGGTACTAGGTCAGAGCAGCCCTCACACACAAATACAGTTATGTTCATATTGTTTGGGAAGGATGTTAACCACACTCTGGGGGGGGGGGAACTGGATGGAACTAAAGAACATTATAATAAGTGAGATCAGCCAGTCTCGGGAAGTCAAAGGTCCTATGTTTTCTTTTATCTGTGGACATCGGAGAGAAAATGGTGGGAAGAGAAGGGGCTTCAGATAAAAGAGGAGAGAGACAAGCAGAAGAGTGGAGGGGGATTGGGAGAGGGAGGTGGGAAGGACCAAAGGGAGGACCGACAGAGGAAACAGTTCAAATGATGTTATGTCCATATATGAAAGCATCGCTGTCAATATCAGTCACACGTACGGGGAGGGAAAAGGGGGAAGGAGGGAGAGGAGGGAGGGAGACACACCGAGGGCTGTGTATGTGCGAGCGTATCACCTTGAATCTAATTAAGATATCTAATTACAATGCACCAGTGAAAGTATATAAGAATCACACTCTGCCAGGTAAGCCGAATTCCTTTTGGTGTGCAGCATATGTTGTATATTTTAACAGATTCATTGTTCATTGCCTATTTCTTTAGGTCCACAGTCTCCTTTATCCTTGCCTTCTTTTTTTTTAAATCTTCAAATCTTTGCACTCTGGGTGAATTCTTCTCCACCCCTTTCTTTGTGCTGTCTCGGCAGAGTAGCTGAAGGGTTCCTTTCATCTGACGCGCTCCAGACACCAGGCTCTGAAATAGAGTAACCTGACATTCTTCCTTCCTTACCTGAGGCCCCGTGTTTTTTTCTCCAAGTGGTGTGAAGCCTGGGTATTTATGTTTCTTTCTGTTGCCTCAGAGAATTACAGAGGCAGAGAGGGGCAACACAGTTGACATGATTGCCGGACTAGCTAGACTCATGAAAGAAACCTCTAGTAGATATCCAGTACTGAGGTCTGCTTCTCGCTGAAGGGCTCGTCTCATTCCCATGGGGAAGCCCTCTGGGGTTTGGGTACTTTCTTCTTACAATGTGTTTTACCCATGGCTTTTTTTTTTTTTTTTTTACCATTTTCCTCTTGTAACTGGGTCTGGAGCTCTCTGGTCAGAAAAGGAGAGCGAGAAATCCCTCCTGGCTGCCCTTTTGTTGGATTCAGGCTCTCCACAGATTGCATGTTGTCTTGTCTCTCAATTCAAATGCTGATCTCTCCCAGAAACAAGCTCAGAGAAACACCCAGAATATCTGGACATGATGGTGGAGACAGGAGGATGGCAGGCCCAAGGCCAGCCTCCGCAACTTAGTGAGACCCTGTTCCAACATAAAAATATTAAAAACACTGGAGGTGTAGCTCAGAAGTACAGTGTCCCTGGGTTCAAGCCTCAGTACCAAAAAAAAAAAAAAAAAAAAAAAAAATGGCATCTCTTGGTCCAGCCAAAATAAAACATAAAATTAGCCACTGTGGACAGTAGTTGCTGTAATATAAAAAAAAGTGGAGAATTTAGGTCCTGGAGTCAGACAAGTCTGAACCGTGGCTCTGCTATTTGCATGCTGTGTGGCCTTATGTGAGATGGAAATAAAAAAAGATCTTCCGCTAAGACCACTTGGGAGGTGAGTTTTATGACCAGACTTTCAGAATGCTGGAACTGGAAGCTATGTTAGAATTAACCTGATCTAATGTACAGTTGTGCATTGGTTCACAATGGGGATGCATGCTGAGAAAGGCAGTTGTGTTGTACAAACAGCATGAAGTGTGTGCAAACCTAGATGGTTCAGGGCAGTCACTTCTGTGGCCTTTAGATGCAGTTCAGAGATAAAGTTAACATGAGATGTGTGAGGCTGCTGCTGGCATAACACAGCATCATTTTACAGTAAACTTATATATATATTATGTATATATATATTATGTATATATAGAAGTAAGGCACTATAAAATAATGATAAATAGTACAGTGAGTACATAAACCAGTAACCTGGTCATTGTTATTATCAAGTAACATTATGCCCATAATTATATGTGCTATACCTTCATATGACTGGCAGCACCGTAGGTGTTTACACCAACATCACCACGAACAGGTGACCAACGCATTGTGCTGAGACCACAGGGCCATGATGTCACTAGGTGATAGAAACTTTTCAGCTTCATTATAATCTTATGGGACCATTATTGTATTTGTGGTCTGTCATTGACCAACACATCCTTATGTGATTCATGGCTGATTATAAGAAAAACAAGACAGAAGCCCAGAGAGGCACCTCCTACCTCAAAGGAGAGGGTTAGGTAATATAATTTGTGGGTGGTGCTCTGAGTAGAGATTAGGATATAAAGTAAGAGTGTCAGGCTTGTGAAACTGAGCCACACAGATCCCCTCAACCTCATCAAATGAATTTAGTCCTCAGGGATGGCTGGGGATGTCCTGGGCAGTCTTTATATTTTCTATTTCTTCATTAGTTTTATCTCCTCATCTTACCAAATATGCCCTTTGGGGAATTTATTTATTTATTTATTGTGCAATGTGATTATATATCATAGTGAGATTCAGCATTATGAATATCCATGTACACAGCACTTAGTGTATTTCCCTCCATAGGAGGAAAAAAAAATTTTATAAGCCCAGGGAGTTGAGAGCAACAGGAGCCCTGCTACCATCAGCACTTACCACTACTTGCCCATCGCCCCTTCTGAGCTCAAAGGCCCCTGCCAGCCAGCCAGCCATTCCCACGTTATCTATCCTCACGTAAGTGGATGATACAGCAGACCTCTGTTTATCTCCCTCTCTGGGTCAAGCAGAGGGGAATAGAGGCTCAAAAATGGGCTTTTGCTCACCAAGAGGCACTCAACAACTCAACCCAGGACTCACCTTGATCCACAGAGAGTCCCACACCCATCACCTTCCACTGCACACTGTACCGCTGTGGGAGTAAAGATAGCCTCAACCTTTCTCATTCAGTCAGGGAGCAGAGCTGCTCAGGCAGAGAGTGGAACTCTTCAACCTTGATGTTTGAATACTTACAAGATTCGTCATGTGGTTCCAGTGATCATATTAGCAGTTACTCTGGTGTATCATGGTTTCCAAGGAAGTAGCTTTATGACTTGAAAACTCAAGTGTTCCTTGGTGTCTGCCTACGTCACAGCTTTCACTCGTCCTCAGAGGTACTGCCAAGGGGGAAGTGCTGCTGCATGCACTTGGTCAGGGAGAGCAGAGACTTGCCTTTGCATCTTTCCCAACCCCGCTAACTCTATTTCGAATGCACTGGGCTTAATAGAGATTTGTCCAACTGACTTGGATCAGTTCATCCATACCCAAAGGATAATGGTTTGATAGCACTGAGTATATTCCAAATAGATTTCAAAGGCAGTTCCAAAAGGAGATTGTTTTAACCATGGAAATTAAATAAATGAACACTGGCTGCTAGCAAGGCTTAGCACGACGGTAGTTTATCTTGCAATTACATCATAGCTGTAAGGTTGAGGCTGGCTTTTTCCCAACAGTGACTTAGGCCTGGGCTGCTTCTGTCATTACACCACTCAAAATAATTCCCAGCAGAGGTCGTCCTCCAAGGCAAATATGCATTATCAAAGTTTTAACTTCAATCAAAGCTATCGAAGTCCCATCTGATCCAAGATTTCACTTTCTGGGGTTTCAGTTACCTGCAGCCAATCTTGATCCAAGAATAGTAAATGAAAAATTCCAGTAATAAACAATTCATAAGTCTTAAATTGTACACTATTTTGAGCATGATGAACCTCATACCATTCTGTTCCATCCTCCCTGGGAAGTGAATCCTCCTTTTGTCCAGTGTATCCACATTGTATACCTTACCCACCATGGCTAACTAAGTCAGTCACTTAGTCGTCATTTTAGTTGTCAGATCAACTGTTGTGGTATAGGAGTACTTGGGCTCAGCAGCCCTTAGATAGCATCCCAATGCTGAGCTACAGTGCCTAAGTCATTTACCTCCTTCGTCTAATCCTATGGGCACTGGATCATCTCACATCATGAGGACAGTGCAGTAAAATATGAGAGAGAGAGAGAGAGAGAGAGAGAGAGAGAGAGAGAGAGAGAGAACACATCTACATGACGTCCTACAGTTTATTGAAATAATTGTTCTATTTTATTATTAATTGTTGTTCATCTCTTAGTGTGCCTAATTTATAAACTAAACATTATCAGAGGTATGTACGCATAGGAAACACATGGTATATATAGGATCCAGTACAACCTGTGGTCTCAGGCATCCATGGGGGTCTTGAGATGCATCCTGTATGGGTAAGGAGGGTCAACTGTGACTTAATAGATCTTATGTATTACATAAAAAATTCCAAATTTATAATGCAAAAGTAGATTCAAAAAAGTCTCTATTTGTACTTGCAACCAGAAAAGCCAATTTTAAAAGTGTCATTACATTCCAAACTACCTTCATCATGTTATTTCATTCTTTTTAAAAAAAAGGTCTTCATTAGTTCTCAGGCATTGAGCACTGTGCTAGACAATGTGAGGAATGCAAAAGAAGTAGGAGGCATTAACCACAAAGTGAAGGGAGATAAACACCGAGAGGGAGTGAGCAAACAGGAGGCAGGGTTCTCAGCAGGGGGAGTTTAGGAGGGTGTGTGTGTGTGTGTGTGTGTGTGTGTGTGTGTGTGACTGGGAGGCCCTCAAAGGTGAAGGCAAGAGGTGGGAACTAAACTAAAAGACCAGAACTTTCTAGGTGAAGTGGGCTGGGGGAGGAGTTGGGAATCGAGCTCCTGCAGGGACAAAAGGTCCTGGGGCAGAGCATGGCCAACGCACAGATCTGAAAAGTATAGACGCATGTTGGGCAGGGTGGCACACACCTGTAATCCTAGTCCTTGGGAGGCTGAGAAGAGCTCGGATTCAAGACTGACCTCAGCAACTTTGGGACAGTCTGTTTCAAAATATAAAAATAAAAAGGGCTGAGATGTAGGTTGTAGGTAGAATGCCCCTCAATTCCCAAAACAACAACAAAAAAATGAAGAAATAGAAAAAGAATAGAAAAGGAAAGAAAGAAGGAAGGAAAGAAAGAAAGAAAAAAAGAAAGAAAAGTAGAATCAATATCTGTAGGTTATGTACTTCCGATTCAACCTATGGGCTGAAAATATTGGTGGGGGAGTAATTGCATCTGTACTGCCCATGAACAAACTTTTTTCCTTATCATTATTTTCCAAAGAATATAGTAGACTATTTTACATAGCACTTACATTAGGTATCATAAGTTATCTAGAGATGATTTAAAGCACAGATTCCCACTGGAAGCAGGAGAAACACTGGGATGATCTGGGAGTAGCGCCAGGTATAATGGGGAGAGCATTGAATAAAAATAAGTGGCTGCTGAGGTTTTTGTTTTGTTTTGTTTTCTGAAAAGGGAGTGGTAAGCCAATATGTTTGGAAATCTATGAAAAGTATAGGAGCAAATGTACATAGGTTACAGGCAAATACTGTGTAATTTTATGTAAGGACTTGAGCACTCTTGGGTTTGGGTATCTTTGGGGGTGCTGGAACAGGAGTCCGCTTGGATCCTGAGGGCTGGCTAGAGTTTATTATGGGATGACTGTGTGGGTGGAGGGGCAGGGGCAGCTGGCAAGAGAGGTCTACAGGGGCCTCTCCCTGAAAGTCTTGACAGCCGTGCAAGTCAGGTGCTGCCTGGGCTTCTTCATCTTCTAAGATGTCCTGATTCTTTCACTCCACCTGTCCTCCAAGCCATGGACTTCATGGGGCTCCTGACTGAGCTTTTAATAATCTGTCAGGCACAAAAAGTGGTCAATTATCCCAGGCAAGGTGTTAGCAGAGAGATAGGCTATTAAATTCCCCTGGTGTTCATAAACCATGAGACGCCAAAACAGGGGGAAGATATTTACCACACATGTAACTGATAAGGGATTAACAAGCAAAGGACACAAAGAATCGCTGAAAATCAATATGAAATAACTCAATGGGCATTTCACAGAAGGGGAACCGTGACTGGCCTATAGCACAGGAGAAGATGCTTACCTCATTAGCGATCAGGAAAACGCACAATAACCCGTGGGGATTCAGGGTGCTGCTCTCCTGCTGGGCTATTTGCATTTTTATTAAGGGATGCTGGAACACCAAAAAGCCTTTGTAATCCAAAGGATGGCACTCCCGTGGTGACATTTCCTGTCTTGGGTTAAGTTGGTAGAAACGATATTTTGGGCAGAGAGTCTTTTGCTGTTCAAACCTCATCCAGTGAGAGACAATGCTTTCTTTTCCTGTTAAGGAGGCAAAGCCATATGTTTGGTTAAGCTCAGCACTTGGTTTAGTGTAATCCTGGTCTTTATATAACAACACCAGCAGGGTCCTCTGAGCAGCATCCTGAAACTCTCACCCCTGCAGCTCCCTGAAGTCTTTTACCCCATTTACAGCCACAGAAAACCATGGAAGTCCTCTGAGTACGCATGATTCTTTAAACTTCTAATCTTTAGCATCTACTTCCAGCTTTGCCTTCCAGTTCCCATCTACTTCCTCCCCTGGAAAGCTTCATCCTTCATGACCCACCCAAAATATTATCTCTGTGACTCATTTTTTTTTTCTTGATTCACCCAGGAAAAAAGACCCCTTCCTCCGTGTTCAGATTGCACTTACAGGAAGTCTCTCTTCTATTAGAGCACTGATCCCATTTGTGTTGTGACTATGATACCCAGCTGTGGTATGCCCCACAGCAGTGTCTGGTATTTGAGGAATGAATGAATGTGTGGCTGAATGAATGAATATCCTCTTACAGGGAGCTGAACATCCACAGGGCCTCAGGGTTGTTATAATAATTAGAAAATCTGTGAAGCAATGAATGGGAAATATACTTTTATTGGTGCACTGTAATTATATATCATAGTCAAGTTCAAAGTGATACAAACATACATGTACACAGAGCTTGACATATTTTCTTCTGGATCCAATCCCACTCCCCCCTCCCTCCCTATATATTTAGTGAGATTGGCAGTAAGACCTTTGTATAGACTTGGCATTATTTGAACCATTTCTTTCATCAATTCTTCGTCTACCCCTCCCTTCTTCCCTCCCTCAATCCCCTTCCACTATTCTACTGGTCTCCTTCATTTATCTGAAGTCCCCTTTGTTTCCTATTTTCTGTCTTTCACATATGAAAGAAAGCATATAACCCTCAACTTTCTGAGATCAGATAATCTCACTTAATATAGTATTCTCTAGTTTCATCCATTTTCCTGCAAATGACCTAATTTTATTCTTCATTATGGCAGAGTGCAATTCCCTTGTGTGTATAGGCTGTGTTTTCTTTATCCATTCATCTATTGATGGGCACGTCTGAACACTTCTATATTGCCAACACATGAGCATTTCTAGGGGACATTTTATATCTAACCCATAACAATCCTGGACCATAACTATGTTCCTGAGGGAGAAAGCAGGTGCTTTGTGGTCTTAGATGTGAATGATAGAAGGGAAGCCGCTGGAGACCATGGGCTATCTCATTCCTACATCTCTCCACTCTGACAAGGGAGCCCGTTTCTAATGCTGTTTGTAGAGATAGGAGCAGCCAGCTCTGATTTAAAATGGGATGCTTCCTGCAAAGCTTCCTTTGACCCAACTGGCCCTGAAGGTCATCACTGTCTTTATCCAAGGGGCCATTCAGTGGCGGGGGGCTCTCCAATGGTGGAGGTCTCCTTGAAGAGCTATTCTTTCAAACTTGGGCTGCTCATCAGGACATGGAGATGAGTTGGTGAGCATTTCCACTTAGGGAATAGGACACCAACAATCGGTGGAAACTAGGGACAACTGAGAGTTACAGGTGGTCTTTACTGAGGTCGTATCTGTAGCCATCTGGGAAGGGGCCATGATGAAGGGGGCATGCTCTTGTGTCTCATCAGAAAGCAAGTGACTAGAACATCTAATTATGGACATACTTTGGGAAACAGATGGCAGGGAGAATATAAGACCCAGGCGACTGCATACAGTTCCTTTGGTTGTTCACTGTACTCTCCTGGGGGCACTGCCACTTTGACTCCATTGAGTTCGCACAGCCTGCAGAATGACAAATGACTTTGGGATACTGCCTGACTAGCTTCATGGAGGCAGACAACGGTCATTGTACCATTTGGGGCAACTACGATTTGGTGGGAGCATCTAGGGCAGTGTTCTTCACTGTGCTTGGAATCAAGTGACTAAGGAGGTAGATGGTGAGTGAGCAAGGGACAGATGGCTCCTGTCCTCTGGGTAGCCCACCAAAGCTCTGATCCCCAGGGCCAGCTGATGGGTGGGTAGGGATGGGGAGGATAGGATTTGAATTCTTCCCTAGATGTTGCTATAGCAGACACCACTGACTCCTGCTTTGCCCAGGAGGACATGCTCATTTCTTGCCTTAAATGTCCTGTAGGCTTTTTTTTTTTTTTTTTTTTTTTTTGCTTTCTTCCCTGGAGAGGCATCTTTTGGTCATAAACTGGGGCAGATGTACTCTTCTTCATTTACCCAATTTTGGAGACATTCTTATAGATCCTTTGGCTGACATTTCTTATTCCCTGTTCTGCTTTCCCTGCCCTGGACTCTTGCTTCTTCAGATCAACTCCTAAGTTACCTACAGGTACCCAAGTCTGTCTCAGGTTCTGCTCTGGAGGGAGTCCAGACTCAGAACATTACATTGTGCAAGAGAACTCACTTACCTGTGCCTTGGCTCTCTCATCTGCACCGTAGGAGCATATGTGACATTCATAGGTGCTTTGCAGAAAAAAATGCTTCACATAGTCAAAGCTGTGGCATGCATCCAACCTCTTATTATCTATCGCTATTTGACTAGGAGGACTTCAGTTGTTCCCTGAAGGGATTGTGCATGCTCCTCTGCCTCCTGAATTGTTATTCCCATGTTGCATTCTTACTGCTTTTAATGTTTTGATTATCTGAGACTACTTATGGAGGGGCACCACAAAAAATATAAATGGGAGAGATCAAGGGATGGGGAGAAGTTGACCAAGTTACAGTTAGATAGGAGTAATATCTGGTATGCTCTAGCATGGCGGGAATACTACATAACAAGTATATATTGTATATTTTAAAAAGCTATATGATTTTTAAATTTTGGTACTGGAGATTGAACCCAGGTACATTCTACCTCTGAGCTACATATTTAGCCCATTCTTTTGATTTTTTTAAATTTATTTTTTTTGAAGATTTAAAGAAGTTTATTAAAACATAGAAATACAGAGGATAGGTACAGCTCCATATCAGACTGGCATGGAGGGGTGACTCGAATGAATACACCCTGATTTTTTTAAATTTAAAAACAGGGTCTTGCTGAGTGTCTTCTTTCTAAGTTGCTGAGGTTAGTCTCAAACCTGCCATCCTCCTGTTCCTCCTGTCTCAGACTCCAAAGTGCCAGGATTACAGGCATGAGCCATCATATTTGGCTTAGAAGAAGGAGTTTGAATGTTTTTATTATAAAGAAATTCTAAGTCTTTGAGGAGGAAGATATGACTTAAATACTACACAATATATTTAGGTATTAAAACTCACATGATTTTCTATAAATATGTTCAATTTTTATGTGTCTGTTGAAAAACAGGAAATATTAAGAATTTAGTCTTAGTAATTAAAAAACAGGCAAATTATAAAACAGAATCAAAGAGCAACTTAACCAGCAAAGCTAGTTGGCTCTTTGAAATGAACATCCATCTACTTGTGCCACAGGGACAGAATTGGGAGAATGTTGTCATGGCAACTGGTACATCATTCCAGGTGAGAGATGCTGGTGACCTTGACTAGGCTGATACTAGGTGTCTGCATTCAAGAATTCCTTAGGTGCTAAAATACACAGAAACTAACAAAAGTCTATGTTAATGTTCTGCTCTCTTTTTTCAGGTGAAAAAAAATGTATATATTTGAGATTGATGAGGAGGCAAGAGTGGGGCAGGAAGCTGAACTTAGATTTGGGGCCAAATGGGCTTGGGGAATCCAAGATGGAGAAGAGAGTGATGACTGTGATGGACAAGTGAAGCCAGACTTTTTGCCAAGAAGGAATTGCCAGCGGGGGCAGGTACCACAGGAGACAGGCAAAGATTACTGGAAAATATGGCCAGAGAGGTCCAGGAGGACAAGGGGTTCCTGATAAGGTGAATGAGTGTCCAGTGGCCAAGTTCTCTCAGAAAGTCTGTGCTTCAGTCAGGATTCTACTGCTGTGATGACAAAAATACCTGACATACAAAATTTAGAGGGAGAAAGATTTATTGGGGTTCACAGTTTCAGAGATTTCAGTCCATTGTGTGGGCTCCAAAGCAAAATGGTGGTGACAGCTGTGGAGTACAGGAAGGATGGAGAGAGGGGGGGGCAGGGAGACTATGGACATATATAGTCCTCAGACCACACCCTGGTGACCTGCCTTCTATAATCATGCCTTACCTGCCTACATTACCATTTAATAAATCCACTCAAATGATTACTCAGTCATCTGTACATTTATCCACTGATTATATGAGAAACTTCATAATTCAATGATTCCACCTCCAATAATTTTTGCATTTTCAATACAGGAGCTTTTCCAGGGGGATATTCTATATCCATGCCATAATAGTCTTTTGACTTAACCAAAGTTTTTCCCCATCAACATCTTTATTGTGGTCTATGGGAATCATTCTGGCTTTCTTGAATTTGATGATGGAATCCAACGGGAGAGTCAGATTTACTTGACCAACTATCACATAGCAATCTGTTTGATTGGCACATCTTGGAAAGAATTGCAGAGGCTTCGGGATTCTTAAAGTCAACCCAGTCCAGAAGTCCTGGGTGTGCCTTTCCCACATCTCTAATGTGTGCTCTAAGACCTTATGGGATAGTTATTGCAATGTGACAGCTTAAATCCTTGAGTGAGGCTCTGGAATTTGTGGCAAAATTAAGTCAGGTATTTGATTGGTTGGTGAGCTGGCAATCAAGTACCAGGGGTGGGGGTGGGGGTTAGCATTTGTGTTAGCCAATGGTGAGTCAGGCATTGTATCCTTTCCTCACCCCCTTTGCAATTCTAGTAAATTGTGCACTTGGCAGTTTCTGGATGCGCTGGGCCCCACTGAACAAAACTGCCAAGGAAGCTGGCAAACGTGTCTTGCATGCAGATAACTCCTTCCTCGCTCTGTAACCAGAATTCTTGATAAGACAATTTCTTTTAGGGGATATTTAACTATGCAGCCATCCCTGGAGGTTGCTGCACACCAGCTGATAACAGAGCTTTTTAAATTTTCAATTGAAAAATAAAAATTGTATAGAATTATGGTGCACAACATGTTTTTGTATGTGTAAACATTGTAGAATGGCTGAAGCAAGCTAATTAATACGTACACTGTATCACATGCATTTTTGTGATGAGAACACTTAAAATCTACTCTCTTTGGCTTGATGAATAGTTCAAATAATGCCGTGTCAATATGTGAAGGTATCAGGCCAATATTAGTAACATGTAGGGGGAGATAGGGGTAGAGTAGGATCCAGAGGGAAACACACCAACTGCTGCATGCATATATGTTTGTATATCTTTGGACCTCGCTATGATGTGTAACTATAGTGCACCAATAAAAGTATGTTAAAAGAATAAAAATAAAAGCTAAAAAATCTACTCTCTTGAAACTTTTGAAGTATGTAATATATTTTCTATGGTTTGGATATAGGATATCCCTTGAAGAGTTCACGTACTGATATTCAGAGGTGGTATAGTTAAATCATGGATTTCTATTCCCATCAGACAATAACTCCATTGTAATGAACTTACTGGGTGGTGACCTAGGCAAATGGGGAATAACTAGAGGAGGGGAGTTGCTAGGGATGTAGCTTTGGGGACTATGCATATGTCTATGGACCCTCTTCTCTAGCTTTCTCTGCTTCCAGCTTCATGATGTAAAAGCAGATCCCTTGTGCTCTTTTTTTTCTCTGCTCTTTGCACCATATCCTGAGCTCTGCAGACTTCATCTGACCTAACATGGACTGTATCCCTGAATTATCTAGAACTGTAAGAAAATAAATACTCCCTTGTCTGACTTGTGGTAGTCAGGCATTTTGGGTCACAGCTGTGAGAATGCTGACTGAAACAAGATTGTTAATAAATATAGATTGGCTGTATGGTTGTATGTCTGAAACTTACTCCTCTTGTCTATCTGAAGCTTATGTCCTTTGACCAACATCTTTCCATTCTCAGCTCCTGGGACCAACATCTTTCCATTATCAGCTCCTGGGAACCACTCTTGTACTCTGCTTTTATAAATTCAACCTTTTAAAAAAATTTACACATAAATGAGATCATGTGGTATTTGTCTTTCTGTAGCATGGCTTCTTTATATGATGGTCATATGGCCTCTTCAGGAGGACCTGTTTGATTGCTCATTAAGGGAAAAGCTCAATAAAAGGCAGTTTGGGTTTGGCCCATCTGTTCCCCTTTCTCCACTAAATTTTCTTTCTTGTGCAGAAGTTAGGTTCCAAAGAAGAAGTTCAGATATAAGAGCCAAGTAGGCATCGACATGGCCAGGTGCCATGAAATTTGTCCAGTAAGGGGCCTAGGAGAGCCAGGCAGGAGGAATCACTACCAGACAGGTCTCAGACAGAAAAATCCCAGGGGTGCTCTGGGGTCTCATATTCTTTTTCTTTTCCTCCTAACCATCAGGACTCGTCAGTTACAAAGAAGCAAGGAACTTTAAAAGTCAGCCAGGAGCTTTTCTACTAAACAAGTTTGCTAGGGCTTCCCTAACAAATACTATAAATTGTTCAGCTCAGACAAAAAAAAAGACAAGACATCCCTTAAATACCTGGCTTAGAAATCTCCTCAGCTAAAAATATCCAAATCCATCACTTATAAGTTCCACTTCCAACAAAACAGTAGATAGTGTATACATGCATCAAAACTCACAGGATACCACATGAGTATGTACAAGTTTTATGTTTTTATGTATCAGGTAAAAACCAAAAAAAAGGATAAGACTGGAGACATGAATAGAAAATAAGCAAATCTTAGTATTTGTGTTAGCCAGCAGTGGCGGCTTGTTGTGCTAGTAAACCAAAGCATCTTGAACAGAATTTGTTGACTCTGGAATTAAAATTCATCTACCTGTGCCACAGATACAGGGTAGGTGGGGATGTTGTCATGGCAACTGGAGCATCATACTAGTTGAGAGATGCTGGTGACACAATTCAACCAGGTCCTCTGTCACTGTGTAACAAGTATCATCCTTCCTCCGGTAGTCTTCAGCCATATGGATACCTGAAACAGATAAAATTAGGGCTGAAGACTCAATGGGCAGAAGATGAACTGGTGTGCGATTAGAACAAAGTGCTTAATTCCCTCAGGGAACTCTGGCTAGCCTGGTCCTGTGGAGTCCTTGCACTTGGAGAAAAGACCCAGGGCTCTTCTTCTGTGACAGCCCCTGGCTATGGTTTCTGGGAAAGGGCTGTGACCTTGGGCCAGGCAGCTGTTATCAGCAGAGGGCTAGTCAGGCAGGGGGCTTAGCCGGGAGCCATCTGCTTCGACACTTCTGCAGCTGGGAAAATGAGTCCTCTGTTCTCGAGGGGGATTAGGTTGAGAAAGTATATGAATGTGAAGCAAGAGAAATCAGTTCTTGCCATCAGATGGCAAAATAGGAGCATAGCCCTGGCTCCAAAGCGGTAGTAGCTAGAGAGTTTTCAAGAATTAATCCCATTTATTGTAAACATTCTGAGAGATGGCGAAAATATAGAAGATACATCTAGTAGCTCTGTGTTTATCCCGCTTTCATAAACACGGCGGGGCAGGCTGCTCTGTCATGTTAGGGCCTCATTCCATTCCCAGACACCGCACTTACTTATTTAAAATCTATAGTCTTCATTTTGTTTTATTTAAAAAAAAGTTAGGTCCTCATAATGTCAGCCCTGACTCTTTCTCCTTGCAGCAAGGACTTACAGTGGCAATTAGATTTTGGGGGGTGTTAATGAATATTGTGCTGTATCCTTTTTTTCCCCCCAAAAGTAACTTAGAAAAGCCCACTGGGACTTTTTTTTCTATTATTATTGTCATCCTAGATTCAATCCCTCCATACAAAGCTGGAAGAAGCAAGCTCCTGTTGCTAATCTTTAATCATCTTATTGAATCCTATCAGTCACCCAGAAATGATGACAGCCACATTCATTCTGAGCAAGCGCTAGGGGCAGAGAAGGGTTCCCTTCAGCTTTGATTCCCCTGGAATGAATGTAGAGCTCAGTGCAAATAATTTCTTTTATGATTATTCTAATCCTGGAAGAAAAAAACAAACAGCCATGTCTAGTGTAAAGAATTAAACTTTAAAGACTGAGTCCCAGACTTTAACTATTCCTCAAGGCTCTGGGAAGCTGCATATGTTGACTCGGGGGAATTAGGTCAGTTATGAGGCCCAACTGCGATACGAGGGCCCAGTTCTTTTGAGAGAGGGATTCAGGTCTGGAGAGTTGTGCTGTGCATTTATTAGCTCCACCACTACTTTTTTTTTTTTCTCAGATTAAAATCAACTGAAAAATAGAAGTTAAGCCTTGAAGGGGATGATTGAAGGATTCTCGTTTTTTCTCTTTGCTTTGATGTAGATATTCTGAAACATGTTCCCATTATTGCTATACAGAGAAACTGCCCAGTCTTCCAGAAACCCACAAAAGACCCAGCAAAGTTAGTACAGTTAGTAACCACATTATGTTCCTTATGGTGAGGAAGACAAAACCATATTTCAAGCTGTATGATACTGAAGAACTGTATTCACTAGAACATAAGATCCAGGCTGTAGTATGAAGAGCAAGTCCCCCCTCCTCACATTCCTGTGTTTATTCCGACCCAGGAATGCTCATCTTCTTCCTTCTTTGGCACAATGAAGGCAGTAGAGTCAGTGAGGTACGGAGTCCATCAAGATCTGCCCCATTGTCTAAAAGCTCTGTGATGGTGGTGGGAAAGTTTCTTGATTCCTCATTGTTTGATCAGAAACAAAGGGCAGTTTGTACTGTGCAAGTAATCCCAGTACTTGGGAGGCTGCGACAGGAGGATCGCAGGGTTAAGACCAACCTCAGCAACTTCGTGAGACCCTGTTTCAAAATAAAAAATCAGGCTGGAGGTGTAGCTCAGAGGCAGATTGCCCCTGGGTCCAATGCTCAGTATCACTAAATAAATAAGTAAGTAAATAAATATACAGAGGGTAGTGATGCACACTCTCTGGATGGTATGCAAAAATCAGACTTTCCCTACTGACCCATGCCTTCTCTCTTTCTATCCTGTGTTCCTTTCTGTCTCCTACTTCAAACCCTCTTTATTGAGGTAGGATAGAAGGAATAAAAAGGTAGAAAGGAGACAAACAGGGAAGGAAAGAGGAGCTAACTTTAAATCCCAAAACCTCATGATCACCCTCACCTCTACTCTCTAGGCCTGTTCTCCTCCAGGCCCACATTCTTAAAAGGTACGATAAATTTTAGAGTACTATAAACCCAGTTAAATGAGTGCCTATTATCTTATAGAATATATTTTAGACTGATCAAAAGAAGTCTAGAAAAGATATTGTCAAAATCCCAGTAATGCGGGTGCAACTGGATAATGTCAACCCGAACATTCCAAGAAGAACCAGACCATCGTTACCTGCTCTCTGCTCCATGATCAAAGAAATTAAATCAGGCAGACGCCACCCCACACACCTCTTATGCTCACCACTTACAAAGTTTCCCTTAATAGAAGAGCTGTCTGTTGCTTTGTAAATGGCCCTGAGTGTGCATTTCTTGCCTGATTAAATAAGTCTCTATGTCTCCCGCCGGCTTGTGTTGAAACTCTCTTCTGTCATGTAAGCCGAGGGCCCTGCCAGTCCTGAGCTGCAATCCCCTCTTCCTCCCACTTGGAATGTCTCCAGACCCTTCATGAAATCAACCCTTTCCTGCAACATTGCCATGAAACGCAAGCCTCTGATGCCGCTCGCTCACAACACAAGCAGGGCGGGAAAACATCTGGAAGATTCCTTCTTAAGACAGTAACCTGGATTACAAGTTATCCTGCTGCCTAGAATTATTTTTCATATCAGAAGCTGACTCTTGCTATCTTTCCTCGTTTTATTCTTACTGCAACATTTCTGTAGCACCCCAATATCTTGTCTAGGCAAATGGAGGCATATGGGATTATATACTTAGACAAACATGAAGAACTTATTCATAGAGTGTTAATCAGCTTTTTGTTACTGTAATAAAATGCCTGAGAAATAAACTTATAGTGAGAAAATACTTATTTTTGCTTATGGTTTTAGAGGGTTCAGTCTATCGTTGGTTGGCCCTGTGGCAAGACAGCACATCATGGCTGGAATAAAAAGAGGAAAAGGTGGGATCAGGGTCCCATTATTCTCTCCAAAGGCATACCCTCATGATCAGAAGACTCCCAACTGAGCCCCACCTCTTACAAATACCACAATTCTCCAGTAGCACTATGGGCTGGGGGCTAACATGTATGCTTTTGGGGGGATGCATATAAAACAGCAGATAGTCATTGTGTGTGTGTGTGTGTGTGTGTGTGAGAGAGAGAGAGAGAGAGAGAGAGAGAGAGACAGAGAGAGAGACAGAGACAGACAGACATAAACAGATAGAGAATGCAACTCTTAAAAATACAGAATCATTGTAGACATGTATCTCTGCAACTTTCTTTACACACTGAATAAATCTTTCACATCTTTCCATGTCAGCAGTTGTAGTCGTTATTTATTTATTTATTTTTTGGTGGTACTGGGGTTCCTGGAAGCCCGTCTATCTCCGGACTACACTCCCAGACCTATTTTATTTTTGGAAACAGGGTCTCCTAAGCCAGCACGGCTGACTTCGAACCTGTGCGATGCTCCTGTCTCTGCCTCCCAAGCATGGGGATTACAAGCGTGCGCCACCACGCCCAGCCTGTAGTCGTTATTTTTAATGGCCTCATGTGAATCGGTTGTACGGATGCAGTATGATTTATTTAAGCTCTTCCCCTTAATTTTGCATGTTTCTAGTTTCTTCTCTTTTTCCTTCTAAGAACAGTGAGGATATGCTGGCACATCCATCTGCCTGTGTGTTTCTTTGCTGTTCACTGTCTTAACTTCCCAGATAGAAGGAGAGTAGCAGCGTCACCTGCCCTCATCACCACGGGTCTAGGACAGAGCACAATAGCAAGACAGAGGCAGGCAAGCAAACAGAATAAATGGGTTCACCAATGTAGATGGATGGATGGATGGATGGATGGATGGATGGATGGATGGATGGATCTCTTTGCACTTTTATATATTTCCTGAAGAATGATTTCTAGTGGCTTCAGAACTACAGAGTCATTCCTGTGGAAATCCTAGGAAACCCTTCTACCTCTGGGTTACACTCCCAGACCTATTTCATATATATATATATATATATATATATATATATATATATATATATTTTTTTTTTTTTTTTTTTTTTTAAACAGGGTCTCTTAAGCTAGCGAGGCTGGCTTCGAACCAGCATGATCCTCTTGTCTCCGCCTTCCAAGTGTGGGGATTACAAGCGTGTGCCACCACACTGGCCCTAGTCATTGTTTTAATTTGCACATTTTTGACTGTTGGTGAGGCTAAACATTCTGTGAATTTTTTTTTGTGGTACTACCTCCGAGCTACACTCCCAGATCTATATTATATTTTATTTAGAAACAGGGTCTCACTAAGTTGCTGGGAGCCTCACTAAGTAGCTGAGGCTGGCTTCTAACCTGTGCAATCCTCCTGTCTCAGCCTCCTAAGCACTGGGATTACAAGCATGAGCCACCACACCTGGCTCTTTTGTGAACTTTTTATAAATATGTATATTTTAATTAATTGCAGTGGTGATTCTTATAAAAAATTAAGACATTAGTTCAACCACCCTCTTTCCAGAAGTAACTATTATTTTTATTATTTATTTGTGGAACTTAGGGTTGGACCCAAAGATGTTCTATTTCTGGCCTACATACTCAGACATTTTTTTAAAATTTGAAACAGGGTGTTGCTAAGTTGCTGAGATTTCCCTCAAAATTCAATTCTCCTGTCTTAGCCTCCCAAGTATTGGGATTACAGGCATGTGTCACCAGGAATGGCATGGTCTTTCAGACTTTTAAGCTGTGCATTTGTATATGAATATTTCCCCATATAAACACATAGTTCTGTATCTTTAAAATATATATGCATCCATACACTATGTCTATATGTGTTTATGTGTATGTATATATATATATATATATATATATATACTATTTGTTTATGTGTATGTATATATATATATATATATACTATTTGTGTTTATGTGTATGTATATATATATATATATATATATATATATATATACTATTTGTTGGTCAACAACAAATAGTATATATGATAGTGTTCTCGTAAGATTATAATGGAGCTGAAAGCCACCTATCTCCTAGCCACTTCTACCTCTGAGCTATATTTTATTCTTTATTTGGAAACTGGGTTTCACTATGTTGAGAGGGGCCACACTAAGCAGCTGAGAGTGGCCATGAACCTGCAATCTGTCTGTCTTGGTCTCCCAAGTACTGGGATTACAAGAGTGCACCACCATGCCTGATTAATTTTATTAATCACTGACAAAGTATTGAACCAATTTACATCCCACCAGAAATAAAAGGCCTAATTCCCCCTTCCCATTCCCCTATACACAACTATCCAGACATTTAATATATTGTTAACCAACCAGATGGGTGAAAAATGGCCTTTCCCTACTCTGATCATTTGTCTCCCACCTCCCCTTAGAAGTGAAGTTTGTCTTCCTATGCTTATGGGCTGTGTTAGTCAGCTTTCTGTCACTATAACAAAATACCCAAGAAAAATTAACTTATAAAGAGAAAAGGGTTATTTTGGCTCCCAATGTTGGAGTTTCAAGTCTGTGGTCTGCTCTATTGCTTTAGACCTGTGGGGAGTCAGTACCTCATGGTGGAAGCATAAAGCAGAGGGAAACTGCTTATTCATGAACCAGGGAGCAAAGGAAAGGAAGAGAAAGGGGCTAGATTCCACAGCCCCTTCAAGGGTATGTGTTCCATGGTCTAAAGACTTCTCACTGGGCCCCATTTCTTAGATACCAGATACCCAAGTAGTACCTTTCCAGGATCCAAAGCCTTTGAGGAGCATTTAAGATTCAGCTGATATTTTCATGGGGTCTTCCTACTTCTGCTCCTGTGGATTTTCTGTTCCTCTCATCTGTCCATTAAAACAAGCCTTTTCAGCCAGGTATGGTGGCACACACCTGTAATCCCAGCACTTGGGGGGCTGAGACAGGAGGATCACAGATTTGAGGCCACCCTCAGCAGCAATGCAAGATCGTGTTTTAAAATAAGAAACAAAAATGGGCTGGGGGTGTAGTTCAGAGGATAGAATGCTTCTGGGTTCAATCCCCAGCACCACAAAAACAGAAACAAGTATTTTCTTTTCCTTACAGCTCTTTACATAAATTATTGGTTGCAAATATTTTTTTACAGCTTGTTGACTAGTCTTTAATTTTGTTTATGATATCTTTAGCATTTAACCAGCCATAAACTTTGATTAGTCAATTTAATCAGCATTTTTCTTTTATGACTTGTGGGTTTTATGTTATGCTTGGAATGAACTTCCAGGCCACAATTAGAAGAAATTTCTTATATTTTAAGCATGTCTTTGTAAAATTTAAGCCTGCATCTCTGGGAATGGTCAAGGGCTCACAGGATCACCTGGGGTCCAGGTGGCCCAGCTGTATGCACTCCACTCAGGAGACTCTAGTGAAAGTCTGCCCTGGCCAGAGAGGAACTCTGTTTCGCCTCAGCTATTGATAGCAATTTGGGGCCATCTCTTTGGTTGATGGGTGTAAATTTCTTTGGAGAGGAATGTCCAAGAGAAGAGGGTTGAGTTGTGGTGCTAGAAATTCTCAGTCCACGTGCTAAACACGCGTGTGCGCGCACACGCACACACACACTTCTACATCACATGCACACCCACCCACATGTCTATTTCTGTTTCTGGCAGTCTATTTGTATATTTCCCTGTTGCCACTTGGCTTGATGCCTTGCTGTCCTGTGAAGTGACAGCTTAGGTTAAGATTAAGCTCTAAAGTGGCTCATAGGAATGTAATTTGACGTAGACAAAATTGCTGTTGAAAATCTCTCCAATTGACCATAAAATGCAGTGTGTGGAGTGCTGGGCTCAGCAGCTCAGCCCAGTCAATTTATCTTCTGTTGCTGGATCTAATCTTTTCTTTCCCATATCAGTCCTGGCAGGAGAGGATGGTTTTCTTTAGGGGCAGTGTGGTAGGCAATATATATATATATATATCTCAAATGCTGGCCCAGGGGCTGAGACTGTGGGAGCAGGGAACTCCATCTCCTGCCCATGCCTGCACCTGGGTACCAGTCTTCTAGAGCTGCCAGAATAAACTGCCACAGCCTGGAGGCTTAATCAACAGGCATTATTTCCTTAAAGTCCTGGAGGCTAAAGTGCAAGGCCAGGTGTCAGGAGATTTGTCAGCAGATCTCTCTTGGGCTTGCCCGCGCTGTCTGCTCCCTGTGTCCTCCCACCCTCTCCCTGTGTGTGCCTGTGAACCCGTCTCCTCTTCTTAGGAGGATGCCAATGGTACTGGATCAGGGCCCAGCAGAGTGACCTCGTTTTACCTTAATTACCTCTTTAAAAACCCTAATTCCAGATACAATCACATTCAGAGATATTGGAGGTTAGGACTCCAAAATGTGAATTTTGAGGGAGCCTATCATGGCTTAGCCCCTAACACTGTTAAACTATCTCAATCTTCCAATTTCAGTTTTCTCTCCCTCTGTCTCTTTCCTCTGCCTGCCTAGATATGTGTATACATGTATGTGTATATGCATACATCTTTCTATCAATCATGCATGTATCTTTCATTGATTTATCTACTATTTATCTCAGGATATATCATTGATCTGTTTATCTATCTTCTCTGTGTCTATCATTGATTTGTCTATTATTTATTTTTCTACTTACTACGGATCTCTGAATCTATATATCTATTGCTGATCTATTTATCATCAGTCTTTTCTGTATCTATGTATCTTCCATTGATATATCTTCTCTTTCTTTCTCTCTCCTTCCCTCTGTTTCTCCCTTCCTCCCTCCCTCTCTTTCTTTTCCCCCAAAGATCACTAATGGAAGGAAAACACAAATTTTCTCCCTTAATTTTCAGAATCCCTAAGAGATACTAGTATTCACATTCTACATATGAGGAAACAGCATAAGTTATCTTGAGGTGAGGTCATTATTCCAAAGTCTCATAAATTAAGTATGTGGCAAAGCTGGGATTTGAACCTGTGTCAGCTGGCTCTACTGCCCATGCTCCTATGCGCTAAAAGAGACCACTTTTTCAAATAATTTTAACTTCACATTTCTTTTTGTAATAAAATTTTTGTCCACATTTTGTAGACTTTGAAATATAGTTATTCTTTATGCTATTTTCTAGTTAATTAGCCTGTTACTATAATTCTTGCATCTTAATTACAAAGATTATTTCATGTTTTCAGAGTTATTTATGAAAGTTTTTGAACTTCTAGGTTCTATTAGTGAGCAGTATTTGAGTGCTTCGTCTTCATTTTGTTGTCAGAGAATTTGGTATGTTCAATTGTTATCTATTTATCTGAATTTGTAAAAATTTTCTGTGTGGAACAGTTTATGAACAATTTCGATAAGTAGCTCATGAACATTTAGTGTCTACTCAACAAAACTTATTGTGTAATTAAAATGCTCTAATATTAACTTTTCATCTTTTATATTTGTTAAAATTTGATATGTTTTGAACTTACTGCAATTTTATCACAATCACCTTAAATTTCTAAATGTTTTTTTCTTTAAGCATGTTTGTATGATGTGGTTTAGTGTGACAGTTTTTTTTTGACAATTACAATTTCTTTAGAGAGATTATCTTTTATCAATACATTTCTTAGCCTTACTTGATGTTTTGACCTTAAAATGTACTTTGTGTGATATTAATATTTTTTGCCATCTGCCATTGTTAGCATTTCCCTAATATATCTTTGTTCCCTTCCTATTTTCCTATTTTAAAATCATTTTGCTGTAGGTATCGATCTTAAAAATGGGATTTAGCTGATATAAGACAAAGCAAGGGGAATAACATAAGCCCTGCACACTAGTATTGATTGTGATTAATGATATATTTAATCTATCTCCTGTCACCGTAATTTATGTTTTCTGCTTATTATGATTTCTTATTGCTTCCCCTTTTCACCTTTCCTGCCTCTTCCCTTTTGATCATTCATTTCCTCTTTCCTTTCCTCTAGCAATATGAAATATTACACCTAAATGTGATTATAAGTGTCTGCCCTTGGATTATTGAAAGTGTATTTTATCCTGCACTTTCTTATCAACGTTAAGAATTAAATATTGTCCATAACCACCAGTCTTCACAGAAGCCAAGAATTTTTTTTAAGTTATAGTACTAGATTTTTATTTTTATTTATTTTTATTTTTTATTTTTATTTAAACAATTTTTTTTATTGAACGTAAATAGTATACATTTACACTATATTTGATGCCCTCTCCCCCCCGCCCCCGTTTTCCTTTCCCCCCTCCCACCAATGGCTGTCCAGGTTAACCATGACTTATTCATAATTTTACATATGTTCAGGTGTAGACCCTCATTAATCAAGACCGACCTTCCTCCTCTCCTATCTTACCATCCAAACTTAGCTAGTATTTCCCCTTCAATAACTGGAGTCCCACTGGTATTCTTTGTGTTTCCTAGTTTGGGCATATTAGAGGAAACATATGTATCTTCTTCTTTTGTGCTTGGCTGATCTCACTTAACATAATGTTCTCCAGGGCTTTCCATCTCCTTGCAAATGACATAATTTTGTTCTTCTTTATGGCTGAATAGAATTCCATTGTGTGTATTTCCCACAGTTTTGCTATCCATTCATCTGTTGATGGTGTTCTGGTCCAGCTATACCACTCCTGGGTATCTTTCCAAAGGGGTTGAATTCAGAGAAATACAGCAACATATGCATACCTATGTTCATAGCAGCACAATATGTAATAGCCAAGAATTTTAATATGAATTTACTGACTTTTTCTTTTCACTTGAGTTTAATTAAATAATCTAGAGTTATTCATATAGAGTTATTCTTCCTCTCCCATTCATTTCTTTAAAGTAGCTTACAACTCACTGTCAACATTATATAAAATGATAAGGATTTAGGGGTCATAAGCAGTTTTAATATCTTAGGGGAGTGGGCTCTTCATAGAAACAGAACCAATAGAACATCTGTCTGTCTGTCTAAATCTATTTATCTATTTATCTATCATCTATCTCTCAGTCATCTATCTATCTTAAAAATTGCTATACTACAACATTTTCAGCAGCTTGATGAGTTTGGGCATGATTTTCTTCATAGTGATAGTTTGCTGTGCTTCTTGAATATGTAAATTTATTTTTTTCACAAATGTTGGTAATCTATAGTCATTATTTCTCCAAAAATGAGTTCTTTTTATTCTTAAAGTTACAAGTTGGCCGGGCGTGGTGGCGCACGCTTGTAATCCCCGCGCTTGGGAAACAGAGACAGGAGGATCGCACGGGTTCGAAGCCAGCCGCGTGGGCCGGCTTAGGAGACCCTGTTTCCAAATAAAAATGTAAAAATAGGTCTGGGAGTGTAGCGGGGAGGTAGAAGGGCTTCCAGGAAGCCCAGTACCACCAAAAGAAAAAAAAAGTTACAAGTTATCTTTTAACCTATGGAATGTCATTTGAAATTATTCTTAGTTGATGTTGGCTGGTGACAAGTTATTTTAGTTTTTAGTCACCGAGAATACCTTTATTTCATTTTAGTTTCTTAAAATGTTTTCATTAGATGTAGAATTTGGGGTTGAAAGTTTTTTCTTTTTTTTGTGGAATCCAGTGGTACTCTATTCCTGAGTGACACCCCCAGCCCTATTTTATATTCTTTATTTTGAAATAGGGACTCACTGAGTTTGCAAAGTAGTTGAGCCTGTCCAAAACTGCAATCCTCCTGTCTTAGCCTTAGAATATTTATTTCCTGGTAAATTTTATATTAGTTCTCTCCTCTTACCTTCTTAAAAATACATATGATTATTGGAAACTAAAATTATAATATTGTATGCTGGCCTTTTTAGCAATTACAAATGTAATTCATAGAAACAACAATAGTTAAAGGGCATAGGATACCATTAACTATATTGTTATAGAGCTTCTGTGAAGACCCCCAACATTCTTGAGGCCAAAAAAGAGAGAATATATTAATTCCTTTTTTGTGTGTGTGTGATACTGGGGATGGAACCCAGGGGCGCTGTACCTCCAAGCTACACTCTCAGCACTATTCTTTTTTTAATTTTTTTTTTTTAATTTTTGAAACAGGTCTCACTGAGTTGCAAAGGGCCTTGCTAAGTAGCTGAAGCAGTCTGTAAACTGTGATCCTCCGGTCTCAACCTCCCGAATGCTGGGATTACAAGCGCGTGCCACCACACCCAGATTCAAAAATTTTTAACAATATACGTTGTTCAATGAGAAAAGAGAAGTGAGATCTTTGTACTTTCTAAGGTCAGAGAATGACTAGGAATATTTTTAAGAAAATTTTAAATCAGTGTGTTATGATTGTACGTGATAGCATACAGGGATGTTCTGTATCCCAGCCCTATTTTAATTTCTTTTAAGACTAAAACAGGGTCTCACTAAACTGCAAGGGCCTTAATAAGCTGCTGAGGCTGGTCTTTAACCTGCCATCCTTCTATCTCAGTCTCCCAAGTACTAGAATTACAGGCACGAGCCGCCATGCCTGGTGAAACAGGGATTCTTATTCACATTTTAGTATTAAGTATATTAGCATATTAAGCCGGGCATGGTGACACATACTTGTAATCTCAGCATTTGGGAGGCTGAGACTGGAGGATCGCAGTTCCTGGACAGCCTCAGGAACTTAGTGAGGCCCTCTGCAACTCAGTGATAAATATCAAATATCAAAATAAAAGAATAAAAATTAGGGCAGGGAGTGTAGCTCGGAGGTCAAATGCCCCTGGGTTCCATCCCCAGACCCCCCCACACAAAAGAAGTGTATTAGCATATTAAGTAAGCATTCATTGTGTGCTCATTACATATCAAAGCAATAGAAATATAGGGAAGATGAAGAATTCGGGTCCTGCCCAGGACATTAATAGAGAAGCAGGAAGACCACAGACAATCCCAGGATGATGTGCTAAGTGCTCCCCTGCTGAGTGCTCCCCTGCTGAGACAGAGTGGAGCAACACCCAGCAGAGACCAGAAGGGAAGTTGTCAAAGAAGGCTGCTGGAGGAGAGGGGGTGCTGGGCTGGGGAGGAGGGGTCCTTTGCAGAGGGACAAAGGTGTGAGAGGGCCTGGTGCTTCCAGGAAGGAGCATTTCAAAAGGCCCAGGCGGATGCTGTCTAGAGCTCAAGTCCCAACCTTGGAAGTTGCACAGGACCCCTGCCATGGTAGCCTGTTGCAGATTCCAATAAGCCACTGGTCCATATTCAGCAGGATGGGAGAGTGACGAGGCCAATAAGCCACTGGTCCATATTCAGCAGGAAGGGACACACACGTACCTCCTGATGGGAGAGTGACGAGGCCACAGTGCAGAGCCTTTGGAAGGGGAGACACCATGGCCATCTGGAGTCGCCAGCTGCTGCAGGTCCTTCCGGGGTAGACAAAGGGCCTCTGTGAGAGTGGAGAGGGCTCAGCACTTCTACCCACATGGGTGCAGCTTCCTATTCCGTTCACCAAGGAACTGAATCATGCGTTCCTCATCACAGTCCTGGGATGCCCATTTCCAGGTGGGGAATGGGAGTTATGGAGACATTATGTAAATATTTTAGGTCGCCCAGCTAGTCCGAAGCAGGGCCAGGGTTCCTACACTGTTGGTTCAACTCTAGCTAATTAATCTCCACCTCAGTTGTTCACAAACTGCTCCCCCCAGCTCTTCATTAGAGAAGGCAACACACACACATTGCAAAGCCATCTTCTCTTGTTATATTTGGAGAAGGTAAGAACTCTTATGGTTTGTGATATCTAATTTCCATGGTGCTGAAATTGGCAAGCTTCTCTGCTCCCTCGAATATGGCCTGCTTCATGTCGATGCTGGATCCTCAGGCCTCCGTGTGTGACCTTTACGTGCTCGGCAGAGCACATGTGTTTGTGTTCAGAGATATTTTCCAGCCCTGATGGAGCAGCTCCTGGCAGCAGGCAGGGCATTTCAAGCTTGTAGAAGCTTGGTTGAACATACTGCTAGAAAATGTAGAGGCTTCTTTTTTGGGGAAAGTACAGGTGATGTATCGGTTTTTGCCTTAGTAGTGAAAACCCTGCTATGTAATCTGCAAGGTCCGGTGAACCTGTCCTGGGCAGCAAAGCTAGGGGACCTGCATGGGTCTCAGCTGGCTGGATTCAGTTACCTCCTTGCATCAGAAATAAGCAAACCAAAACTGGGAACAGTGACTCACACCGGTAAACCCAGAACTTGGGAGTCTGAGAGAGAAGGCCAGCCTCAATTTAGAGAGACCCTCATCAACCTAATGAGACACTGTTTCAAAATAAGAAATAAAAAGGGCTAGGGGTATAATTCAGAGGGAGAATGTTCCTGGGTTCAATCCCCAGTACCAAAAGGAGGAAGGGAAGGAGGAGAAAAAAGAAAAGAAAATGAAAAGAGAAGTAATAAGAAAACAAAGGAAAAAGAAAAAATCAATCGAATTGAATGCAACTTGTCCAAATAGGGAGAAGTAGTTAGTTTGCTTTTTCACCCACCCAATAGAAGTGGTTATAATTATTTATAGAAACAAAATCCAGGAAATGTGTACATTCCACATATGAACATTCTGTGCTGGCCAGAGACTGACAGTTTGTTTCTGAGTCTCTTACCTGGGCCAGGGAGTAGCTTCTCTGTTTCCATTCTCATCAGGAGGAAACTCTGAAGTAGGGGAGAGGGGAATAGTATCTGGAAGTTGCTTTTAATTTTAAAAGGCTATGTTTCAGCCGGGCATGGTGGCACACGCTTGAAATCCCCACGCTTGGAAGGCAGAGACAGGAGGATCGCGCTGGTTCGAAGCCAGTCTTGCTGGCTTAAGAGACCCTGTTTCCAAATTAATAAAAAAGATTATATATATATGGTCAGAAAATGTAGCCCGGAGGTAGAATGGTTTCTAAGAACCCTAGTAACGCCAAAAGAAAGAAAGAAAACTGCTTACATCCCAGCCAAGGAGCAAAAGAGAGCAAGGAAGGGGTTGGACTCCCACAGTCCTTCAAGGGCATGTCCCCAGTGATCCAAGACCTCTTGAAGTGTCTACCACTTTCCAATACTGCCACGTGGAGACCAAGTCTGTAACACATGAGCCTTGGAGGACACTTAAGAGCCAGCTAAAGCACGACTGTGTGCTATATATGCTTCTTCACCCTCTTCACCAAATTTAGACAGGCTACGAGCAGACATTTTGCTGCATCTTATTTTTATGTTTACACATTGAAGGAGGTTTTTTTATTCTTGAGTTTATTACATAAGCATGATGGATTGAATCATTGGTCACAGAATTGAACTTGAGTCCCAACCATTTTCTCTCCCCTCCAAGTAGGTTGGGCTGATATCACGCGACTCAAGCCGTTCCCTGGATCACTTGGTTGGGTTGTTCTGGCAGGCAAGCCCCACTCTGAGCCCTCTTCTTAATGTAAACCATCTATGGGACCATGATTCACAGCAGTAGCATAAATTATCAGGGCTCACGATAAATAACAAAGACATTCCTATCACAGAAAATTCCAAGGACCAGAGGCTCCCTCCCAATAACTGAAGACATAGGCCAGTCAAACTCTTTATTATGCAAGGGGGGCTATATTCACCGCTACAGTTCATTGCTTCTAAAATGCATGCATTATTTTCACATTTTAATACCACCGAATGAATAAGACATGTTTAACCTGGACAATCATTGGTGGGAAGGGGGAAGGGAAAACAGGGGTGGGGGGGAGAGGGCACCAAATATAGTTTAAATGTATACTATTTATGTTTAATAAAAAAATTAAAAAAATAAAATAAAATAAAAGCTAAAAAAAATAATAATAATACCACCGAAAATGGGATTTTACAATTGCTTATGCAATCGCGGTTGCCCTTATAATTAGTGGAGTCTTTCTTTCCAGCTGTACATTCTATCAGCTATACATCAGAACTTGCAAAATGGCTTTCAGATGCTTAAAGAAAATACTGGAGCCAACAGTAGAGCATCCTTCTGAGACACACAATACAGAGGCTCTTTTTGGTACAGAAGGCAGTATTATGTGGGAAAGCCTGGACAAGAGGACAGTGTTGAGCCTGCTGAGCCGAGATGCTCTCTGAAGACAGTTGAAGACATTTTAGGAGCACACTCATTACCTAATTGGTTTCCCTTCTGTGTAACTAAAATCCTTTTTGTTCCTAGGAGTACACAATATAATGGTACATCTTATCATTTCTGCTGTGTGCTATATTCAGTGAAATATGTAGTTTCACGACTGTTTTTGTACTCTCAGTATATCACCAAGGATATCCTTCCACATCAAAGTGCCTCACATTTGTCATAATATATTTTATATGATCTTCCCTCACTTTCTCTATCATGATTTATTTAACCAAACCCCTTATATTGGACATTTGTGTACATTTCATTTCTGTTATTGTAATAAAGGCTGAGACATGGTTGTATATACATTTTGGGCACTCATCCAAATGTTCTTCTAAGGTAAGGTCCTAGAAGTAAAATTTATAGGTCATACTGTGTACACACTTTTGTGTGTGTGTGTGTGTGGGGGGCAACCTTGAATTGAACTCAGTGGTGATCTGCCTTTGAACTATATCTCCATCTCTTTTTATTTTTATACTTGAAACAAGATCTCAGTAAGTTACCGTATGCTGGCCTCTAACCTGCAATCTTTCAATTTCAGCCTCCCAAGTACTAGATATATGGGTGTGAGCCACCAGGCTGGCTTGGTTCCCTACCCATTTTTATTATCTGTCAATCTCCTAACAATACTGATCCCACCCACTCTGCTCCCAGGCATCTTGTTGCAATTTGAGTTTCTTTGATTCTTAGTGAGGTCAGCTAATTTCAAAACACGAGACATTTTTGTTTCTTTTATAAATTGCTTATTTGCTTTCATGGTAATTTTTATCAAGTTGTCTTTTTTTATCATGCTTATCATATTTCCCCGTTATTGTTTGGCCTTTTAATTTGGGCCTTTTAATTAACACCTTGTCATGTCATTTCTAGACCAAAGACAAAACGGTCCCAGGTGACCCCATGTAGGAATTTCCAGATGGCCAGCAGTGCTGCCCCGCAGCCGGGCAGACAGCTCAGGACAGGGTCGGGACCCTATTTGGGTCTGCACTTCACATGGGTCTGCACCACATGCAGAATGCAGAGCCCCATCTTGCTAAAATAGCGAGACAGAGGCTCCCAGCCTGGGTAAGAACTTTGTACCTGGCAAGTGTGACTTAGGCTCACAGGAATGAAATGCTCTGTTCGTCTGTCTGAGGGCCAGTAACACTACGTGGAGTGGGGAAACATATGTTCAATAAGAAAACAGAAAGCAGGGCACCATGCCTGCTGTGCGAGCCTGTGCAGAAGCCCCTGAGGTATGTGCTTTCCCAGGAGCTGATATTTTTACTCTCTCTGTTCATCATCAGATCCCTTCCACTAAGAAAGAAAAAGAAATCTCCGCTCAGTATGGGAGGCATCTAAGCCTCCGCGCGGATGTTTTATTAGGAAGTAATGAAAAACTACTAAGCTCTTTGACAAGGCAGTTCTTTGCTGGTGAGAAATTGCTTTTGGCTGCCCAGCTAAATCACCGAGGTAAACATCATAAACCTTTATTATTAATAACATCAGAGCCGGGTGTGTTGGTGCACGCTTGTAATCCCAGCATTCGGGAGGCTGAGACCGGAGAATCATGGTTCGCGGACAGCCTCAGCTACTTAGGGAGGCCCTTTGCAACTCAGTGAAACCCTGTTTCAAAAAAAAAAATTTTTTTTAAAGACTAAAAAATAGGACTGAGGGTGTAGCTCGGAGGTACAATGTCCCTGGATTTCATCCCCAGTACTGCAAAAAACAAAAACAAAACAACAACAAAAAATCAACATCAGACGTTTTAGCTGATTCACAGTGCGGCTGACTTCAGCTGAAACACTACTGTTTCTGAGAATTGATGACATGCCTGCATTTAAGACCCCTGTTTCCTATAGAACAAAGTCGTAATAATTGTCAGGAGAAAATAAGGGAAAGGAACGTAACATGTTTTAAGGTCCTACAATGTGCCTGAAGCTGTGCTCAGCACTTTCCAACAGGTACACTCAATTGTGGGGGGAGCTTTTGACGGAGACTTTCATTTATTTAAGAAGAGGTTGTAAACATCATATAGGACATCATATAGAATACCAGAGGCCTTTTCCTTAAGGCCTCACATTTAAAAGGAGAGAGAAAAGCTAAGGATGTTGAAAATCAAGTAAAATTTCCCGATCATTCAAATCCAGTCATGAAGGAGAAAGAGGAGAAGATGGAGGAGAAGGAAGGGAAGGGAGAAGAGGGGGAAAGAAAAAGGAAGAGGGGAGGGGAAGGCAGAGGAAATAGTTGTTCATCACAGATGCCAAAATACAGCTAAATAGGAAGATTAAGTGCTAGTGTTCTATATACAGTTGGGTCACTAGAGTTACCCAAAATGTGTGTATGTGTGTTATAAATAATTACAAAAGAGGATTTGGAATGTTTGCAGTATAAAGCTATATATATATTCAATATATATAGTACAGGTATAATATATAATAAATTTATATGGTTTTGATTTCACAAGACCCTAAGCTTCCTTCCTTTGAGCAATATGAGGAACCATAAAATTTTGGAAGGGGAAGAAACTTCTAGTTAAACCTCCTTTCAATTTTTTACAACAGCAGAGTAGAAAGAGGGTTGCTGGAGAAGTCTGTCCCCTCTGTCGGCAAGGTGCCACAGTGCTGTGTTGCCACCACGAGCTTTGTCCTGGTCCTCCCTCATCCACTCGGGTGAGTAATGGGCCTGAGACTGAATGATGGATGCTGGTCTGGGAGTGGGAGTGGGATCAGGATCCTGGATACTCCCGTGGGGTCTCTCATCAACCTGTCGTCCCCTGAGGGTAGACCAATTAAGAGCCTTGTACCAGCTGGTGACCAAAATTATAGACACATTTTGGCCTCTTTATAACCCACAGGCCATACCAGGGGGTACTGGGTAAACAACAGCCCTGTTGGCAAAGCCCCTCACCAGAATGAGCTCCAGGACTTAAAGAAGGAAAAAGAAGGCTTGTTTGAGTAGATGCCTTAAGAAGCAAGGTTTTGCCTGCATAGAGCTTTGGGTATGCTTCACATGCTGGGGGCCTTGCTCTCTCCCTTTTTCTCTCTTAATCTCTCTTTTCCCCCTTTGAACAATGATCACCTCTATTTCTGTTGCTGCTTTGACTTGTTCCTTATGTTACCTGTATTTTCCCCCCTCTAAGTATGGGCTATATTATGGTTTGAATGTGTGTCCCAAAGAGCATGTGTGGGAAACTTAACGATCACCTCAACAGCGTATGGAGTTGGAGTGTAATGGGGGATGGGTGAGGCCTTGCTAGCTCCACCTTCATGAATAGATTAGTGGCAAGTTTGCTTGGAGGATGGCCTCTCTAATTCAGTCTCAGCATGTAATGCCTCTGCCATGTTGTGACCCAGCTCAAAGGCCCTCACCTTGGACTTCCCAGCTTCCAGGATTAAGAAACACAGCTCCGTTCTTTATAAGTCACCCAGTCTGTGCTGTTCTGTTATAGCAGCATAAAATGAACTAAGGCTCTGATTCTTTCTTTTCTATCCACCCTGGAAGGCAGAAATTCTTCCAGAAAGACAGGCCCTCACTAGAGAAAGATGAATCTATACCATTCTTTTTTAAAGCATTGTTTTATAACCCATATTAATTAGATTTCAAGTACGCCCTTACCTTTTTTTAGTCTCAGGAAACTAATGTAGGACTCCTTAAGGAAAATGATAAATCTAAATCCAACAGCACTTAACCAAGGGTTTGTTTATTTATATTGACTCAGATGAAGACGCTAATCTTCTTTCCTAACCTTTTTGTTCTTTATAAGTCCTTAATCTCCATGAAAACAAAAGATGGTATTTTTAGGATGAGGTTGGTATAGAAACAATTCCCCATCCATATCTCTATTCTTTTGTAATCTACAGAAAAATAAAATTGAAGTAAAAATAATGACAGCTACCATTGATCGTATGGTCATAATATCTCCTGCCCTATGCTTTTTTCTTTCTTTTTCAATTTTTCACAGTGAAGGGGACCCAAGACGAAGGGAGGTCATTTGCCTAAGGTTTTAAAAGTATGAGTGATATTCAGGGTTTTTTTTGTTTGTTTGTTGTTGTTATTTGTTTTTTTGTGTTGTTGTTTTTTTGGTGGTACTGGGGTTCCTGGAAACCGTTATACCTCCGGGCTACACGCCCAGACATACTTTTTATATTTTTATTTGGAAACAGGGTCTCTTAAGCCAGCAAGGCTGGCTTCGAACCTGTGCGATCCTCCTGTCTCCGCCTCACAAGTGCGGGGATTACAAGCGTTTGCCACCATGCCCAGCGTGACGTTCAGGTATTTTAACCACTATCAGAGTGCTCTGTATTGAAGGTCGGTGCCTCTTGGAAGAGGCAGGTCTTCTCTTGGTGTAAAGTCAGGGTCACCTTTACTGTGCTGCTGGATGGGCCACAGGAAAGATACAGACGTTGCAGGTCAACAAGTCTTGGTTGGAATTGTGCCACCATAGGGTGAGGTTGACTTCGCCTCTCTGGCCCCACAGACTAGGATGAAAACATCAGCTTCATAAGGTCATTGTGGGCCTTTAATACGACTCACAAAGCTCCTGGCACAGCCTGGAATGATGGACAAGGAGCTCGTTAAAGATGTGGAAACCAGAGAGGCTGAGCGACTTGCTGGCTCACACACAGCTTCACACATTGCTGGTTCTGGTATAGAGTAAGTCTAGAATTCTAGAGACTGGTCTTGTATCATCCGATCATGGCTTCCCCTTTACTCTACTTGGAATAATCAAACCAGGAGAAAAGATGTAATAGTATTGGGGCAATAAGGAAAAATTCCGTTTTCATATATAAATACACATAGTCACATATTTTCACATACATTCATTCAGTTAATTGCTGACTACCATAGTTATCCAGCTCTGCTAGAAAACATTGAAGTGATTCCCCTACACACATGCACCCCAAACCATTGGGCATTGTCTCTCCACCCCTCCCTCCCATACCCTGCCCAGGATCTACCAGCCACTACTCTACTTTCTTCTTCTTTGAGATCAACTTTTTTGCTTCCACTCATAACAGAATATGCACTATTCATCATTCTGTGCCTGACTTATTTCATTTAACATACTTGTCTTATTTTTGATGAATTGAAGCTGGTGCTGGTTTCTTCTTTCAGAAACACTGGGAGAAACTGTTTTGGTGACAGGCTTTTGAAGTATTTCACCATTTTCCAGCAGGCCTGCTACATATGAGGAGTTTTTCTGACCAGGTGCTTTCGCCCAAAGCAGCTGTTGCCATCAATAAATGTGGATCCCAAGGGTTTTGTGAAATGTCCTGTCCCCAGATATGTCATTTTTATAGACCAAATAACGCATGATACATGGCAAGTGAAGCTCTGGGGCACACTGAGAACCCAGTGGAAGAATTTCAAGCCAATATCTATGAAAAATATCTGAGCTCTGAAAAATTAGAATAGGCCTCCACAGAGCAGTCACAGATGCCTAATTAATATGGGCAAGTCCCCTCTTCTTATTTTCTTTCCAATAGAATACCCCACTCCGAGCCGTGCATGGTGATGCATGCTTGTAACACCAGTACTTGGAAAGCTGAGACAGGAGAATCGCAGGTTCATGCCGTAGCCTTAGGGAGACTCTGTTTCAAAATAAAGAATAAAAATAGGGCTGGGAGTGTAGCCTCGAGGTAAAATGCCCTGGGTTTCATCCCCAGTGCTGAAAAAAAAGTGCATCAAATAGAAACGTTCTTGTGGCTCTGAAGAAAATAAAATGAATGACAAGAGAGAAATGGGAATTAAAACCAGCCTACACCTGATGCAATTATCCCTCTTCCACTCCTTTGGGACCTCAGACTGGTGGATGGCTGTGTTCCTGTGATCCCATCCTGTCCTAAAGAGAGGGAAAGAGACAACACAACAGCCACTGTTTAGCAGGAAGATTTGCGTTGTGCATTTGATGTTGAAATACATGCGGATGCCCAGGCCCTCTAAGGTCAGGCTCGCTGTCAGGATGCCTCTAGCCATGGCTAATTAGTCCCAGGGAGCAGAGGGGCCCATCTCAGTGTGAAAGATTAGGATCTAGAGGCCTTCTTGGGAGCCCTCTTTGCTCGTTGGCCAGAAAGCACAACCCATTCTTCCTCTTGAATTATTCACAGCCTCCTGCAGCACCCACAGACACCAGTGTGGCGAACACAAATGAGAAAGGTGACTTTACATGCAATGTTGCAATGTGTGTGCCTACCCTGGGGGCTGCGGAGAGCAGGAGCTGTTCTGTCAAGTTCCAATTACCATGATTTTTAATGTCACCACAGGTGAAAAACGATTCCTCATTGCTTGATTCCCTATTGCATCTGACTTGAAAGATGTGCTTTCAGAAATCCCTGTGGTGACTGGGAATTCCAGTTGGTGCCTTCTCTACTGTTAGAAGAATCATCTTCAGCACAACTGCACAGGGGATTCTTCAGAAACATCACAGTGATGCTTGAAACAGGAAATGCAAGTGGCGCACATCAAAGATATTAAAAGTGAAGGTTGGACAGTAATGGAAATCCTTTCTCTTTTGATATTCAATTACAAGTTTAATTACTACCCAGAGAGACATTCCTGAAAAGTTGTAGGGATATAGAATTTTGCTATATCCATTTTTTTCTCTTTTCGTTCTTTTGGTGCTGGGTATTGAGTCCATTGGCATCTCATTAAGTTGCTAAGACTGGGCTTGAACCCACAGTCCTATCTTAACCTTGCAAGTACTGGGATCATAGGTGTGCACCACTGCACCTGGCCACATCCATTTCTTCTGTTGCTTTGATTCACACTACAGTGTGAGTGCTGACCTCTGATCCAGGCAAGAGAATCCAGCTTCTGCCTGCCTTTAGTGACTGGGAATGTCAGTTTTGTTAGACCTGAGCCTGGTCTGAGACTGTGTGAATGTCTTGCTCTTCATGGGCCCACTGCATGTAGGGTTGACCAGATGTCCCAGTGCTCTAGTCTTGGCATAGCAGAGTTATCCCAGAGGGATTGGCCCCATGAGCAGATCACTACCACCGGCCAATACTTCTTTTATGACATCCCTTGAAATTGGGCAGCCAGAGCAAAGTTGATGGATTAATATAGGATAAGTCCAATTATTTATATAAATAAGGAGCTCACAATAAGCAATGGTTGCCTCCCATTTCCACAGTAGATAGGCATGGAGTAAAATGTTTACTAGTTCTGAATTTCTGATAATTTGGCCAGGAGATGGTTTAATATTTGCCTTTTTACTCTCAAAGGTCAAAGTGGTCTACTAAAAAACTGAGGATACAAACATAACAGGAGGGTGAAATGGCATAAGTACTTAAGAGAAAAACATTACTTTGAGAATGTTTTAAAGTTCCTATCTCTGATAGCTTGATATGAGTTTTAACACACTCCCATCAGTTAATTAAAACATATACCTTGTAGAACCCTATACTTAATTGTATATATTTAAGAACATGAAATGCATCCTTTGAAAATAAACCCTTTGGACTTTTCAAGTTTTTGTACTGCCAATCACAAATTTATATTTTGGTGAAATTGTGTTGTATCTTTAGTGAACCTCTTTTTAATTATGATGGCTCACCAGAGAGTTAATCATGGTTTTTAAAAACAGGCATTTGCTTCATATTTCTCTTCCCTTCCCACTCTCCTCAGCCCTCATGGGAGGGGACATTGAACTGGGATTAGGATATGGGAATTCTCAACACCTGGGCAGGGGTACTTCTCTGTTCTTCAGCATCCTCATTTGTGGCACAAATGATGTTAGACTTGCTATAGTTTGGATTGTGAGTGTTCCCCCAAATGCCCATGTATTGAAGGATTGCTCCCCTGCCTGTGATGCTATTGGGAGGTGGTGAAACCTATAGGAGGGGGAGCCTAGTGGAAGGAAATTAGGTTGTTGAGGGCTTGCCCTTGTCAAGGACATCGGAAGCTCCTCCCTTCTCCTGCTTCTCAGCTGCCTTGACGTAGGCAGCCTTCACTGTAAGCTTCCCACCCTGATGCTCTGCCTCACCACAGACTCCAGAACAATGGAGCCAAACAACCATGGACTAAAATTTCTGAAACCATGAGCTAAAATAAACCTTTCTTCTTTTTAAGTTGTTTATCTCATGTATTTTGTTATAGGGATGGAACGCTGACTAATACAGACAGTCTACAGTTTTTGAAAATTGTTTTGGATATAGAATCTTTTTACCAAACCAAACCTTATCACATGAAGCTCAGCACAGGGAACAGAAAAAATAAAGCCGTTGGTATGTTGTTTTTGCTTTATTTCTGGTTGCTGCTTTTGAAGCAGGGGTCGAGGACTAAGTAGAGTGTCCCCTGGGACATATTCACAGAGAACCCCAATCACTCCATGGAACCCAGTTTAAAAACCACTGGAATTAATGAGGTTCACATCTCTCTTACTCTTTCTGATGCATTTAAAGCTGGAGAGACTTCTATAGTTAAAAAAATATCTTAATGATAAAAGAAATTGCTTCCTGGGGAGTTATTATAAATTCAGCTTTTTATATTTTGAATTTTTTAAAATGAAAATATACTTGTGTGAGTTTTATTGTAACTCTAGTCTGCAGTCATAAGTAGATTGTACTTACAGTGAATGAAATGACATTAATTCTTATAATGAAACAGTCAACTTAGTTGGAAGGAATTGGCATAATGAGGATCCTTGACTCCAGCCTTTGGGTAAGGGCTGCTGGGAGCTCAGGGGCTGCAGGGCCCACCTTGCAGACAGCCCCTTTTTTTCTCCACCAAGGCCTGAGTTCTTGATGTGTGGAGGAGCACAGAAGAGCCATTTGGTCCCACGTGTCCGCAGGGTCAAGGCTGGAGAAGGTCTTGGACTTTCAAATTCCTCCAGAAAGTGTGAAAACAGTGTAGAAGTATCTGCAAAATCAAGTTGACAGATTCAGTTGGAGGAGTTTTAAAAGAGCCTCTTAGTAGATGACTCCAATTGAAGCAGGTGCAGGTGTTCATCTTGGTGTCTCCGGGCTAGATTTAAAAGGACCTGTAAGCCGGGCGTGGTGGCGCACTCTTGTAATCCCCGTGCTTGGGAGGCTGAGACAGGAGGATCGCACAGGTTTGAAGCCAGCCTCAGCTATTTAGTGAGGCTCTCAGCAACTTAGTGAGACCCTATTTCCAAATAAAATATAAAATAGGTCTGGGAGGATAGCCTGGAGGTAGAAAGCCTCTGGGTTCCACCTCCAGTATCACCAAAAATAATAATAATAAAAAAATAAATAGACCTGTAAAATCATGAGGATAGCAGCACACACAAGGCCTTTGTCTTTTTAAGTTATTATTTTGTTATCTTAGTCCCATGTGTTACTTATGCATATTAATGGGGTCCAATGTGCTATTTCCACACAAGCTTACAGCCTGCACTGATCAAATCCAGCCCAGTCTCCTTTTGTCCATCCCCATCACACATACTCTGCCCAAGCCTTAGTAATAATTTTCCTTCTTTCAGGTCAATATTATTTTTTTAGTCTTCATGTATGAGAGAGAACATCTTTCTGTGTCTGGCTTATTTCACACATAATATCCTCCAGTTTCCCCCATTTTTTGGCAAATGAAAGAATATCATCCTTCTTTGTAGCTGAATAATGTGTGTGTGTGTGTGTGTGTGTGTGTGTGTGTGTGTGTGTGTGTGATTTTCTTTACCCATTCATCTGCTGATGGGAACCTAGGCTGACTCTGTATCTTAGCTATTGTGAATAGTGCCTAATAAACATGAGTATGAAGGCATCTCGGATATGCTAGTATCATTTCCTTCAGGTATGGTTGTATATCATCTGTTCTGAATCATCACCTAGAGTATGGTTGCTGGATCATATGGTAGATATGGTAGACAGTTTTGTTTTTTGTTGTTTTTTTTTTTTGAGGAAATTCCATCCTGTTTTTCAGAGTGGCTGTGGATAATTTACATTTTGGTGGAAATTGGGACCCTGGGACACCTTCAAGGGTACACCCTCAGTGACCTGATTTCCTTTCACTAGATAATTTACATTCCCACCCATAGTGTATGAAAGTTCTCCTTTCTTTGCATCCCCACCAGCATTTGTTACTTTTTTTTAACATTAGCTATTCTACCTGGGTGAGATAGACTCTCATTGTAGTTTTGAATTTTATTTCTCTAACGGTTAGTGATATCAATGACTTCTTCCTATATTTGTTGGTCTTTTGCATTTGTTCTTTTGAGCAGAATCTACTCAGATCCTTTGCTCATTTTTGAATTGGTTTACTTTTTCGCTGTTAAGTGTTTTGAATTCCTTATGTATTCTGGATACTAACTCACCGTCAGATGAATAGTTGGCAAAGTTTTCTCTCCCATTCCGAAGCTCTCTCTTCACTCTGCTGGTTGTTTCCTTTCCTGTATGACAGCGTTTTAGTTTGTTGTAATCCCATTTGTGAATTTTTGCCTTTGTTTCCTGGGCTCTGGGGAGTCATAGAAGAACCTTTGCCTGTGCAAGTGTTCTGAAGTATTTCCCCTATGTTTCTTCTGGTTGTTTCAGGGTTTCGGGTCTTTTATTTAGGGCTTTGATCTATTCTGAGCTGACTTTTTTTTGTACAGAAAGGGGTAAATTTCAGTCTTCTGCATGTGGATATCCAGCTTTCTATTTGGCTGTGAAAATAGGATCAGAGGAAAGGGTGTCAGAAATGGCCAAATGGAAGACTCACCAGACCTTTGTATTAAACGATTGTGGCTTCATAGAGGAAGAAGAGAGATGAAGTAAGCAACAAAAAGAAATCACAACCACCCTGAAAGAAGTGTTATTTTTGTATTATGAAAGGAGAAATAAGTGTACTTGGCTATTCAGTCAGATGTCAGTACACAGAGGTTTTTATTTCATTACAAACAATCCACGTCATTAGACTAGAGAAAGGAGACATGAGCCCCATACACACACACTCACCACTACATACAACTCCAGGTCTCTCACAGCCCCCAGCCCTGTTCTCTTGTTGGTTCCCACCTGTGTCAAAGTTCAGCAGCAGACAAGGCTGACAAGGGACCTATGGCTCCCTCAGACCTCATTTCAGAGGGTCCTGGGCCTGAGAGTAGGTGGGTCACACCCTGAGGAGGGGTGGTCCTGGGGGCTGAGTTTGACGATGTTTTTCAGCTGCTATGTCAGGACACAGCCGAGGGCTCTTGTTCTCCAATGTGCATGTACCCCACGGAGAAGGTGGAATTGTCTTCCCCATTCTGAGCAGGACACTTGGGGAATGTGGAGGCTGTGCAGTGATTGAACAGGAATCCTAGGAAGGGGAGCCTCTGTTCTGGCGGGAAGCAAGACAGGTGCTCATTTGGCTTCTCTGGACTGGCTTTAAAGGGAGCCCTGCTGCCAAAGCAGGATGCAAGGCAGAAAGCTTGGCTTCCCATGTGTCTTACAGGGTGGAAATTCATTTTAGGATTGAGGCGGTTATTAGAGGTCCTAAGGATGTGTCTACATATTGAAAATTGGATGGTCACTCCCTGAAAGGGGTCCAAAGGTGTTGGGGTGTGTGCATACAGCGCCTAAAGAGATGCAGCCTCCCTCGGGCTGAGCGGCCTGTGGGCTAAGGCAAAGCTTTAGGTAAAGTTTACAAACTTCTGCAGTAAAATGATTCAGCAGAAAAGGAGCTAAGATGGCGCCTGGAGGAAGCTACAAAGGTGTGGTTTCCCCATTCATTATGGGTGGGGAGACTGAGTGGTTCTTCCCTTTTTACCTTTAAAGAAGCTTCCGCACACATGAATGGCTTGTGTACTGGCCTGGGATTGGCTGCGAACTACATGCTGGTGATCTTTATTCTGATAGGCTAAGCTATCTCCTCATTAGAAATTGCCCTCGTGGTTTTGTGCTATATATATGTTGCTTGGAGAGGAATAAACGAGACCTTGCTTGACATATCTCCCGGCTCCGTGTGGTGATCGGGCCGTCAGTACTCATCATCTCTCCAAGCCCCGCTGATGTCGGGCTGGATCCCAACAAAGGGAACGTAGAAAACTCCTCCTCTACACAGATTAGCCAGACTGCTGCAAGAAGATTCTAGAAGGGAATGGAAGCCTAGGGGCTTAATAGGGAGACATGTCAAAGAAGTAGTGTGCTTCCCTCAAACCAAGAGAAATTCTAGTTATGGCACCAGAGGCCCTAAAAGAGGACCTCGATACTTTTTCTCTGTCATATGTCAGTTTAATATCCTCAATCTTAATATATACTCCCAATCAATTAGAAGTTGGTTTTTTTTAAAGCTAAGCTCTATCTTGTCACTGTGAGAAAGCCAGTCTTCTGTAGTCTCAGCTCTACAACCTCATAGTCAACCAACCATGGGTTCTAAATAGATTCTGTTTTGTTTTTGGTACTGAGGATTAAACCCAGGAGCATTCTACCACTGAGCCATACTCTAGCCCGATTTTATTTTAAAACAGAATCTCACTAAGCTGCTGAGGCTAGCTATGAACCTGAGACCCTCCTGCATCAAGCTTCCCAAGTATTGGGATTACAGGTGTGCGCCGCCACAGCCAACTGTTTTGTTTTTTTTAGCTATAATGTTCTTGGCACATCTTAATTATTCACCATAATGAGGTTCAGAGTAAAGAAACACGCACACACAGACTTGTGTGTCTCCCTCTAGATTTCACTCCACTGCCTCTTCGTACGCACTACTGAGAGTGGGATTGACAACTTTCTACCTGTACATGTGTACACAGACTTATTTGTACTATCCTCCAGCAGGCCTCCCTTTTCCTCTTCCTGCCCCCACCCCCTCCCACGATTTTGCTGGTCTCTCCTCATTTATCTGAAATCTTTTTTTTTTTTGTGGGGGGGGGTTTGTTGTTTTTTGGTGGTACTGGGGGTGGAACCCAGTGGCTTTCTACCTCCAGGCTATACTCCTAGATTTTTTATATTTTATTTGGAAGCAGGGTCTCACTAAGTTGCTGAGAGCCTCACTAAGTAGCTGAGGCTGGCTTCGAACCTGTGCGATCCTCCTGTCCCAGCCTCCCCAGTGCAGGGCTTACAAATGTGCGCCACCATGCCCGGCCTGAAATCATTCTTTGTTTTCCAATTTTCCTCCAGCTACCACATAGGAAGGAAAACATGGGACCCTTGACTTTCTGAGACTGGCTGATCTCACCTACCATAATATTCTCTAGTTCCACCCATTTTCCTACAAATACCATTCTTTTTCTCTTCTATATGGCAGAGTATAATCTCACTGTGTGAATAAACCAATTTTGTAATCCAGTCATTTGTTGACAGACACCAAGATTGGCTTCCCAATTTTGCTATCATGGACTGTGCTGCTGTAGGAATAGATTTGCATGTATCACCATAGTGTGCTGCCCTTAATTCCTTTGGAAAGTACCCAGGAGTGGTATAGCTGGGTCACAGAGTGATTCCATTCTCAGTCTTCTGAGGAACCTCCACAGTATTTTTTTTAAAAAGTAGATCTGTACTAAGCATACACAGACTTTATTTCCTTGTCATTATTCCCTAAACAATATAGTCTGGCAGCTGTTTACATGCGATCCCATTGTATTAAGAGTTTGAAGTCATCTAGAGGTGATTTAAAGTATATGGAAGGATGTGTGTAGTCACATGCAAATACTATATCATTGTATGTCGGGGACTTGAGTGTGTGCGGGTTTTGGATTCAACAATCCCCCGGGGATACTGCCGGGCAGCTCTGCAGATTGATCCCGGGCAGCTGCACCAGCAGGAAGCCGTGGGGTAGGCACGCCAAGGGACTGCAAGCCTCGGGGATCTGGTGCTCTCTTTCCTTGGTGCACACAACGTCGCTTTCTCTGGGCTCCTCCTGCAGAAAGACCCTGGCCAGCATGTGGAACTTAAGGCTGGTGTTTGGGCTGTGCTCCCCACCTTCACCTTCCTGCGACTTTCCCCTCCCTCAGGGCCACTTGGCCTGGTACTTCTTGTCTAGCTTTGCCCCTGCGCCCCACGGGAAATCGTCTTTGCAGCAATGGAAGAGACTCAGGACTTGGACTGAGCAGGAAGAGCTCCCGAGCTTCCAGATAGACGTGCAGCCATCTACCCATCCTTGCAGCCCCCGCAAGGCTGAGACGACCAGCCCCTTCCTCCCGTGGTCCTCTCAACTTTCCCCATAAGGATGAGCTACCTTCAGTAGGGTGTGTATGGTTGGCAATTTTAAGTCAGTGGGAGTTGAATTTGTGGCACCAAGAAATGACAAGTAATTTGAGGTGATTGGTATGTCCATGACCCCTAGCAGATCATTATGCATCTGTATACAACTGTTGAAGTGTCCCACTGTACCCTATAAATATATCACATTTTTATATGTCAATTAAAAATTTAAAATATAGTAAAAACAAATGTGCTGCCTTGTACTAGAGTTTGAATATTTTAGGTTTATACCTTATCTTCTCAACTGGACTCTAAGAGGCCTGAAGGCATAAGCCTTGGGTGGTTTTTGTGCGTATGTGTGGCTTTGGAGATTGAACCCAGGGCGTTCTACCTCTGAGCTACATCCCCAGCTCTGTTTGCTTATTGATTTATTGATTGATGGTACTGGGTGTGGAATCCAGAGCCATTCTACCTCTGAGCTATATCCCAACACTTTTTATTTTATTTTATTTAAAAAATTTGAAACAGACTTTTACTAAGTTGCTGCCTTGAACCTGCAATCCTCCTGTCTCAGCCTCCCAGGTGCTGAAATTATAGATGTGTACCACCTTGGCGGACATATTTCAGGAGTTTTTTTTCTAAACTACCTTCATTATGAATTCTCATGTAGTCATGAGCCTCCTCCACTCACTCAAAATGGTCAATCTCAAACGAGGAGAAGGAAAATAACTTTTCCAGATGAATGCCTGGTTTTAAATCTTTTTTTTCCCCTGTAATGCTATCTCTAAATGATATATTCAGATAGAATACTATATGCAGAACATGTTTAATTATGAAAGTTTAAAAAGAAATTAGAGGAGGAATTTGATGCAAAATAATGAGTTTTCAAATCCTTTAAAATATAGCATCTCATTAAAAAAATCTCCCATTTACAATAGCAGTATTTTTCACACCAAATTTACTGAATCTTAAGATTGTTGTAATTATCTTCTGTTGGTTGTGAGTCTTCCTATGAGGATTTACTAATATTTAAATTTTTAGCATTATTTAAATTACAAAAATGATATGTGCTAGAAATCAAGTGAGTGGTTCCCCACGGGGAAAGGATTGATTGGAAGGAGACACAAAGTAATTCTATTTCAGTGTATTTGTAAAATAAAAATGCTTCCATGCATTCAAATGTATGTATTTTCACATTCGTAAAAGAAACAGTAAATGTTTAAAGAATAAGAATAGCAAAACACAGAAACACATAAAGGAAATATTGCCCCAGTCTGTACTCACACAAATTAAGATGTCAAAGGCTGGAATTTTAAGGTTTATTTTACTTTAAAAAATCATTTCCCTGTTATGTAAATACCACACATGTTCATTACTTTAAAAAATAACATAGGGCCGGGCGTGGTGGCGCACGCTTGTAATCCCCGCGCTTGGAAGGAGGAGACAGGAGGATCATGCAGGTTCGAAGCCAGTTGTGCTGGCTTAAGGGACCCTGTTTCCAAATAAAATATACTGGGAGTGTAGCCCGGAGGTAGAAGGGTTCCATCCCCAGTACAAAAAAAAAAAAAAAAAACAAAAAACCTTTTTTTATTTTTAGCTTGGTTCTCAGAACTAGAATTGCTATGTCAAGTAATATGTGTTTTTAGAAAGGTTATTGATATGTTTTGACAAGTGACTTTAGTTTATGCTATCATCAGCAGATGCTTGGGAATGCCAATGCCCACAAAGAGACAGAACTGAACAGTATAATACTATTTAATATTTCCAAGATAATATTTCTAGATTACTGATAAGGTAATCTAGCTTTATTTTTTCATCTGTTTAATGACTGTTTGATGTTATTTCCTCCAGTAAATTGCCTTTAAAAATTTTTAGACTCTTCATAATTTCCATTTTTTTCTTATTAATTTGTAAAATAAAACTCTTTATAGAGTAAGGATACCCTTGCCTATGCATTCAGATACTGTACACACACACACACACACACACACACACACACACACACACACACACTTTGTCATTTGTCTTAGTTTTTGGATCCTGGGCAGGTCGGTTACTGTGATTATCTAACCCAACACTCCCTGCTCACCACTTTCTTAATGGTTGCCTTTCTCTTTGGAGACTGTAAAGGAAAAATCCTAGTTTTCTTACTTTTTCTTGCATTTAGGAGTATGCCTGTGATACAGACCTATCCATTGAGACATAAGCAAACGTCAAGGCCTGAAGTATTTCTAAAAATGTTTTAGCACCTTTAAAAAAAAATACGGTAGTCTGGTTCTAATTCTTTAGGGTAGATACCGGGAGTGGTATAGCTGGGTCATATGGTAGGTTCATTTCATTCTTTTGAGGGTGTCAGGGCCCACTCGGCTGGACCGAGATGGCACCCAGGCTTGTTGCCAGCGTGGATTCAAGATGGCGCCTAGGCTTGCAGCCAAGTCATGAGACTCACAAGATGGACGCCTCCTTGAGCATGTGCAGTGTGCCATGCTACGTGCCTGCAGAATGATCAGTGACTCAGCACCTCATGCTACCACCAGCCTGCCTATGAGAGAGTCAGAAGTGTGCATGCCCTAGCTGTGGAAGCTTGGGGTTGGTAGGGAATGGAGGGATTTTGATGCTGATATATATTGTGCTTGTTGTACACATTGTCAGACATATTAGAGACATATTCAGAGATATTATGAAGAAGAATTAAGGATCCATTAAAGAAGAATTCATATTTCAGCTGAAGAGGTGTCTGTGTCGTTCTCTAAGCCCCTGCGGGTTGGAGTCTTAGGGGACGATATGAGGGTACTCCACACTGTTTTCCAAAGTGGTTTCACTAATTTGCAGTCCCACCAACAATATATCAGGGTTGGTTCCTGCTGTTCTATATCCTTGCAAGCATTTATTATTGCTTGTGTTTTTAATGACTGCCATTCTAATCGAGGTGAGATGAAACCTCAGGGTAGTTTTGATTTGCATCTCTCTGGCTGCTAAGGATGTTGAATATTTTTCATATATTTATTGGCCATTTGTATTTCTTCTTTTGTGAAGTGTCTATTTAGTTCACTTGCTCAATTTTTGGTTTGGGTTATTTGGGGTTTTTTTGGCAGTGAGTTTCATGAGTTGTTTATATATTCTAGATATTAGTCCTCTATTGGAGGAGTAGCTGGCAAAGATCTTCTGTTATTACCATAATAATGTATGCATATCTATGTTCATAGCAACACAATTCATAATTGGCAAACTATGGAACCAGCGGAGGTGTCCGTCAACAGATGAATGGATTACAAAATTATGGAGCATACACACAATGGCATTCTACTAAGATATAAAAAACAAAATTATGCCATTTGTGTGGGGAGCCATTAAGGTTTTCCCCTAAAAGAATATTTCTGACTCAGCTGACTGTCCTTCGCCCAGAGTCAACAAGATTTGGGGTCATGGAAAGTTCAAAGTAAAAGGTCTGAGAGAAGATCAGGTGGTGATGGCACGAGGGTACTGATTAACCCACCTGTAATGTATGTGCTTTGGATTGGTCTCTATTGTATTCTGGTGGTGATAGCACAGGGATGTTAATTGACCTGAAACTCTATATAAATACCTCAAGAGAAATGAACCCGTTGTTGACCAGTAGAGATATTGACCCAGGAGCAGGGGTCGGCCAGTAGAGATAGTAGACTGGTGCCCCCACCGCATTAGAATTAAGAAATTCTTGGAATCAGATTCTTAAGAGTTGAATTCTTCATCCTCACTCCTCTCTTCGGAACCCGTACTTTTGCCGGCTGGCTCCGGCACATTTGCAGGTAGGTAAATGGATAGAACTAAAGAATATCACGCTAAGTAAGATTAATCAGTCACAAAAAGTGAAAGGTCAGTTGTTTTCCCTCATATGTTGAAGCTAGGAAGAACCTGGGATGCAGGAGGGACTCCAACAGAGGAGGAGAAACCTTAGTGGATTGAAGAGGGAAGGAGGAAGTGGAAGGGAGGAAGACTTGAAGAGGGGAAACACCTCAATGGTCATGGTGCACGTACACAAACTTATCAAAGCCAAGTCCGCTGAGCACGGGAAGGCGGAGAGGGAGAAGAAGGGGCTCAATGAGTGCTGTGTGCACGTACGCCTCTCTCCCCTGAACTGCATCAAGACGTATGACTACAATGCACCCATTCAGAAAAATAGTGTGGCTGGTGATTTTTCTCCCCATGGATTCCTTAAGTGTGGATTTAATGGCGAGAGCTGTGGCAGTCCTTTTGCAACAAGAGACGACTAGCAAGATCATAAAAGGCCCACACATAAAGAATGGCGGAGTGGGAAATGGAAGAAGTGCGTGTCCGTGATTGTCAGTGAGTTTCTGTGCCAAACCTGGGCTCACTTACTCTGGCTTTTCATGATCTGAAAGAATGAAATATCTCTACTACTGAAATCATGGTTGCTCAGGCACCGTTACTTGTGGCCAAAAGTGTTTGTCCACCAAATTACTGGTTTGATTTTGAGGAATATTACTTGTGCTCTTCACTGCCTGATAGATACATTTTTTTTTTTTTCCCATGGTGTCCTTAGTTTCCTGGTAATCCATCCCGGCTGCCTCATCTCCTCTCACCTTTGCCCTGAGTCTCCTCCAACCTTCATCTCCACCTGCATCCCCCTCGGCTTTCCTCTGGGTGATGCCTTCTTGCTTTTAACTTTGTTTTAGTCCTTCCTTCTACTGTGTAACTTAGAGAAAACACCGAGGCAATTTCCAGCTAGCAATAAATGAATACGCAATGATGTGAGAGGCAGCCAGCGTTCACTGGGGTTTTAGCCTTCCATGCAGGGTTTCTGATATTTCCTTTAACACGTGTGCATTTTGTAGTTCTTTAAGGTTTCAGAATTTCATTAAGATGAATATCAGATATAAAGTATATAGAACCAGAAAGAGATAATGAAGTAGCAAAGCCAGAAGTATGAGGAGTTATAACTAAATTAAATGTATTTTCCCTAGTAATATGCACCAGCAAATTACTATCTGATTTATTGTGAAAAATTACCTCGTAGAGTCTAATTCTATGTTTTGGAAACATTGAGAGCCCTTAAAATTGGAAAAACGAGCCATATTTTTAGGAAAAATTAAATATAAACTAGCTCTTGAGTTTAAATCTTATTTACATCATATTAATCTAACTTCTTTGTTTCATAAGATGACATAAAATATCTTTATCTTGTGTCATTAAACTGAAACTTACTTTGTTCTTCTAAAAAACATAATTAGATAGAGAAATAAAAATTTAAACAGCAAAAGAATGTAGCTTTGGCTACTTCTGCCAATTAATAGCTATGCAAATTTATTTGTATTTTTTTTTTCTTCTCCCATCACCTTTATAAAAATGGCACTAAAGATGCTTAGTTGACCTATCCTGTGGTTTGGTGAAAGTTAAATGTCCACGAAAGATTTTATTAAACTGGTAAGTTTCATGCTCTTTAAAGGAGCATAGGCCAGGCGTGGTGGCGCAAGCTTATAATCCCAGCATTTGAGAGGCTGAGACAGGAGCATCACAGTTCACAGACAGCCTCAGCTACTACTGGGTGAGGCCCTTTGAAACTCAGTGAGACCCTGTTTCTTTTTTACTAGTGGAGAGTGGGTGTTAGACAATATTTAATAGGTGGTAATGAATCTCTCTCTCTCTCTCTCTCTCTCTCTCTCTCTCTCTCTCTCTCTCTCTCTCTCTCTCTCTGTCTCTCTCATGAGCAGTTGCTGAGGCTTGATGCATACCCAATTCAAGCAACTCTAATCCAAGTCCGAAATGCTTCTGATTCTGAATTCTTTTAAATGCTGATATAATGCCACAAGTTAAATATTCAACACCTGACCTCATGTGACAGGTTAAAGTCAAAACACAAGTGTGCTAAGAATATGATAAACAAACTTCCAGGTTATGTGTATATATACATACATAAAATTATATATAACTAGTTAATTATATATAAATATATACACAAATAGTCCAAAATCTAAAAAAAAAAAAAGAAAGAAAACCAGAAACATTTCTGGTCCCAAGCATTTTGGATAGAGGATACCCAACCTGTATCTATTAGTTCATTAGGAGTTATAAAATGACAGCTCACTGTCTTCATTTATTAGCAAGAGCACTTTCATATAAAGAAATTGCCTCTCATCTGCTATTTGGTTACCAATAACACAGGTTTGTGTAGACAGGTGGATACATGCTGGATTCTAGCCCTTCTTCATCTTTCAAAAGAAAAATGTATTTCGCCAGCATCCCTTAAGAGTGAGTACATAGATACTTTCCCCCAACAATCGTAAACTCATGATGTTCTGATCCACTGATGCAGTTGTGGGTACTGATGTTAGAATTGTCCCATCTTTGACCATCGGGGCCTCTTCAGGTTGGTGCATAAGTCTTTCTGGTCTTGGTCAGTGTCCTAAGCAGCTTAGGGGACAAGAGACCAAGAGGATTTTTTACATTCTATACCTCTACCTCAGAGTCATCCATTTCTCCAAGGGGCTCTGTGGGTTTTCCTTCTGTATCCATTGGTGGGGAGGGAGACAGTACTGCAATTCACACTCTTTATGCCTGCATTAATCCTTGCTGCTGGCTGGGGCACTGGTTCTAAGACATTTCAGTGGACACTGCTAGGAAGTACAGCCTCTGGCTTATTGTAGTTCTACTTAAATATTTTTTTGACTTATGATAATATAAATGCAACATGGCCTCAGTAGAAACCATACTTTGAATTTTGAATATGGGTTTCTTTCCAGGCTGACAATATCATCTAATTCTTTCTCTCTGGATGCTGGGCAGCAGCAACAAGTGGCCAAGAGTGGCAGCTCCCCGGTCAGCTGTGTGATCACAAAGAAGAGCCCGCGTGTTCCACCGTGCCGTGCTGCTGAGCCAGAGCGCTCAGTAGGCTAGTTTTTCTAAGTGTATTTTCTTTCCACCTTGAAGAGGGAGTTTATAAAACCTGCTGGAACAGACATCTCCCTACCCCAGCCTACTTTTAAACACATTTAATTTTTCCAAATGCTGTAATGTTTCTTCCACTAAAATCTACAATTCTGCAGATTCCACCCACTGGTTTTAGTTGTGCATCCAGGAACCACATAAACATTTTGGATTTCAAATCCAAATTAAGTGAGGCATTAGCATAGATTTTATCAGTCAAGTCATAGACCCACAACATGTCAGGGCTGGAAGGATCTTTAAGATCATCTGTTTAAAACAAGTCATTTCGTCCATGAGGCGAGAGAGAGAGAGAGAGAGAGAGAGAGAGAGAGAGAGAGAGAGAGAGAGAGAGAGAGAGAGAGAGAGAGAGAGAGAGAGAGGCTGACTTTTCTTTTTCTTTGTACTTTTATTGGTGCGTTGTAATTATACACCATAATGAGGTTCATTCAAAGCGATACATTCACACACGCACACAGCACTTGGTGCATTTTTCTCCAGATCCTATCCTGTCCCCCTCCCCCAGTACACTTTCGCTAGATTGGTAGTAATAGCTTCATGGATGGTCATAGCATTATTTGAGTTCTTTCCTTCCTCAATTCCCCTTTTTCCCTTCCTTCCTCCCCCAACCCCTTCACACTTCTCCCCTGGTCTCTTGAGAGGTCACTTTTCTTTGTTTCATGTAAGTAGTGAATGGTAAAACCAGGGCCAGAACTTAAATCCTGTGCGTTTTTACCCCTCCACAGCCGGATGGGGAGCTGGTGGGGCAAGGCGGAGAGCGGCTGTCGTGAGTCACCGGTGCCACAAAATGAAACCGTGTGACCCACACAGTGTGCCACGCAGCGAGGCCCCCGTGTGCTAAGACTTCAGAGCGCTGGCACCTTACCCCGAGCCCCACCTGCTCTGTAAACCGATTCCACTCTGTCGACATTACAAGTGGGAAGAAGTATTCCTCCTGAAAAGAAAAGCAGAGCATTGCCTAGAAATTAACTCACAAGATGATAGTGGGGGAATTTCAAGTTAGGGAGCTTATGTTAAGATATTTAATTATTCCTTTAATTGGACAAAAGAGTTTAAAATGTACTTGCCAGCAGGAAACTATTAATATTGACTAATTTGGTGTATCCAATTAACAGGTAGATATATAATTTGATTAAAAAATTGTTCCAATTAAAAAAGTGTTCTTTATTATTGAACATAGAGATTATTAACATAGATCGCACATTTGTGTAGCCCTTTCAACTTTTTAGATATTTTTTAAAGGACAGTTTGAATATCCCTTATCCAAATGCTTGGGCCCAGAGTACTTCTCATTTTTTTAATTTATTTTGGGGTTTTGCAATATTTGCATAGACATAATGAGATATCTTTGGGATGGATCCAAAGCAGGTCCAAACATGAAATGAATGTTTCACATATATCTTATCCACACGTAACCTGAAAGTCATTTCATACAATATTTTTAGTGCACCTGTGTTTTAACTGCAATGTGTCACATGAGATTTGGGCATGGAATTTTCCACATTCACCATCACACTGGTACCCTAAACATTTCAGTTTCTGGAGCGTTTTGGGTTTGGGGTTGGATAAGGACGAGTCAACCTATATGGGTATGTTTTATCCCTCTTTAACTTCATAAAATCCTCTGCAATAGTGTTTGTCTCATTACCCCCTTTTAAAAGATGAGAAATTAAGGCACCGACGGACTATCTGGATCGTCAGAGGCTGTTTATCTTGCTGGTGGCTGAACCAGCCGTCAGGGGTATCATGTGACCTTTCCTGATGACCCGGTTACACAAGATCAGCTCTCACCATGCCTGTTTCGATGCCCTGCCTTCGATGCCGATACCTAAAGAAAAAAAAAGTCTTGTGTAAGACTCGGCACACCCTGCTTGATACCATGCATGGTGATTAGAATGGTGTGTGTGTGTGTGTGTGTGTGTGTGTGTGTGTGTGTGTGTGCACGCATATGCATTACTGAGAGCTGAACCCAGGGATGTTCTACCTCTGAGTCACATCCCCCGCCCTCCTTTTATTTATTTATTTTTTTAAATTTGAAACAGAGTTTTGCTAAATTACCAAGGGCTGACCTCCATCCTGTGATCATCTTGTCTTAGCTTCCCAAATACTGGGATTATAGGCAGGTGCTACTGTGCCTGGCTGATGATTACAGTGTTATAACAAGCAGCCCCACTTCTGTATTCGTAATCTTGGATTGCTTATTTACTCTCTTAAACGTGATACGAGCTTTGAATTTTTTGTCGTCCATGAAAGTCTCTCCTCTGGTGAATAAATTGAATTTACTATTGGACCTGAGAACTTTAACAACTTGAATTTTAAAAAGAGAAATAGACCACAATGGAATCATCTCTGCTTCCTCCCAACTTTATTTTGAAGAGTTTTAATTCTAAAGGAAAATTGGAAGAGATGTATAATGAATACCCACTACTCTTTAAGGTTATGAAATTTGCTTTGTCTTTTTATAAATAGTGCTTTTGTTGGCATTGTTGTGGTGGCGGTTGTTGTCTCTGATGAGCCATTTGTCAGTAGACTGTAAAGATCTTGGCCTTCCATGCCTAAACACCTTAGCATGCATCTGCAAAGAGCAGGGGCCCTCTCCTGCAAAGCCACATTATTTCTGTTTTCAAAACAAAACCTAGATGATTTTGAACCTGGAAGAAAATCTTTACTTGCAAATAGGCAGTAAAACCAAGATCAACTCTCTCTTCTAAATATCCCCACTGCAAGCACACACACACACACACACACACACACACACACACACACACACACACAGACACACCCCACGGGCACGCAATGTGCATATGGTACTGGTCCAGGTTTCGCCTTACATATTTTCCTCTTTCTGAGTCTAATGATGTAATCTTATTTCAGAGTTTCCTTGAAAACAATCATGGCAGGAAGCTGCAGAAGACAGGAGCTTGTGTTTGTAGATACAAAATGTTTTCGAGTCACTGCAAAGGATGTCCAAATTACTCACGACTGAAAGTTAGTCACGTGTATACTCATCCCGTCTAGTGCTCTCCGCAACTTGTCTCCTGTGAAGTGAAGCCCAGAGGACGGTCTCGCCGTGACTGCGTCCCTGGCGTGGCTCTCTTTAGAGCAGCAGAATGCAGCGTGGCTTTCTGGGTGTGCGGCATCAGCTTCCCAAACTTGGCTGCGTGGTGTGGATGCACACAGAGCCTCTCAGATTCCAGAGGAAGGTGGCCCTGTGCCCAGAAGTCCCTCTTCCATGTCTCCTGAGCACCTGATGGTGGCTTCAGCTCTGATAGGGACACAAGATAAGGGTCCTATGAAGTATCACATGTATCTCAAACCCGTCTGAGTAGCTTGCTGTACAGAGCATTTGAATTTTATTAGACTCATTTCTTTGGGGGGGGGCTGAATTTAGAAATATGCCCTAGTACCTTCGACGAGGTAAGCTAGCCCTGCTCCTCTGGGCATTTAAAGATGTGTTTGGATTTTTATTCATGAGACTCTAGCCTATGATTGATATTTTAAGGTAATGAGATAGGTAAAAAGTGAGACGCAAGAAGCCAATTGCATACGTGAGAGGAAAGAGAATTCAAATGGCCTAAGGAGTCTGTGGAAAACTTACAAGTATTTCATGAGACTCAAAATTCTTAGGATGAAGTGATAAAATCAGAGAACAAAGTTAAATGTAGTCTGACACATCTAGTGCCAGCACCTTTTAGCTTTCTCTAACAGATTTTTAATTAATAAATTGTAATTGATAAATAATTGGGCATACTTAGGGGGTATCGTGTGATACTTCAATACACGAATATATTATATAATGATTTAGTCAAGATACTTAGGTTATCCGTCCTCTCAAACATTTGTCATTACTTCGTGATGAGAACATTCAAAACTCTCTTTTCTGGCTATTTTGATTTATATGATATGGTATTGTTAGTTATAATCACCCTGTGGGTAATAGTATATCAGACCCTATTCATCCTTATCAGTGTATCTTTGTAGCCATTAACCAATTCCTTCCCACACCCCCACTAGTTTTATGAGGTATAATTCACATGCAATAAACTGAACTATTTAACTTGTGCAATTTGAGAAAATATGACCTATAAATGCACCCATTAAACCATCACTACAATCAAGATAATGAACACTTATTGCCCCCAAAGTGTCCTCATCTCTGGAATTTTATATACATGGAAATAAACAATATATAATCTGTCTTTACCCTTTTAGTTTAGTTTCTCTTACTCAGAACAATTATTTTTAATTCATCTACATTGCTGTATATATCAGTAGTTTATTTTTTTTTACTGCTGAGTAATGTTAAATAAACATAACTTAGTTATCCATTCAATTGCTGATGGGAAGTAGGGTTGTTTTCAGGTCTTGGCTATTACAAATAAAGCTGCTATGAACTTTGTGTATAAGTCTTTTAATTTTGAGTAAATGGCCATCATAAGGTAAGTAGTTAAGTAGTTGCATATTTAGTTTTTCAAGTAACTTATGAACTGGCTACATACAAATTGGCCAGTCCAAAGTGGCTGCATCATTTTCTATTCCTACCATCTGTGTACAAGAGTCCCAAATCCTCCACATCCTCTCCTTCATTTGGAGTGGTCAATCTTTTAAATGTTGTCCGTTCCAATAGGTGCATAGCATACCTACACATTGGCTTGAATTTGCATATGGGACTATATTTTTAAATACAGTTTAGAACACAAACTTTAGGATTATCATCTGCAGTACAAAAATCTGCATATCTTCAATTAAATTGTTTATCACTTTGCAATTCTGATTTGTCATCGAAAAGCTAAAGATAGGAGCATCCCACTTCTTCGATGAATGAACAAGATACAAAATTGGTAGTCACTTGACCACACACATGGGCTATTGCTGCACCTGCTCCTCCAGCCTAGTCATTGTCATTTCAAGGGTAGACCTCTGCGCTGACATGTAGAATGGTCTCTCTCGGTGCTCTGCTGAGCTCCAGGAGGGTACCCCTTCCAGGGCCCATTGATGCATGGGGTGGGGTGGAGTCCTACCAATTAGTCTATTTGGCCTTTAGTCCTGTAGGAGCCATTGTGATTCTTTATTGGTGATGCTACTCACAATCCAGCCTGCCATTAGTGTCCTGCACTCTCAGAACCACAGGCAAGCCTTCTCCCCCAATCCATTATCATACCTTGTTAGAAGGACTCCAAAGCAGGGCTTATAGAAACCCCTATTCCCGCCAAAAAATGCATACTACTTTTTTTTTTTTTTTTGCTTAGGATAAAAACCAAGTTTCAGATTGTTTAAGAGATTTGCCCTCTATTACCTCTTGAGAAGCAAGCAGAAACAGAACAGTCATGCGCTGCTTAGAGACAGAGATGTACTCTGAGGAATGAGGCTTTATCGCATGAGCGTACAGGAGGCACTTACACACATCTAGACGGTGCAGGTCCGAGCGTGCTGTGGTCTCTTGATGCAACAAAGAAGCCCAATAAACTGGAGATGGATGTCACGTGGCAGATGGAAGACTGATGTGTGTGTGTGTGTGTGTGTGTGTGTGTGTGTGTGTGTGTGACTGAGGATTGAACCCAGGGGCATTATACCTCCAAGCTACACCCCATCCTTTCTTATGTTTTCTTTTGAAATGGGTCTAGCTAGATTACTGAGAGTCTTGCTACTTGCCGAGGCTGGTCGCCAACCACAGTTTAATGGACACGCTTCTCCTGTCTCAGCTTCCCAAGTACTGGGATTGCAGGAGACCACCAGGGCAACTGGTTTACGGTAAACGTCTTTAATATAAGTTCTCATATAATGATAACAAATGGAATAGCGCAGACACATTAACCAGTAACATCGCCACTTACTGTCAAATATTATGTAGACACTGAACATAATTGTAGGTGCTACACTGTATTATGTCTGGCAGTGCAGAAGGTCTGTTTACACTAGCATTGCCACAAACACAACCGGGTAATGCGGTAATGCATTGTGATACGATGTCCCTACCGGAGGAATTTTTCAGCTCAGTTATAATCCTACGGGACCAATGTAAATGCAGTTAGTTCATTGTTGACCGAAATATTGTGATGTGGCACAAGACTATAAGTCAAACATGAAAGTTATCCCACTAGCCAGCATTGCTTCTATCCCATGTTTGTCTATGCATGAAAATATGTTCACATATTTATTTAAAACTCTCGTGAAAGTTAAGGTATATTTTCTGTAGTACTTGACGTAATTGTAACACACTGTGACACAGGGCAGCCAAGGTAATTTTGATGCAACTTGGTTCAAAACAAAACTGCCTGATAGGTGATTTTGTTTCAGCATGCTGATTAGCAATCATTTGTAAAAACTGTTGAAGACAAATAAAATTAAAATATAATCAGTGACAGTGCCATAAGTTAAAAAATGCAATTAATATTAAACACGAATGCTGTTCTTCTGTTTTTATTATTCAGTACCACACTGAGAAGACCTTGACAACCTTTTTTCTTATTTCTGTGAAAATAAAGTACCTTTTAATATGCTTAATGTTAGCTCTACTTACCATAGATGATAAAAATTAAAAGCCTTATTTTTATTTCAGGAGAATCTCATAGCACAATAATACTATGGAAAGCTCATGTAGCAATTTTCAATTTTCAAAACATTTTGGCAGCAGAAATTACCTGAAAGCTTAAATAAAATAATTGTGTGTCTCACAGAGCTCTGAGACTTCTGAATTAAACCAAGGCAGAAATAGAAGCAAACAAGTTTCCAGTGCTGCGAAGAATGGTTTTCTTAGAACGTGACCTTCTCAAGCTTCGATTTATTCACACGTAATATTATTCGAATTTAAAGAGAATATATCCTAGATGTGAAAAATAGAATCAAGAAGACGCTTCTTTTCTCACGGGAAAAACTTTAGCAGTATCCGCGGAAGAGCCTTTCTAAACGCATGACCCACAGACCATTTAAATCAGAACCTTGTGGGGCTGGGGGTACAGCTCAGTGGTGCAGTGCCTACTTAGCATGCAAGGCCCCCTGAGCTATAGCCTCAGTGTTGCAAAAATCACATGTGAACTTGTGTATATATGGAATAAAAATAAAGTCAAAGTCTCTCAGACAGCTTAGAAATTCAGATTCTTGGTTAAAAAAAAAATCACTAAATAAGTTTCTCGTAGAGCCAGGAAACATGCATTTTAAAAACCAGCCGGGTGTGTTGGTATACACCTCTAATTTCAGTTCTTGGGAGGCTGAAATGGGATTACGGGTTCAAGACCAGCCTTAGCAACTTAGACTCTCAGCAACCTGTTGAGACTTAGTTTCAAAAACAAAGAAACAACAACAACAACAAAAAAAAAACTGGGCATGTAGCTTGGAGGTAACATGCCTCTGGGTTCAATGACCAGAATCACAAAACAAACAACAACAGAAAAAAAAAAATTATGCTACTTCTTGACCATTCTGGGGTGTAAGAACCCTCGTCACAGAAGACATTCTTGTTCAAAATGTCATGGAAACCCACAGATGTAGCAACAGCTGGAGAACACAGGCGTATGGCTTTAGACAGACATCGCAGGATGATCCTGGGTTGAGCTGTCCAGCACGCTACAATTCTAGGTCATCAGTGTAAGCAGTTCTTTGCAGTGTGATTTCTCCATCTGGAAACCAGAGCCACACAGGTGACACAATCCAAGCCCTGAGTCCCTCAGATAAATCACGCTGTGTAGTCACCAAGGACCATGGGGTTCTCACACACGGAGGATTCAGTAAGCTCCAGCAGCCATGTTCATGCGATATCCAGGTCAACACACTGAGGATGTTAAGAAAAGTGTCTCCATAAAAGTCTCCATTCTTCCCTCCCCTTCTTCTGTGTCTTTTGTATATAAATTTAGACATTATATAAGTTCAACTTAGTTTCCATTAAGAATTTTAGAACTTAGTTTAAAATTTTCACTGATTGTATTCATGAAACAATAACCAATAATAATAATGACAACTAATATCCATTGCCCACCAGACCCTGGGATACTTTACTTATTTTGACTTTTATAATCTTCACAGCCCCACACAGAAGGTACTACAATTAACTTTTTTGTTAGTTGGTTTTCCATTACTGCAACACATATATGAGATCATCAACTTATGAAGTAGAAAGGTTTATTAGCGTTCACAGTTTGGTAAGTTTCAGTCCATGGTCTGTTGATTTTACTGCTTTGGAACCTCCGGCCCATTTAGCACATCATGATGGAAAGTGAGATAGAGCAGAACCACTCACCTCATGGCTGGGAAGGTTTAAAAAGGTGAAGAAGTGGAGGGGGCTGGTTCTCATGATCCCCTTCAAGGGCATGC